>NC_137885.1:26788184-26810396 GCF_963924005.1 Protomyctophum bolini
TCTGATGTCCACCAAAGAAAACAATGGACAGACTTTTTTCCTGACAGATTCTCTCGGGGTGGGGTGTGGTGGGGTGGGTTTGGGGGTGGGTGGGGTGTGGTGGGGTGGGGTAGGGTAGGGTGGGTGTAGGTGGGGTGGGGTTGAGGGTGGGGGGGGGTGTAGGTGGGGTGGAGGGTGGGTGGGGTGGGGGGGGTGTAGGTGCTGGGCAGGGCTGTGTTTTTGTGGAGCTGTCAGTGGCTCTGGAGACGGCGTGAGTCCCGGCCAGTGGGGAGGGAGGGGGGTCCCGGCCAGTGGGGGGTCATTGTTGTCCCAGAGTCCATTCTGCCTCCAGTCTATGGACTTTATGCCCCGCCCCCCCCGACGCTCAATGGACGGATTAAAGAGTGCTCTGGTCTTAATCTTTGATCTGCAGAAACACACGCACGCACACACGCACACACGCAGATGTGCGAGCGCATGCATGCAAATTCATACGAATACTGTACACACACACAGGCACACACGCACACACAAACGCACGCACAAATTGAATTAAGCCTGCTGTCAGAAACGGATCCAATGTGCGATTCAATGCAGCGAATAAGCTCTCTCTTCTTTCTGAGTGGTGCAACCACTCCTATAGACAGCTATGTGTGTCCCCGTGGGTCCGTCCCTGGCTGGCTGGGTTCTGTCCGAGCACGGAAATAGCTTCCCTGTTTCAGAAAGAAAGGCTCATATCTCCTAATCTATCCTGAGTGAGACACAGCCCCATGGGGGGGTCCCCAGCCGGGGGTCCCCAGGCAAAAGAATATTAGTATTATCATCCACAATATCGAGGGCCGGATATTGTCGATAATACTTCTATAACCCATTCTGAACGGGAACCCCTTTTGGTGTTTTAAGCATCATGCTATGCTTTAGCTGTTGAAGAATAGCAGATCTACAAGTTCATAGCGTAAAAATGTGTCGCAAACCTTTTCTTTCAGAGCGAACGTTTTTAACTCAAATATTTGATTCTGGGGTTGCCCCTGGAACAACATATTTGGAGATGGGGGTCGGCGGCCAATTACATATAATTTTTGGAGTCCTTGGTATGAAATATTGAGTGATATAGGCCTATAGAGAAACATGGGATAAGAACAGCAATAAAGTCACATTTTTCCTCGTCGCAGGTCAAAGAGACACAACAATGGAATGAATTGTTCACATTGTGGGTTTTTTCTTTTTTGCCAGAGGAAATTCCTCCGTCTGTAACGATGGTAGGGGAAAGAACACAATGCCATATCGCCCGTTTTTCTTCCCTCTCTTTCTCTTTCTTCCCTCCCCTTAGTCGCAGAGTTCCAATTTATTGAAGTAACGGAGCAGAAAATGCACTGACAGCTGTAGCACTTTATTGCGAATTAGTATATACATTTATACACACCCCGCGAGAACAGGCCTAGCCCGGGCCCTCATTGTATCGGCGTATAATTGCTGGAGGCTGCTACGCTACGGCGCGGGGCGACGGCATCAGCGGAGCAATTACACGCTAAAGATGACAGGCTATACTTTTAGACCGTTCGGGACGGGAACCAACCGCGCAACCTTTTGTGTTTTATTATTATTATTATTATTAAGCATTATGTTATTATGTACTTTTAGCTGGTTGAAGAATAGCAGATCTATACAAGCTACGAGTACTTACTAAAAACCTTTAAGTCGACTAAATCAACTGTATATTTAGGTGGATGTTGGTGGTTCGACCGTTGTTCTGGCATGTCGGACTATAATTCTCCGTCAGAATTATAGGTGTATAATCATAGGTGTATTACCAATCGGATCCCGGGAAAAAACTACTCAAATGTTTTACTTGAGTATCAATTACTGCAATATAGAAATACTCTGTTACAAGAAAAAACAAGTCCGGAATTCTAAATGTAGGCTACTTGAGTGAAAGTACAAAAGTAGTGGCCTCAAAATACAGTCAAAGTACCAAAAGTAGAAAGTGCTCATTATGCAGAATACGTCCCATTTCACATAAAAACTATTTTGAAAATGGCAGATCTACAAGGTTACAACGCGTCACATTGCGATGCGTTGTGGGCTTGTATATCTGCTATTTTCAAATTGCTGAAATGTGTATATGGCTGAAGTGGTTAACGTATGTTTTGTGATACTAATGTAAATAAATGAAGTAACTAGTTACTCAGTTTCCAAATAAATGTAGTAGTATAAAAGTACAATATTTGGATCAGGGATGTAGTGGAGTAGAAGTGAAAGTATTGGAAACTGGAAATACTTAAATAAAGTGCAAATACCTTAAAATTGTACTTGAGTACAGTACTTAGTATAGTAAAGTAAATTACATTATTTACAAAAATGCTTCGGAAGAAACATTGAGAAAGTATTTAAATCAGATTTAAACAAACTATTAGCGTCTCTATTCTGGCCATGTCCTAATAAGCGAACGCTCTGCAAAAAAAGATAGCAGTTCTACAAGCTCACAACACGCTGTAACTTGACACATTGTGAGCTTGCAGATCAGCTATTTTCAAGCAAAGGGATGAGTTTTCTCCGACGGGAGGCTGCATGGCATCTCCCTTAACCCATTCTGACCTGAGATTCATACGAGGTTTCCACTGCGGACACACACTGGTCTGATTAACCCATTCTGACCTGAGATCAGATTCTAAAAAAATGTCAGTCGTTCGATTTTTCAAAAATAGCAGATCTACAAGCTCATAGCGCGCCACTCGGTGGCGCGCTATGAGCTTGTAGATCTGCTATTTTTCAATAGCTAAAGCATAAGATGACGCTAACACCAAAATGGGTGCCCGTTCAGAATGGGTTAAGAGATATAGGGTGAGAAGTTCAGTCACACGAGAGAGAGAGACTCGGAGTAGAGTCTCTGCTTCTTTGCCTGGAAAGGAGCCAGCTGAGGTGTGTGGTGGCAAAAATGCATATAAACACTATGGTATTGATTCATTTAATGTAGCCTACTGTACTAGTAGATGATACTTAACACTAATTACTACCTGTTCTTCACTGACAAACTCATTAGAGACTGCCGACTCATGTGAACCTATTTCAAACTGTGTGAGTTAACTATAGAATAGACTGAGTCCATTTAAGGAATGACCATCTCTTGTTACTCCTGAAACTCTGGACACACTGAAAGTATATAATATGTGTTGGGGATGTGTGTGGGGGAGAGCTGAGGGAAGCTCTGGAGGGAGACACTAGTCTCTCTCTGGTGTGATGACATACACAATAAAACAATGGAGTTCGAATCCTGATGGTTGAATCCTGCTTCTTCCTGATGTTGTTTACTTACAAATAGTGAGACCATTCATTTCCATTACAAGTGGTTGTTCGGGGCAATCTGGTTAGGATGCCTCTCGAGCGCCAGAACAAAAAGGCGCAGATGGAGGAAACGCATCGACTCTCACTGGCCTTGGAACGTCCCCGGGATTCCCCCCAGGAGGAAGTCACTAATGTTGCTCTGGAGAGGGAAGTCTGGAGCACTCTGGTACTGTTACTACGACTACGGATAAGCCCTGACTACGGATAAGCGTTTGAAGATGGATAGATGGATGGATTCATACCCGAAACAGTCTCTGAAACCTCTCACGTCCCCGCATAACTACATAACCAAATATGTTTTTGTAGTGGTCATTCCACTACAAAAGCTCCATCTGACTGGAACAACCTTCCACTTTCACTCAGATCAATTACTGTAACTCTCTAGGCCCTGTATCCAAATCTCCAAAACAACCTGTTCATGCTTCTAATGCTACTGTATTCACATCTCCAAAACAACCTGTTCATGCTTCTAATAACTTATTGCTCACATCAGTCACATGTTTACTTTACACTTTGACACATGTTATAGTACTGTTTTCTCCATTAATTCCATGTGTAAATGAGTCGGGGGTCAGGGGTGGGGAGGGAAGAAGCTAACTGTACCTGTATGTGTATATGTCCTGTGTATTTGTACTGTATATTATGCCCGGGCATTTTCGCGTGAATTCGGCCCAGACCGGCCCACCACCACAACCAGCGCGCAGATAGCAGAAACTCTACCGCCCGCTCCGTCGAGGCACACACAAACAAACAAGCCCCTAATAATACCACCACTTTTACAGAACAACATAGATGATACAAACCGTCAGACAACTAACTACACAACCCTTTTGTAGAGGGTTTATTTGTCACTCACTGATATACAGGTACAGTGACATTATCATGATGGCACTGGCAGAATGGCAGCACGCCCGGACCTTTCCTGGTGGCCTGACGCCTATTGGCCTGCCTGCCTGTTAATCATGGCGGCCCCCTACGGTCGCGGCCCACCGGGAAAATGCCCTGTATGCCCCTGTGGCCAGTCCTGTCTTTAGTACAGTAGCACTGCTGTAATGTCATAGTTGTACAGTATGTACAGTAGGCCTATAGGACCCCCTCTAAAACGAGACTCTGCATCTCAAGAGGCCATAATATTATATCCTCTCAATACAATTCAATAAAACAAAACATTCAAAGGACCACGTGTTCCATATATGTTTAGGAATAAAAACGGCGTTTAGCCTGCCTTACCGAGAGGAAGTAATGGTCTGAAGTCAGGTTCTGCCCGCAGATACTTGAAGACGACTTGCTCCATAAACCTCTCCATCAGATCCCAGATCAGATCCCAGTCCTCCACTATGCCATGACGGATGGATGGGCCACTGGGAGAGAGGAGAGAGGAGAGGGACAGAGATTAGTGTTAAAACATTCAAATAAATTGGGGTTGAGAGACCAAGGAGAGACACCATGCAGTAAATGAAGAATATACAGTATAGCACTGGCATATGTTTGCACGTACGTGAAGAAAACTATACATAATAGTACATGTACTGTATATGCATACTATAGTGCTATGGATGGTATGGACAGCTGCAGACGTAGCCTCGGAAACACAGACGTTTTTATTTCCAGGGAGAAAGAAAAAAAAAAGTCCACTTCAATTCGGCATAGAGTAGCGCAAACGTTGAACACTCTCTGCTGATTTCTGATCGTCTGCACCTTTGTTAAATTGACGCATACACACCCACACACACACACACACACCTGTATATAGACAGGGTTAGGGTCCATATTGGACCCCAGGCTACCTGTATACAGACAAGGTTAGGGTCCATAGGTGAACCCCAGGCTACTGCAGACCTTAGAAGTACATAAGTGTACTATAGCCGAATGGCAGTGGTGGAAAAAAACTACTCACATTTTTGTACTTCAGTAAAAGTATTGTTATGGATGGCTCTGAGATCATAACGAAAAAAAGGGAAAACCCACACCGGAGGACAATAAAAAAAAAATGTGTTTATTTTATACATAATTGCGGGAAAAGAAGTTCAACTTTAAAGTTTCCAACTTAAATTGGCAGGGAAACATGCTGCACAAAACCCTAAACCAAAGCAAACAAGCAAGAGTTCTCCTCTCCTGCAGCCTGTGGACAAACAGCAGATCTGAATCCTTGTGAGAGCTGTGGGTCTCTTATATAGTGTCTGGAGAGACACTGGCCAGGTGTCTCCCCTCCCACTAATCACCTCTGGCTCCGCCCTCCAATCCAGCACTGCAATGGACTGGTTAAAGGCACAGCCCCCCCATTTTTCCGGTGCGACCTGCGGGACTCGTTTGCTACTGCGGCGATGACATGCATTTCTTAAACAAATTCTTTCAACGGCTCTCACAGCCACGTTGAGCTAAGGTCTGGAATACCTGCGAGGGCCATCCAATTAATACCAGTCCCTCCCAATTAATTAATTAAGAGGATTTCTCAGGTGACAATTATAAGGCCAGCCTGGCGTATCCTACTATCCCAGGGATCCCAGGCCGGCTTTTATCTTCTTCTCCTCTCCCCCGTCCCCCGTCCCCTGTCCCCTGTACTGTCCGTTGGGGGGGGGGGAATGGGGGGGGTGTTCCGAAATTCATTGTCGGAAATCACGGCGAGCAGTTCAATAATTCAGATTAAAGAGAGAGAGAGAGCTCATGTTTATTAATGCACTACATCTGTGCAAACAACGTGTCAGAGCCCGCAGTTTATTGTAATTGCCCGAGCAAACAAAAAAGCCCAAAGAAGCAATTTCCAGTTACAATATGTGCCGCGAACGAGTAATGAGGCCATTGGCATTCCACTCCGATCGCCATGCAGCGCATAACTGCAGCCGCCGCACACTCCTCTTCACGGTGGCGGCAGTGTGTGTGTGTGTGTGTGTGTGTGTGTGTGTGTGTGTGTGTGTGTGTGTGTGTGTGTGTGTGTGTGTGTGTGTGTGTGTGTGTGTGTGTGTGTGTGTGTGCGTGCGTGCGTGCGTGTGTGTGTGTGCGTGTGCGTGTGTGTGATGGATTCTTCTATAAGGAACGAATGTGCTGTGGATGGAGAACGCGGTGACGCCGCACTAGAGGCAGGTTAGTGATTAAAGATAATCATCGTTATTTCTCTCCCTTCCTCATCCTGCAAGATTCGTATTTCCTTCAGCATTCCTCATGTGTACGGAAGTGGTTTTTTTAACTCTTTTTTTCTTGTCAAGGCCCATTATTTAGTCAGCATTTGAGCCACGGAACCACCGTTTGATGACATTTAGCCTCTCAGACCCATTTGAGCCACGGAACCACCGTTTGATGACATTTAGCCTCTCAGACTCATTTGAGCCACGGAACCACCGTTTGATGACATTTAGCCTCTCAGACCCATTTGAGCCACAGAACCACCGTTTGATGACATTTAGCCTCTCAGACCCATTTGAGCCACAGAACCACCGTTTGATGACATTTAGCCTCTCAGACCCATTTGAGCCACGGAACCACCGTTTGATGACATTTAGCCTCTCAGACCCAAAACTAGGAATGTCTCGATACACGTTTTTCGTTTCCGATCCGATGCCACAATATCTGTGTTAGCCGATACCAGTACTGAATACCGATACCAGAGAATAATATTCATAATAATACAAAAAGAAAAAATCTCATTTTGAGATCTTACGACGGCATCAAAGCCCGCCAAAATAAAATGTAGTCGACTAAATCACCTTTAGATTTAGTGGACTAAAACTAGACTAACACTAAAACATTCCGGGTGACTGAAATGAATGAAAACCTATTGAAGAGACTATGGCCTATATCTTGCTATGGCCTTATCCTTAAACTTATTTGGCATTTTTTACTATTCTAAAAACTTTTAAAATAGTACAAATAGCCGATCTACAAGCTAACAACGTCAATGTACAGTAGATTGGCTAGTTGAACTATTTTTATATGTTTTAAAATAGTAAAAAATGGCAAATAAAGTTTAGGCATAAGGGGTAAGGGGTGGCGCAATATGGAGCCCAATGACTATAACTAAAATCTAAATTAGCTGCCAAAAACAACACTGGCAACAACACTACATCTACTACACACTGCACACTACATATGACTACACACTACATCTCATGCACACTACACCTCTGTCACACTACACACTACATCTCACTACACACTACACACTACATCTCACTACACACTACACACTACATCTCATGCACACTACACCTCTGTCACACTACACACTACATCTCACTACACACTACACACTACATCTCACTACACACTACACACTACATCTCATGCACACTACACCTCTGTCACACTACACACTACATCTCATGCACACTACACCTCTGTCACACTACACACTACACACTACATCTCATGCACACTACACCTCTGTCACACTACACACTACACACTACACCTCTGTCACACTACACACTACACACTACATCTCATGCACACTACACCTCTGTCACACTACATCTCATGCACACTACACCTCTGTCACACTACACACTACATCTCACTACACACTGCACACTACATCTCATGCACACTACACCTCTGTCACACTACACACTACACACTACATCTCATGCACACTACACCTCTGTCACACTACACACTACATCTCACTACACACTGCACACTACATCTCACTATACACACTACACACTACATCTCACTACATCTCATGCACACTACACCTCTGTCACACTACACACTGCACACTACACACTACATCTCTGTCAGTGTTTCTGAAAACAGCACGGTTTGTTGCGTAATCCAGGAGGAAGCAGATAGATGGTGGTAAAGGGGGGAACTAATTGAAAGTGACACAGGATATCAGCGGTTATTCTCCGTGAGCGTATAACTATAACGCGCGTCGCTAACGCCTTATTATAAGTGATCTCCAGAAATTAGTCATTATTGAATAATTGAATATTTTCCCACTGCCAAACATTTAACCCATTTCGGCTGGGAACCCCCTTTTGGTGTTTTAAAGCATTATGTCTCATCTCTCAGTTCCGTGTGATGTGATGCCTCATGGAACTATGACTGGTGGCCTTCTGTTGGCACTGTTTCTGTATTGTCTATGTACTGTGTGATCTGTTTGTTTGCATGTTTTATGTATATCCTGATGACTGCTGTGCACAAAACAAATTTCCGAAAGGACAAATAAAGTATCTATCTATCTATCTATCTATCTATCTATCTATCTACCGGTATGTATTTATGTTATACTTTAGCTATTGAAAAACAGCAGATCTACAAGCTCATAGCAAGCTCGTATAGGTCTGCTAATTTTGAAAAATCGTGAAAATGTGCCTGAAATCATTGAATATATATTCTTTCAGAGTGAGTTTTTAAATCAAATCTTTGCTTCTGGGGGGCAATGTCATATATATTTTGGGTCCTTGACATGAATATGTTTGAGAACGACTGACATACAAACACATCAGGATTTTAGAAGATTTTGTTTTTTTACATTTCAACACCAGGTCTAACTGTGTTAATTGAGAAGCTGTACTGGGGGGGTGCTTGGGTGCGTTTAAGCCGTGCGTTTGTTTGCGTGACGGTTATAGACGTACCTCTGCGTACAGTAGATTATGGAACGTGTTATTATTATAAATATGGATAGATGGTCTCGTCTCTCTTTAGCGTGATCACAGTCTTTGTGTTTCCGATCACAGATGGCTGAGGGAGAGCCTCCGTGGGACTGGCTTTAACCCATTTAGGCCTGACGTCGAAATTAAAAAAAATATATATTTTTTTAAATTTATTTATTACTGAAAAACCTCATGTTTCTATATCAGTGGTTCTCAATATTTCACGTTAAGGACCCCGAAAAATATATGTAATTGGCCACCGACACCCATCTGAAAATATGTTATTTCAGGAACCCCCCAGAAGCAAAGATTTGAGTTAAAAACGTTGGCTCTGAAAGAAAGATTTGTGCCACATTTTCACGATTTTTCAAAAATAGCAGACCTACAAGCTCGTAGCGCACCAGTAGATCTGGTATTTTTCAATAGCTAAATGATAACATAATGTTTAAAACACCAAAAGGGGTTCACGCGCAAAATGGGTTAAGAAACAGACAGACAGCGTCAGACATAATGGACCCAGAGGAGCGAGTCTGGCAATTAATATATCTTCTTAGTGTCATGCCTCCCTCGCATGCAGCTCCCCCCCCCCCCTTCTCCTACGTGTTAAATAGATCCATGTTGCGGTTAAAAGATGTCGCAGGCCTTTTCTTATACGACCCGTTTTTAACAGAGACTCAAAAAAGTATAGCCTATAATGATTTTAATAAGACCATAATATGTGACTACATTTTACTGAGGGAATGCCATTGGATTTGTTTTAGTTTTTTCATGTTATAATATGAAAGCAGGGAATCATATAGCTTCAAATTGACATATTGGTTGTTCAGTTTGACCCACCAATTTTGGAGATATGGCTTATAGAGTAAATGTCTTGCAGAGAAACAGCGAGTTGAGAAAACAGGCTTGAAAAGGTTCACTTCTGTGATCTCTAACATTACACCTATAGCTACATGTTTAAGCATTTATTTCATATTTACATGTCTTCTGTGGTCTCTAACATTACACCTAGCTACATGTTCAAGCATTTATTTCATATTTACATGTCGATTTCAGCTCTGACACTTATGTCCTAACCGGTTTACTTTAGACCTGAGGACGTGTCTGTGTCAGCTTATAGCTTATGACCACTTTGACCATTATTTTACACTTTAGCTGTTGAAAAATAGCAGTTCTATAAAAGCTCGTAGCGTGGCACTACGAGAACTCTATATAGAACTGCAATTGTTTTTGATAGATCGTGGGAAATGTGTGCAAATCCTTTGAATATATATTCTTTCCCATGCAGCGAATGTTTTTTAACTCAAATCTTTGCTTCACGGTCCCCGCCGGAACAACATATTTTGAGATCGGTGGCCAAATGAAATACACTTAGTTTTGGGGGTCCTTGACGTGAAACAGTTTGAGAAACACTGTTAGAAACATATAGGGTTTTTCAGAAAAATGTCATGATTTTAGGAAGACATTTTTTGTAGAATCTGGCATAGTCTCAATTGGTCAACGTAATGCGTTTAGAGCCAGAGAGAATTAACATGCTGTATTGTCGTTACATTCGTGGCTTTGATGTTTCCACTTATCGCCCTAAAGAAGACTGGAGCAGCGGTGATGGTTGGTACAGTGATGGTTGGTACAGTGTAGGTATAATGATGGTACAGTGATGGTTGGTACAGTGTAGGTATAATGATGGTACAGTGATGGTTGGTACAGTGATGGTAGCCCTATCGCTCCGGGCACTGTACTTGCATCTTTCATATTACCGTCTAATTGTCCTGAAACCGTCAAGGTACGGTAGACACACCACAGATGGTTTCATTAAGGTGGAAGGAAGGGCTTATAAAAGAATATCACCATGTGATATTGAACAGTGAATATAATATATATATAAAAAAGAAAATAGCTCCTTTATTAAATCTACCGCTCTGCATGGGATTCATTTAACGCCCGTATGGTTCCAGCCCGTACATAGAGGTTGTTCTGGCTCAGAGATACAAAGTGCTGCGCTAACCATACCACTAAGTATGTCTTCGCCAGCCCAGGAGAGGAGGCCGATGGAGGCGAGCGAGCGAAGGAGGAGGAGGAGAGAGAGAGATGCGATGGGCGCCACCGCCAGCCCGCCGCCCCGTGCGTTGCTTTGAGCTCGCCGTGACAAAGTGTTTAGGTTGCAACTCTGTCTGATTGCCGCGGGGATTAGAAAAAAGCCGCCGTTATGATTGATAGATTTATTTGTCACCGCCGCTGTCCGGATGCGGAGTGGCTTACACCCCCCCCCCCCCCACCCCCTCCCCTCCTCCCCCACACCCCCACGCCAAAGCCGAAGGAGCCCATTAATCAGTGTAAATAACATTCTTCTTATACGCGTATCGGGGGGAGTGGGTACGCGGAGACATTTGACACCGTGGGGTGGGGTGGGGGGGGATTTACAACAAATAAGGTATATGTGACCGGATGATCAGGAAACGATGTGAGCGACTGACTGGAGGAGCTGACTGATTATTTGGCGTGGCAGAGTGCTGCCTAGGCAATGCTGACACCGGCTCCACAGGAAATTGATATTACGGAGTTATTCTTTTTTTTTTGGGGGGGGGGTGGGTTTGAACGCTATATGAGAGACAGACAGACAGACAGACAGACAGACAGACAGACAGACAGACAGACAGACAGACAGACAGGTGTCGTTTGATTAATGGGTGCTCCCTGAAAGACGAGTCCTCTGGAAACAAGGACCAACGACTTAGTGAAGGGAAATGGACTGCTGGACCTCTTTGTGTGTGTGTGCGTGTGCGTGTGCGTGTGCGTGTGTGTGTTTTTATGACACCGCATTGGCTCCAAGGAGATATATTCAGGCTATACGGACCCCCATTTAATGGCGTTTCTATGTCTGGGACCCCTATTGTAAAAATCAACGTTGATTTAACTCTGAGAGTGTACAAATGGAACCAAATCCATTTGGTTCCATTTGTACAAACTCTCAGAGTTACAGACTATATTATCATTTAGCTGGGGGACCCCCTGGAACTATACCTCAAAGACCCCTGGGGGTCCCCGGACCCCCATTTTGGGGAACCACTGGCCTAATGCATGTCCAACTCATGCTGGTGCTTGACATTAAACGGGTTGAGAATCACTGCTATAGAGCCCTGAAGAAACGGGGTCCCCCTGGAACTACCTCAAAGACCCCAGTGGGTCCCCCCAGGGTCCCACTGGCATCTTCTATTCTCTGATGAATGTCCATTTGGGGGTCCAAGTTTGGGCGAACCACTGATGGTAAAAAATGGTAAATGGTGCATTCTAGGGATGTACCGAAAGGGAAATTCTTTGCCAAAACCGAATACCGAATATAGGAAACAGTTGGCCGAAAACCGAATACCGAATATCCGAATATGATTAATATTATATATCTGTTTTCCTACCATTGCTGTCATGGCCGTACCTTAAAGCTACCTGATTTATGGCAAAATAAATGGTTATGGCAAAACTTAACTTGAATAAGAATCACTATTATGGGTCCATAAAACATTTATTCAGCTCTTTTGAATGCATTAATTGCATGTACACTATTCGGTGATACAGTGTATGTTCTGCCTATTCGGGCCGAAACCGAATAGGCCGAAAATGAATTTTTAGCCCTTTTCTGCCGAATATTTTCTGCGACCGAATATTCTGTGCATCACTAGTGCATTTATATAGCGTCTTTATCCAAGGCGCTTTACATAGACAGTGCATTACATTCACCCATTCACACACACATTACATACACCGATTGCGGCGGAAACCATGCAAGGCACCAACCAGCACATCGGGAGCAATTTGGGGTTCTATAGTGTCTTGCCCAAGGACACTTCGACATGTAGACAGGAGGAGGAGGAGCCGGAATTCGAACCGCCGACCCATGGATCATTGGACGACCTGCTCTATCTCCTGAGCCACAGTCGTTAATGTCTACATTAACGCTGTGTGCTTTATAGGAGAACATGTGTTTAGCATTACACTAACAATGTAACAATTCTCTCTCCCTGTCTGATTCTAATTAGTCTTTTAGCTCTCATCCTAAACATAATGAACACCCCCCCCTTATCACACGTTAACCCATTCTGACCTGAGATCAGATTCTAATAATGTCTTCTACATCCTGACAGTTTTCTGAAAAAGCTATGTTTCTATGTCAGTCGTTCTTCGATTTCTCAAAAATAGCAGATCTACAAGCTCGTAGCGCGCCACAGAGTGTCGCGCTACGAGCTTGTAGATCTGCTATTTTTCAATTTAGCTAAAGCATAACATAATGCTAACGCCAAAAAACGGGTTCCCGCCCAGAATGTGTTAAACGCACCTTGTAACAACGGTCAAACATTTTTCCAACCGCACGAGTTTAATCTCAATTTGCCGTTGTCCAAAAAGGAAACGATCTGATTGGTCGGCGTCTCCTGGGGGTATGGCTTCACCCAAGGTAGCACTATTATCTTTGCATAAATGCACACCTTGTCATTATTTATTGCTTAACCCATTCTGACCTGAGATCAGATTCTAAACATGTCTTCTACATCCTGACAGTTTTCCATTCTGACCTGGGATCAGATTCTATAAATGTCTTCTATGTCAGTCGTTTTTCGATTTTTCAAAAATAGCAGACCTACAAGCTCGTAGCGCGCCACTCGGTTGCGCGCTATGAGCTTGTAGATCTGCTATTTTTACACAGCATAACATAATGCCAACTCCAAAAGGGGTTCCCGGCAAAAATGGGTTAATTAGTGTGCCGCCTAATTAAATCGGCATTAATCAAGGAGACAGGAGTTTGGGGCGCTTGGGGAGCGCTTTACACATGTTAAGAGATACCGCACTTTATTATCCCAGGAAAAACATAAATCAAGCGCGCCCCCGTCGCTAGAATTAGTCCGATAGCGTCGGGTTGCCGGGGAGAAAGGGAAAGGAGAAAGGAGGAGAAAGGAGTGCCCCTGGAGTTGGGGAGGGTTTAAAATATCGTCTCAAAAGCAGGATCTGGTTCAGGCAGTGAGAGACCTTAACCCGCCCAGGCCGGGTGTTTTAATTATGTTATACTTTAGCTATTGAAAAATAGCAGATCTACAAGCTCGTAGTGCGGCACTCGGTGCCACGCTATACGAGCTCTATACGAGGTCTGTTATTTTTGAAAAATTGTGAAAATGCGGCACAAATCTTTGAATATATATTCTTTCAGAGCGAACGCTTTTAACAAAACAAAATGCTTCAGTGAGGTCCCTGAACAACACATTTTTAGATCGGGGGGGGGGGTGGGCGGCCAAATCTAAGAATATATATTCTTTCAGAGCGAACGTTTTTAACTCAAATCTTTAATTCTGGGGGGGGGGGGGGGTCCCTGGAAAAAACATATGGGAAGAAAGGTTGCTAGAAATATCTAGTATTATATATATCGGTGCTGCGTCGGGAATACAGTGACAGACAGCTGACGTGAAACGTCACTCAGCGTCAACAGCAATGCAGGAGTTTAGCCAGAGTTCACTCAGTCTGTGAGGAGACAGGAGTTTCAGAAACCATGCAAGGATATATATATATATATATATATATATATATATATATATATATATACACACACACACAGTCTGGCCTCTGAAATAGATTCAGGTTTAGAATTCTATATGGCGTGCACACACGTGCACCTATAAATGCACTTCATGCGCACGCACGTACGAAGCACGCACGCACAATGAAAAAGGTTGTGTATATATGCTATGCAGGGGTGGAACCTGAAAGACACATCCCCTCCCTCCCTCCCTCCCTCCCTCTCTCCCTCCATGTGTAAAAATGTTGGACTCTTCAGGCTCCCCTGCTCTCTCCCCCTATCTCCCTCTCCTCTCCCCCCTCTCTCCCTCCCTCTCTCTCCATCCCTCTCTCCCCCCTCTCTCCCTCTCCTCTCCCTCTCCATCCCTCTCTCCCTCCCCCCTCCATGTGTAAAGTGTTCTACTCTGCAGGCTCCCCTCCTCTCTGCCCCCTTCTCTCCCTCTCCTCTCCCTCTCCTCTCCCTCTCCATCCCTCCCTCTCTCTCCTCTCCCTCTCCTCTCCCTCCCTCTCTCCCTCCCCCCTCCATGTGTAAAGTGTTCTACTCTGCAGGCTCCCCTCCTCTCTCCCCCCTCTCTCCCTCTCCTCTCCCTCTCCTCTCCCTCTCCATCCCTCCATCCCTTCCCTCCCTCTCTCCTCTCCTCTCCATCCCTCTCTCCCTCCCCCCTCCATGTGTAAAGTGTTCTACTCTGCAGGCTCCCCTCCTCTCTCATAGTCTTAATGGAGAGGAGGCAAGAGGTGCTCCCCTGTGGAGAGGGAGAGATAGGCGCGCGTGTGTGTGTGTGTGTGTGTGTGTGTGTGTGTGGTGGTGGTTGGGGAGGGGGGGGGGGGAGGCTTGACTTGCTGTAATTAAAGCTGTATTAATGGGAGGTGCCATGCAGCCAGACAGGGGTTCGGGGAGGGTGGGGTTCGGAGGGGAGGGGAGGGGAGTGGGCTAGGTCAGTCCCTGTGGAGAGATGAACCCCCCCCCCCCCCCCCCAACACACCCCCCTGTACGCCTGCCTGCCTTCCCCATGCCCGGCCACGCCTGGCCACCCTCCACAACCCCCCACGGTCCAAAATGTCCCAGGAGGCGAGGTGGGTGCATGCAGACTAGTCTAGCCCATTGAGGGCCGATTCTAAATCTAAATGTTTTCTGTGTCAGTTGTCTCTGTGTCAGTTGGTGCTCAGCCTTTTTCATGTCAAGGACCCCCAGGGATTATCTGTATTTGGCTGCGGATGCAGAAGCAAAAGATTTGAGTTAAAAAAAACTTTCGCTCTGAAAGAATATACAACTCCGACGCGTTGTGTGCTTGTAGATCTGCTATTTTCAGACTGTAAAAGGACTTATACTGGATCTGTTGTCCACTATAGTCCCTTCCTAACATTTCAGTCTAGTTTGTATTTGTTGACGGAATTGTCACTATAATATTTAGTCTTATAGTTTTAGTCATCGTATATAGATTATAGTTTTCATTTAGTTTCCATTTTAGTTTTCGTCAGTGAAAAAAGGTAGTCGACGAACAGTTTTCGTCATAGTTTAAGGGCCGATTCATACTCCTATTTTACCGCTGTTTCGGCGCTGTAGTGCCGAAATGATTTCGGCTCGTCAGAATTTTTCAGTAGCACCGAAGAGACGACTTTAGGACGGTACCCCCCCCCCCGAACCTCAAATGACGTCACATTGTAGGCTCTACAGTGCCGAACCGACTTTGATTCGGCTCTAAAATAGGAGTATGAATCGGCCCTTAGTCGACGAAAACAACAGTGGTTTCATGAGCGACGCGGCAGCGACAGGGCAACGATTTGCTACCGCAGGGCTGTCAGGGAAGGACGGCGCTCGGACAGGGAAGGGTAATGACACTGGGCCGTTTTGGGGAGGCAACACTCCTCATGGCCTTCATCTCTCCTTGCCAACAATCAGTCACTTTTAACCCATTCTGAACGGGAACCCAGCATCATGTTATGCTTTAGCTATTGAAAAAATAGCAGATCTACAAGCTCATAGCGCGCCACCGAGTGGCGCGCTATGAGCTTGTAGGTCTGCTATTTTTGAAAAATCGAAGAACGACTGACATTTTTAGAATCTGATCTCAGGTCAGAATGGGTTCATCAGACCAGTGTGTGTCCAGTGGAAACGTCGTATGAATCTGATCTCAGGTCAGAATGGGTTAAAAGGAGATTAGGTGGGAGAGAGAGCGGTGGTGTGGGGGCCGAGGGGGGGCTGTGTACAAACCTCCTGACAGAGGATAGGAGTGAGTCTTAACCCTTCTAAGACCTTTTCTTTTTAGACATTTTTTTAGACCAGAACTGATTCTAAAAACAATGTCTTCTTGACAGTTTTCTGAAGAAAAGAAAAACGTATGTTTCAAACATTTCCATGTCAAGGACCCCCAGAATGATATGATTTTGGCCGCCGACCCCCATCTGAAAATATGGTGTTCCAGGGACCCCACCCCAGAAGCAAATAGTTGCGTTCACAGTGAAATAATATACATTCAAAGTTCTTTTTGGAAAATAGCAGATCTACAAGCTCATACATCTGCTATTTTTCAACAGCTAAAGTTTAAAATAATGGTTAAAAGCTACAAGGTGACACAGATGCGTCCTCAGGTCTAAATGTCTTAATTCCTGGAGAGGAGAGGAAGAGGAGAGGAGAGGAGAGGAGAGGAGAGGAGAGGGGAGGGGAGGAGAGGAGAGGAGAGGAGAGGGAGAGGAGAGGAGAGGAGAGGAGAGGGAGGGGAGGGGAGGGGAGAGGGGAGGGGAGGGTGAGGGAGGAGGGAGGGAGGAGAGGAGAGGAGAGGAGAGGAGAGGAGAGGAGAGGAGAGGAGAGGAGAGGACTTCAGAATGAATGGATGGCAACTCTCTCGTCTTGCAACATTTGTCATTCGTTCATCTTGACCTCATATAATCAAGAGTGCCGGACGCAACAAGGCGGCAAACACGTTGTGTCATGTTATCAATTTATCCCCTTTCCCCCCTCCCCCCCCGAACATGACAACGTAATAACAACAATAAATGAAGACGCACTTTGGGAGAGAGGCGGTGTCGCAAATTGAAAAAAAAACGCCAGAGAGCGTGTGAGACGAGACGTCCCCCCCACCACCACCCCCCATCCACCCACCCCCCCCCCCAATAACCCATTCTGACCTGAGATCAGATTCTAAAAAAATGTCTTCTATACATCCTGACAGTGTTCTGAAAAAGCCTATGTTTCTATGTCAGTCGTTCTTCTTTCGATTTAAAAAAAAAATAGCAGACCTACAAGCTCGTAGCGCGCCACCTCGAGTGGCGCGCTACGAGCTTGTAGATCTGCTATTTTTTCAATAGCTATAAAGCATAACATAATACTATAACACCAAAAGGTGGTTCCCCGCCCAGAATGGGATAAGGAAGCAAAATGAAGATGATGGAAACTGTAATATGAAGCGAGAGACAAGTGTTTACATTGTGGGCTTTGTGCGTTTTACATCATCATCATAATCCCCCTCCTCGAACATCTTCTTCGCTAACATCCCATCCCGGGGGCTGATGTTCTCATTCTCATTGAAAAAGCCTGCGAGCTCTCCAGGCAACAACAGAACTATGAAAAGAACATGTTTTTTTTATTTCTCCTGTTAACCCATTTTGCGCGGGAACCTCCTTTTGGTGTTAGCATTATGCTATGCTTTAGCTATTGAAAAATATCAGATCTGCTTTTTTTGAAAAATCGAAGAACGACTTTTAATTTTTTTATCTGATCTCAGGTCAGAATGGGTTAATCAGACCAGTGTGTCCCCAGTGGAAACCTTGTATGAATCTGATCTCAGGTCAGAATGGGTTAAGGCCCCACTTATAGGTCAATTTAAGTCGCAGGACTTTTCGCTGCATGTGTAGCAACTGCGGGGACTCAGTCTCAAAATGCTCGGATGAAAAGCCCCAAATTGAAAAATGAAAAACCTTTAGCCGTTTATTTGTTATTGATTATTATTTTCTGGAACGATCGACGCCCCTGTGGTGGTGGGCAGCAGTTTTTTTGTTTGATTGCAATTCAATTGGTCCCAAACTGTCAAAATCATTCAATCAGTCGCAGAAAAATCAAAGCACATCTTGGACTCGGACGTCTGCAGGCATATTCTTTTTTCCATAAAAACGTCCTAACTTTTGTGGTCTGGACTGCATTTTCAGCCGGCGAGGCTCTGAAGTCTCTTTTTTTTTGGTTCTTGCTCAACATTAATCCTCTGTGCATTGGCAAAAAAGGGCCTTGGGCGGTTCACCTGCATTCATACTGGACAAGCACCCCCCCCCCCCATTCATATGCTAGCGAGTCGGGGACTTGTTCTGAACACGCCCCCCGGGGGCGCTGCAACCACAGTTCAACACCTCGCACCGCGGAACGCAACGCAGCACGTCAGCTTGACAAATGCACGGTCTGGACAGTCCCCCCCGTTCCCCCCCGTTCCCCCCCAATGCCTGTATGAGATCAGAAAGTGGAGTCAACTGGAACATGTGTGTCAAGGGGAGAGTAGTCTAGGAAAATTGGCCTCAGATCCTGTGCAGCAGGGGCGTGGCCCAGTGCGTTGCGTTTCAAATGAAATGCGAATCAAAAGACAGGGGTTCCACATGGAGTGGGCGCTACATCTAAATAAGACGGAAGGGAAACAATTGCTCCTTGAGCGGTGGTGGCCTACTACAATTCAATTTGGAATTGGATTCCCTTCGGACTATTTTCATGGTATGCACAGTGCTTCAGACCGGAAAGGGGAGTGTCCGCTCAGATTCTGAGCGCAACGTACTTCGCCTAGTGGCGAAAAATAAAACTTCTGGGAACTCAGATCAAGGGGAGAGAGACCATGGGCCAGCCCTGGACTACAGAGCGTCACAGTCCCTCCACCTTTCAGAACAACGAGTGGCCCAGGAAATTAATCCCAATGCATTTTCCTCATAGACTTTTCAGACAGTATTTATTTAAAGACTGCGGACGCCGCGGACAAAGCCAACTCTTGTCGTGACCAATCATGACAACAGACATAATTTTTCAGGCCAATCAAAGAATTAGAAAGTAGAAAAAAAATGGCATTTTTTGTTGTTGTTATTCTTCTTTGTAATTATTTTTTTGGTCCAAAATATTGTGATTTGTCACAACAAGAGTTGGCTTCGTACGACGCTTAAAAGGTCTTTAAATAAATACTTTCTGAAATGTCTATGAGGAAAATGCATTGAGAATCATTTCCTGGGACACTCGTTGTTCTGAAAGGGGGAGGGACTGCGACGCTCTATATTGACCTGAATATATTCATATACAGGCTAGTGGCCATTTTGTTCTCGTCATATTTATGACCAAAACGGCCATAAACGCTGCGTGAATGTCCGTCGACCCTACTGTACGTGTAAGGCCCAAATCCACACCAAAGGGTCAAGACTGGATTTATTTTAATTTTAGTTTTTTTTCATGTATATGAAAGCAGGGAATCATAGCTTCAAATTGACATATTGGTTGTTCAGTTTGACCACCAGTTTTGGAGATATGGCTTATAGAGTAAATGTCTCGCAGAGAAACAGTGAGTTGAGAAAACAGTCTTGAGAAGGTTCACTTCACTGTGGACTCTAACATTACACCTAGCGACATGTTTAAGCATTTATTTCATATTTACATGTCAATATTGTCAATTACATATTGCGGGGGTCCTTGAAATGAAATAGGTTGAGCACCACGGTGCACCACTGACATATATAGAAACATGAGCTTTTTCAGAAAAATGATTTAGAAGATTTTTGACGCATGATGCCTATACAGTATACTGGTTGTATTGCCGTTGGTAAACCGTGACACGTGTCACTTCATAACGTTGTCAAGTCGACAGTATATCCTCCTCACACACCCCCCCCCCCCCCCCCCCCCCACCTCCCCCGTGCAATAAATATTGACAAAGAAGAACGGCTCTGCCCCCGTCACAGGTTGTTAAAAACAAAGTTTATATACTGCGACGTTTGTGGTGGCGGCGGCGGAGCTCACGTGCACGTTAGTGTTAGCTTATGTGTGTGTGTTTGGGGGCGTGCACGACGTCTGTGTGTCTGTGTGTGTGTATATTTGCATTAGCATATGGACTGTGTTTACTCCAGAAGTTACTGTGTTGAAAGCGTCTTCGTTTCTCCTTGGGGAGAGAGAGGAGTAAACAAGGCGCGCACACAATCAACGGGCGACCAATATGCAGATTTAGACCATTCATTATCCCATTCTGCGCGGGAACCCCCTTTTTGGTGTTAGCATCATGTTATGCTTTAGCTATTTGAAAAATAGCAGATCTACAAGCTCGTAGCGCGCCACTTGAAAAAAATCGAAGAACGACTGACATAGAAACATAGCTTTTTCAGAAAACTTGTCAGGATTTAGAAGACATTTTTAGGATCTGATCTCAGGTCAGAACGGGTTATGTTCCTCTCCGGCAGCGAGCAGCACCACAGCTCCGCCTCTTCTCCGCCAAGAAGACAAACCTCGCATCGACAATCCCGACATCTCCATCGCAACGTACTGTCGCGTCCGCGTGCCGCGCGCAACAAAGTCCCCTCCCCTGATTAATATCTCATCAAGCCGCAGCTCTCCATCACTCATGTTCGGCTGAGAAGACAGTCGCCCATCAGACAAGTGTCAATCTGTGGGAGAACGTGCCGAGGTTTGAAGAAATGTCTTTGACCTTAAAGAAAAAAAAAAAATATCGAAGATCTACAAGTTCATATAGTGAAGCGCTTGGTGCCACGCTACGAGTTTGTAGATCTGCGATTTCTGTGGTGCAAATCTTTGAATATATATTATACCACAGGTCGTTTTCGAGGGAAGCAATCTGATTGTTTGAAACAGCCTTCTAGCCGTGTGTTAAAACCAGCACCATTCACCACCTAAACAAAACAAATAATTCAGCTGCTCTGTTCTCCCAGAGCGCTATAGCAAACTCTGTGGCTACATCTGGGACACACATAGCTGCATGAATAATGTAGCGGAGGCACTCAGGTATTAACAACGCCCCCTACAGGCCACCAGCTGAAGGTGCACCGTGGCCGAGCACAGTGCAGTCTGAGGGGACAGACTGTAATAAGGCTCAGCCGTTAATTGAATCGGACACAATGGATTGGATTTATTAACTCCACCAATATTTACCCTTGTTGCCCCCGCTGGCCTCCACTCATTACTCGCCTATGGATTTCCTCTCTCTCTCCCTACATGTTTGCCAGTGTTACTGAATAACAGCGTTGGAGGCTTATTGGTCTGAGAGCCAGCATAGATCTGAATTATTGCCACAAGCTCTACTATATTATGTCCAAAGATGACCTTTCATGGAGTATTCAGAGTATAGTCTTTGGAGTGCACATTACTCTCATATTGATTGGCACATTGTGCCGCGCTATGAACTTGTAGGTCTGCTATTTTTTTTAATTGTTAAAATGTGCCTCAAATCTTTCAGGAAATTGTCGTGATTTAGAAAACTTGTTTTTTTGAATGAGTTAATGAACTAGCAATGAGCATTTTGAAAATTCACATAGCTATTACAAAACAATCTCACCACTATTCAGAACCCCCCCCCCCCCCCCCCCCCCCCCGTTACAACGAAGCGCCGTAACCTCCCCCCCCCCCCCCCCGTGTCGCAAACAACGTGACTCATATAAGTCATCAGCAGAAAGTCGTGCATGAGGTCATTTATTTCCCCTGCCGTTTTAATATGTTACAGACGAGTGGCTCTCCGTGACTGGGAGGGCTCCGCTCCTTTCCTTACGGAGCACGTCGGACACAGGGGCC
>NC_137885.1:26810596-26820596 GCF_963924005.1 Protomyctophum bolini
GACACTTCCATGCAAATATCAGCTAATCAACTGGGCTGTTATTTGTTAACAACAGACCGGGATGAAGGCAGGGGGGTGTGGGAGGGAGGGGGGGAAAGTAGAGGGACAAACAGAATGAGCACAGGATTGATTGGTTTGGAAAATGTCCAGCTGGGTTGAACTGTATGTATCTCAAACTGTGTATTGTTGTGGGCATGAGGCTGTGGCTGAGGACGTAGAGCAGGTCATTTCTGACTCCTTCTCAAGGCGCACCGCACAGGGCAGGTCATTTATTCTGACTCCTTCTCAAGGCGCACTGCACAGGGCAGGTCATTTCTAGCCTGAGCTAACGTGTTAAGTTTCTGGTCTATAGGGGTGGGTCGCGGCTGAGATTTGCGCACGCCCTGATTGGATCTCACCGATCTGTCCGTCAGCCCTCATGGCCACTCCTCTCCCACCTAGTGAAGCGCTACGTCACATCATTTGGAGCGACATCCACACCCGGAAGTGTTGACTCCCACTTCTAGACCAAGGCAGCCAATGTGTTCCTCCATGCAGGCTTTCATTTTACGCGCAGACGAAATGAAAGCCTGGGTATCGAGGCTAGGTCATTTCTGACTCCTTCTCCGTGCCTTTGTCCACGTTGTCAGTTAAAGAGAATCGGGAATCCTCTATTGAGCTCCGGCCGGGCTGGCCGGCGTTGTCAAAGTGTCGTTGGGGGAAAAAAAAGACATGAAGGGACTTTATCGGCTGGTCTATAAATCCGTCCTATAGGAGGAGGAACAATGAGGATGGGAGAGAAATAGACGCCACCTGACAGGTTGAGAGAAGGACGCCCCCCCCCCCCCCCCACACACACACCGCTAATCTATTCTGTCTAATTACCTTGGGGGGGAGGGGGTGACACGTGTGCGCACACACACACACACACACACACACACACACACACACACACACACACACACACTCCGTACGTAACCATGCACCATTCCAGGGATGACTGACACAGTGATGAAGATGAAGTGTTGGGGTGACAAGAAAGCCAAGCGATCGCTTTTTTTCCCCTTTCTTTTAAAAAAAAGATCAACGGTCATGTTTTAACGGACATATTGTCTCTTCTCCAAGGGGAGGAAGTCGATGAACCCCCCCCCCCCCCCCCCCCCCCCCCCCCCCATTCTCTCCCTTTCGGCCTCTTGTGCTTTTCGTAGCGGTATTCTGGTTACAGTTCCCTTTGGAACCGCCCAGCCTTGAAAACAATTATCGTCTTTTTGGGTTTTTTTGTCCAACTCCACGAGCACGCAGGCACACGCAGGCACACGCAGGCACACGCAAGAAAGTCAGTATCATGTCAGTATATCATGTCAGTACCATGACAGTACCATGTCAGTATACCAGTAAGACGCGCAAACGCGGGAAGCGAACGCAGCTCGTACATATTTGGGTTTTTTTAAGATTTATTTTTAAGTTATTATTTTTTTTTAAGTTAAGTTATTTTTAAGTTAAGTTTTTAACTTAGCCATAACCATATAAGGAGTCCCCAAAGCGAGCTATACGTCCAAATATGGAGTGTGTTGTATCAATCACAAACAAATCACTCAGCTCCATATATGGGCACAAAGGGGGGACACACGGACACACAGACAGACATGATCTGCTAGGTCTCATAGTAAGTGCTCACTGCGTTCGCAATCAGGGTTAGGTTTAGTTTTCATGTAGTTTCCGTGTAGTTGTCGTCAGTGGAAAAAGGTAGGAGACCAACATTTTACATCTTAGTTTTAGTCGATGAAATCAACACTGGTGTCTAGATCTCTCTCTCTCTCTCTCTCTCTCTCTCTCTGTCTCTCTCTGTCTCTCTCTCTCTCTCTCTCTCTCTCTCTCTCTCTCTCTCTCTCTCTCTCTCTCTCTCTCTCTCTCTCTGTCTCTCTCTGTCTCTCTCTCTGTCTCTCTCTCTCTCCTCCAGTTAGGTGTGCATGCAATTCAACTGATGACGGATCAATAGCAAAGAGCAGTTAGCAGCACACACGCACGCGCGCACACACACACACACACACACACACACACACACACACACACACACACACACACCCCCCCCACACACACCCACACACACACACACACACACACACACACACACACACACACACACACACACACACACACACAAAATGTGTCATTCCACTGTCCATGAAAATGCAGCCGCCTCAGAAAATTGTCCCTGTGAAACATTATTGACATGGTTTAACCTGCGTTTCCACCTGGCTATCGAGGAGGGGAGGGTCCGGGGCGTGAGGGGTCACAGTCAATTCTCATTTGGGAAGGTGTCGCATGCAGGGGGGGAGGGGGGGGGGGTTAGGGGTATAGTCCGTCTGGGACCTCGTCAATGGAACGGGGGGGTGGAGGGGGGTCACGTGCTTGGGGATCAAAGGTGAGGGATTGGCCCAAGGTCAAGGCGACAGCATGGGGCATGTGTGTGTGTGGGGGGGGGGGCCCTCAGACGGGATCAATAATGCCTGATCAATGTCTCTCGCTCTCTCTCTCTCGGCCTAGCTCTCTGTCTCTCTCTCTCTCTCTGTCATTGGTCGGAGAAAAAAAGCCCAGTCGAAATGGAGCATCTTTGAGTGCAGATTGTGGCCTCTATAGATGAGTCACAGAGACTAAATGTTTTATACCCACTGCTGGCTGTCTGAATACCAAACAATAAAAAGGTCTTTAAAATGTTGACATTATTATTGCTTGTATAGCGCCTAAATCCCTATATTAGGTGCTACTGGCTGCTGACGGTTGAGGATGAAGCTTAAGACGTGTGCTGAAAGAACTGGAGGTATAGAATGTTCGTTGAGTGGATATTAAAAAATCCTATACTTTGAATGCAAATAACATAAATAACAAAACAGTCAAACGTGGTGAATGCAACAGTCCCTGTGTCTGCACAGTCAGAAAACAGTTTGCCTCCTAATATCAACAACACCTGGCAATTCATTAGGGACAGGTTTAAATATACCCTACCTGTAACTATATGGCAACCTGAACTTGACCACACCCCTCAGTGGACATCATTAATTGGCCACGATTAGGAGACTCAAATGGCGCTTACGTTGCTTATATATAGCATTGATATGAGTACACGTTTTCCACCTCTCTCTCTCTCGCTCCATTTCATTCTCTGTGTGTCATTCCTATTTTATATTTTCTCTTTAGCTCTCTCTCTCTCTCTCTCTCTCTCTCTCTCTCTCTCCATTATCCAGTATCTCCTCTATTTTCTCTTCCAAGCCTCACGTCGTCCCTTTTCAACTTTTAGTCAATTCCCTTTAATCGTCTGTTTGCCGCGTCGTGCGTCGTGCGGTCGTGCTCTGTCTGGTCTTTTTTTTCCCTCGCTGTCGCTTATGACGGAAACCGGACTCATCTTGATACACCCCCACCCCCCCGCCCCACGCCACGCACACACACACGCAACGCATGCACGCAACACACGCACAGAGCACTGCAGGGCCTCTCTGGAACTGGACAGAGAGCAGAGATAACCCATTCTGACCTGAGATCAGATTCTAAAAAATGTCTTCTACATCCTGACAGTTTTCATTCTGACCTGAGATCAGATTCTATAAACGTCTTCTACATCCTGACAGTTTTCTGAAAAAGATATGTTTCTATGTCAGTCGTTCTTCGATTTAAAAGAAAATAGCAGACCTACAAGCTCGTAGCGCGCCACTCGGTGGCGCGCTACGAGCTTGTAGATCTGCTATTTTTCAATAGCTAAAGCATGACATAATTGCACGTTCACCAAAAGGGGTTCCACGCCCAAAAAGGGATAACTTAGGCGCCCGGCATATTGTTTGAACAGCGTTTTTATTAAGCCGGCCGCTTCTTTTTAATATTTACATTGGCACGCGGCAGGCTTCAGAGGCGCTTTAGGCAATTACACACATGACCAAGTCGATAGCCACGGAAACAGCAAAAAAAAAAGAAATAATAAAAAAAAAAAAGCCTTTATCACGACACCAGGAGAGCATTGCCAATTCCACGGACCGGGGTCCGTTGATGTAGTTTGCATTTCAATTAATCCATTCTGGACGGGAACCCATTTTCGTATTAGCATCATGTCATGCTTTAGCTATTGAAAAAAAGCAGATCTACAAGCTCGTAGCGCGCCACCGAGTGGCGCGCTACGAGCTTGTAGGTCTGCTATTTTAGAAAAATCAACTGACATTTTTTTAATCTGATCTCGGGTCAGAATGGGTTCATCAGACCAGCGTGTGTCCAGTGGAAACCTCGTATGAATCTGATCTCAGGTCAGAAGGGGTTAATCCATTCTGGACGGGAACCCCCTTTTTTTGGTGTTTTATAAAGCATTGTGTTATGCTTTATTAGCTATTGAAAAATAGCAGATCTACAAGTTCGTAGAGCGGCAACCGAACATGTATAGGTCTGCTATTTCTGAACGATCGTGAAAATGTTGGTGCAAAGCTTTGAATATATATATATTCTTTCAGAGCGAACATTTTTAACTCAAATCTTTGCTGGGGGGGGGGGGTCCTGGAACAACATATTTTCAGATGGGGGTCGGCGGGTAATTACATTATATTTTTGGGGGTCCTTGACATGAAAATGTTTGAGAACGACTGACATAATTATAGAAACATGGGGTTTTTTTTCAGAAAACTGTCATGATTTAGAAGACATTTGTGGAATCGTTCCCATGCAGGTCAAAATGGGTTAAAAAAAAGAGGCCCACAATACTGGTCTTTTATTCAAAGCCAGTGTCATATAAGGAGGATCCAGAATGTGGCCAGAATTAACCCATTCTGACCCGAGATCAGATTCTAACGCACAGATGAATGATGGTTCTTTAATGCATTTTGACCTGAGATCAGATTCTAAAAATGTCTTAAATCCTGACAGTTTAAAAAAAAATAGCAGACCTACAAGCTCGTAGCGCGCCACTCGGTGGCGCGCTATGAGCTTGTAGATCTGCTATTTTTCAATAGCTAAAGCATAACGTGATGCTGACACCAAAACGGGTTCTCCGCCCAGAATGGGTTAAGTATTTTGTGTCCAGGGGTAACAATACGATCACATGTCACACACACACACACACACACACACACACACACACACACACACACACAATGAAACGCTGTGTGAAAATCACGTCATGTTACAAAATATGAATATACGAGGGTATTGTATTTATTTGACTGCTGGTTATATTACAGTCGAACACTGTAGTGATGCCGTTAAATACCTATACACTGTAAACAGATGCTCTCTAATAGACCCACTGGTTTCCCAAACATTGGCTCGGGACCCGTTTGTGGGTCGCAGACATATTGTTATGTGGGTCACTTTATTAGTTTTTTTCCCTACATTTAGTTTTGAGGGGCGCCAGCCCCCCCCTCCCCCCTCCTATACACACGTTTAATATGTTTGTCTTTATAGTTACGTCATAAATAATAATGTGTAATTTATACGTCATATTGTCTCTTTATTGTCAATGGCGTTTAATGTTTGTGCTCGCAACCGTTTGTTTTACATCTACATTACATCACCTATAATGAACATGAAGTTGTAGACTTTATTATATTAGCGCCCCTCACGTCGATGTGGGTGTGATTTATTTTGTGGTGGTGGGGTGGGTGGGGGGTGGGGTGGTGGTGGTGATGGTGGGGTGGGGTGGGAGGGGGTCTTGGGGATGGTCTATATAAGGTGGCGTTGAGAATCTCTCTCACACTCCCTAAAACAAATGCAATTACCCAGTTAATTGTGTTCAAAGTGGAAGCTCCGGTGGGGGGGGGGGGGGTTGGTTAGGAGAGGGAAGGGAAAGTCAGCAATCGTGGACGATATGCTGACAGTGCACAGAGAGCGTACGTGGAGAATATAATGGATGGGAGCGAGAGAGAGAGAGAGAGAGAGAGAGAGAGAGAGAAATGGAGAGAGAGAGAGAGAGAGATAGAGAGAGAGAGAGAGAGAGAGAGAGAGAGAGAGAGAAGGGAGGTAGGTAGGGAGGGAGGGGGGCTGAAATCCCGTAAGAGGGCATTACTATACTTTTGGACAAAAAAAATAGAGAAAATATCAGATCTACAAGCTTGTGGGATAATGGAAGGTTTGGGGTGGTTGGGGTGGGGTGGAGGTACGGCCGCTGACAGGCATGTCACTTTGGGGCGGGGCGTGGGGGTGGGGGGGGGGGGTTGTCGACACATCGCTGAGCACCGCTCTTCCTCATCCTGACCTGCCATTTAATCAGAGGGTTTAACCCGTTCTGAGCGGAAAACCCCTTTTGGTGTTAGCATCATGTCATGCTTTAGCTATTGAAAAATAGCAGATCTACAAGCTCGTGGCGCGCTACGAGCTTGTAGTTTTAAAAATCGAAGAACAACCACTGACACAGAAACATAGCTTTTTTCTCAGAAAACTGTCGGGATGTAGAAGACATTTATAGAATCTGATCTCAGGTCAGAATGGGTTAAATGAGACTCGCTGCTGCGCCATGATGCGTCGGCCACGCATCACGTTTGTTTAGTATGCGCACGCAGGGCCAGCCGCGCGCTCTCTCTCTCTGTGTGTATCCATCTGTCTTATCACTGTCTATTATCCTGACCTGAGATCAGATTAAAACAAATCTGACAGTTTTCTGAAAAAGTGGCACACTACGAACCCCCTCCCGATAGCATCCCGATATTCTGGAGCAGAAAAAAGAAAGGAAACAACAGCTCCTATATACACGAGCTCATATATAACGAGCTTGTAGATCGGTTACATTTGTACAGGTGGAGAGGGATGTGGTTCCCAAACTAGTGAAAATAGCAGATCTATATATACATCTATACTTGTCAGTCAGGGGTTGGGGAATGCTTTGGTCATGTCTTGCGCTCCCCTCCCCTCCCACCTCCCAAAACAAATAACCGCTACAATAACTAAATACATCACAAATAAATACTGAAACATACAGATATAATTAAGTTTATGTTGCATGATTATGTTGCATTATTATATGTAATGCAACATTATGCAACGAGAGGTCGCGACGCCAAGGTTCAGAACCCCTGGACTAAAGACAGTATATACGTATACTCCATCTCAATGAAATAGAGTATTGTGTAAAAGTACATTTTGTGGCACTGTTGAGGTGTTATGGAAGGGGGGGGGGGTCCTGGAAACCACAGCTCCAGAGATGATAGGAGAAGGAGGAGGAGGAGGGGAGGGAGGGCAGACGGGGCGGGGGGGGGGCGGCTTTGGAGGGGCGATGACAACAGCTGTGCTCCCTCTCTCTTCCGAGAGAGAGAGAGAGAGAGAGAGAGACAGAGCTCCTTGTTTGATGGTGACAGTGGAGCGTAGCATGTAGCCCGAGGTGCTAACAGTAAGTATTACAATACCACGAGACTGCAAACACCCAGTTCTCTCTCTCTCTGTCAGTCAATTTATCCTTTTTCTCTCTCTGTCTCTCTGTCTCTCTGTCCCCTCTCCACCCCTGTGGTGATGCTGGAGGATGTTGATGGAACTAAAGTCTGCAAGAATGGGTACGGTGAGGGGGGGGGATGGGTGGGGGGTGATGGGGGGGGGGAGGAGGGGAGGACTGGGGGGACAAAATGTTTTTTCGAAGGCCAATAATATTCAACGTGGGACTGACTGCGGGGTTCTTCTTTTTCGAAGAGACATTACGGTCACAACTTGAGTCACGCTGGAAAACAGAGGATAAATCTACAGCGCCAAACATCGGCGAGGGAGGGAGGGAGGGAGGGGGGTGGAAAAAAATGCCACTTTAATCCATTTTGGCCTGACGTCGAAATTGAAAAACAATGTCTTCTAAATCCTGGTAGTTTTCTGAAATACCTCATGTTTCTGTATCAGTGGTGGCTGAATATTTCATGTCAAAGGACCCCCAGAATCTATATGTAATTGGCCGCCGACCCCTCATCTGAAAATATGTTGTTCCAGGGACCCCCCCCCCCCCCCCCAGAAGCAAAGATTTGAGTTAAAAACGTTCGCTCTGAAAGAATATATATTCAAAGATTTGTGCTGCATTTTCACGATTTTTTCAAAAAATAGCAGACCTACACAAGCTCGTAGCGCGCCACTCGGTGCAGCGCTATGAGCTTGTAGATCTGCTATTTTTCAATAGCTAAAGCATAACATGATGCTATAACACCAAAAGGGTGTTCCTCCCCGTCCAGAATGGGTTAAAGGGGGAATAATAGGCAAGCCTGCCTGGGATTCAGGGGATTGCATCGGGGCGTCCCGCCGTGCCCGGGCGGGTGTCTCTCTCTGGCTCCGGCTTCTTGCTCAGTCATTTCGGAGAGAGAGAGAGAGCCGTGCCCACCCTGGGCGTCGTACAGATGGGAGAAATGTGTGGAGAAATGAGCCGCGAGCAATCACTCTCTCTCTCTCTCTCTCTCTCTTTTGTTTATGTGTACAGCGCTTTCTGTTTACACCGCCCTACATTCCCCCATTTCTCTCTCTCTCTCTCTCTCTCTCTCTCTCTCTCTCTCTCTCTCTCTCTCTCTCTCTCTCTCTCTCTCTCTCCCTCTCTCTCCCTCTCTCTCCCTCTCTCTCTCTCTCCCTATTAAGTCATATATGACGGGAACACATCTGCGTGGCATACATGCGTATGTATACGTATATAGCTTTTATGTTTTTTTTCGTGGCTTTCGCCTTTATTTGCAGAATGCAGTAAAGGCCGTCGGGATCAGGAGTGCCGTGCTATACGAGCTTGTAGATTGTAGATTAATCGTGGGAAACGTGGTGCAAATGTTTGACTATAGCCTATATTATTATTTCGCAGCGGACGTTTTTAACTCATTAGCGTTGCATGTGTGTGTGTGTGGGGGGGGGGGAGGTGCCTGGAACAACATATTTCCAATGTTTGAGCACCACTGACATAGAAAACATAGGTTTTTTTTTTCAGAAAACAGAGAACTGTTTCAGAAGACAGTTCTCAGTCCTAAATGGGTTAAGTCTCATCCTCATAACATTTTATTTCCTATACAACCTTATACCTCTCTCTCTCTCTCTCTCGCCCCCCCCCCCTCCATCTCTCCCCCCCTCCCCACACGGTGCGCTGTATCCTGGGGCTGTTGCATCTCGTCTCAGAGCAGTGGTGGCGGTATAGGGGGACGAGGGGGGGTTTGGGGGGGACTCCGCGGGGGGCCGAGGGGAGAAAACGGTGGCTACGCCCGCCGAGACACCGCGGCGGGGGGGGAGGGAGCCCATCTCAGGCTCGCGCTAGCGGAAAATCTGCCCGTTCACGCTCCGCCGCGCGGGCCGCCAGACGACACACCGCCGCCGCGAGGAGGAGGCAGGTGGAGGTGGAGGAGGAGGAGGAGGAGGCGAGGGCCGTGATTGAGCTAGATGATAGAAGGAGCAGGGTGGGGGGGGGGGGGGGGGGGGGTTCAGTCAGAGACCCTCTTCTCTACTTATTCAATGTGACCCCTTTATAGTTTGGGGGGGGTCAGGTAGTGGTTTTGATCTTTGCCACACGTGGAGAAAAAAATCACACCTGTGTGAACCAAGTGGTGCAACTCCCCTCTCTAAAAGCTGAATAACTCATAATCTACGGAGCTCTCCATGGTTTGGTCCATTAGCGCGATTTTCGGAGGTTTTTGCTGATAATCCGGTGGTCTAGATGGAAACATTGGCGCTTTCTAGAGCAAGGATGGCTATATTTTAGCTCGCTAGCATTGACGCTATTTCTGTAGCAACAACATCCACACACGGGTGCGGGTGCGTGCGCACACCAGTGGTGCACGCGCACATGCACGGCACTACACACACGGGGGTGCGTGCGCACATACTTCTGTCGTTCCAATTTCACGCATGCGCACACCACTCGTGCTCATTTGACGTACATCACAAACAAACAGGTACACGGACATTGCAAGCTGGATGTAGAAGTGGTTGCACCACTTAAAAAAAGGTTTCTGTTTACCTTGGAGTGATGCCAGGTGAAACTCTCAAGACGCTGTTTCCATCTCCGCTTTCTCCAATACGAAACAGAAACCTGGGCCTTCTGTGTGACGACGCATCCCAT
>NC_137885.1:26825596-26837941 GCF_963924005.1 Protomyctophum bolini
ACGCCAACTTGGCAATCAGGAGGAAATCCAGTCATTAAAGGGGCTTAACGCTGGCAGAGGGTGACCACTGGCAGGGCCAGCGGGGTCCTGTGTAGTGTTAGTGTGTAGTGTGTAGTGTCCTGTGTAGTGTTAGTGTGTAGTGTGTAGTGTCCAGTGTAGTGTTAGTGTGTGGGACGGTGCGCACGGACAATCACATGCCACAGACTTGGCCTCGTTCGCTGGAGGGCGGGCCGGTGTCAAGTGCTTACATCCCCCCCCGGTTCTCCAAACAGACGCGTCCGCCCGGGGGAACCAAATGGACCCTTAAAAGGGCCATTTGGCAGCGGTGTTTAAGTGACTACGAGTATACATTTACTTAAGTACTGTACACAATTTTGAGGTATCTGTACATTACTTGAGTGATTCTACTCCACTACTTTTCAGCTCTAAATATTGGCACTGGGTGGGGGACACTGGGGAGGCACTGGGGGACACTGGGGAGGCACTGGGGAGACACTGGGGAGGCACTGGGGAGGCACTGGGGAGACACTGGGTGGGGGACACTGGGGAGGCACTGGGGAGACACTGGGGAGGCACTGGGGAGGCACTGGGGAGACACTGGGGAGGCACTGGGGAGACACTGGGGAGGCACTGGGGAGACACTGGGGAGACACTGGGGAGACACTGGGGAGGCACTGGGGGGACACTGGGGAGGCACTGGAGGACACTGGGGAGCACACTGGGGAGGCACTGGTGAGGCACTGGGGGGACACTGGGGAGGCACTGGGGGGACACTGGGGAGGCACTGGGGGGACACTGGGGAGGCACTGGGGAGGCACTGGGGGGACACTGGGGAGACACTGGGAAGATACTGCAGGGCACTGGGGGGACAATAAGACTAACCCATGGCTCCCGACATGGGTGTCAGGTTACAACAAACCTTTGGCAGGTTAAAACGAACCCGTTGCTTCCTGTGAGGTCAGGTTCAGGGTTGGGGTTTGGGTATAGGGTTGTCCAGACTAATGCCTGTCGGACTGTTAAGGACCTTAATGAACACTGCTGCGTTCTTAGGATTTTTAGTAGCGTTTTTCCGCAACACAGTGCAGCGCGCACGCACACAAGCACGCACACGAGCACACACACACACACATATATGCATTATATGAAGGCATAAACAAGGCCACATCCAAGGTTAGATTCTATCGACTGCCAGAGACATAAACAAGGCCTCCCCGTTAAGGTTCAGGCATCGATCTGGACCGGCCAAACGCCTCAAGGGTTCCCAGAACCAGGCAAGGCCAGCGCTCTGGTGAGAGTTCTGCATGCACGGACCGACCCACGACCGGTGGCGGGGGAAAGTACTCAAATGTTTTACTTATAAGTAAAAGTAGCAATACTACCTTTTTTTTTTTGTCCGGATGTAAAAAGAAAAATTGCAACTGAATGGCTGGAAAATGGAAATTAAGAGGTGCATGCATAAACTTTCCTTAATGATTAATGATCCGGCTTCAGCATTTATTGTCTCCACCAGGCCGAAGGCATGGGGAGAGAGTATGTTTTATTGTCTCCACCAGGCCGAAGGCATGTGGAGAGAGTATGTTTTATTGTCTCCACCAGGCCGAAGGCATGTGGAGAGAGTATGTTTTATTGTCTCCACCAGGCCGAAGGCATGTGGAGAGAGTATGTTTTGCACTCCGTCCTTCCGTCATCTGTTACCAGCTAATCTCCGGCACCGTTGGCCCGATCCATGCCAAACTTTGCACACACACTCCCTTAGATGCTACGATTAACCTCTGCCCCAAATTTTCCAGAAAGGCCTGTTATAGCGCCACCAGGAGGCCGACTTTGTAAAATATCTTTTTTGCTATTACTACTCCAGGAGTAACAAAAAGCCTCAAATCATGATGCACTTTCACGCACTTTCCGACTAGGCTGAGGAATATATCCCACCCTTTTCACATTGGTCTGTTATAGTGCCACCAACAGGTGGATTTAAAAAAACAAAATGCCTCAAATCATCCAATTGCCATCAAAGGCACAAGAACAAATGGCACCCTTTTCACATTGGCCTATTATAGCGCCACCAGGAGGCCACAACCTGACCTGCCCTGAGGCACAACCTGTGCCCCGAGGGGCACTTTTTCTAGTTTATGATGTATTTTCACTATTGTAGCGGTCATTTGGTGGTGGCCAAAGCAGTCCCCAGCCAAAACACACACACACACACACACACACACACACACACACACACACACACACACACACACACAGCCTCAAAATACAACACAGCTCAGTGTTAGGAAAGCTGTAGCAATTTACAATTTAGGCATTTAGCAGACGCTCTTAATCCAGAGTGATTTACAGTAAGCAAGAACAAAAAAATGGGAATACATCACATAAAAAGCATGTATCATGAAACATGCGTAAGCTAAGAACGTAACAGTGGAATATCTATATAATGAAACTATATTATAAACTATACATATATACTATACTATGCTATACGTGTGGAAGACCCATAGATCCATAGATCCATAGACCCCAAGGTAGCCGCAATGAAGTAATAAATATAGCAATAGAGTTCAAAGGGTGCAGATGAAGAACAGCTGCACTAATTGGCGTCGTTAAGGCGTGCATGGCAACAGTTTGTGTCGCGTATGATTTCACACCAGAAGATATAAGATGATGCACCGTGTTGAGAATGACTGTAGACGTTGAGAGACAGACAGACAGACAGACAGACAGACAGAGTGATGTTGTCTTGGACCGTTTCCAAAGCAGGAAGTCCAAAGCAAATCTGGCATGCTGCTGTAGCAGTGAGGAACAAACTGTATATCTTTGGAGGCTACTGTTATGGAGGGACCTTCAACAACATGGAACAGATGGATGTCTTCAACACAGTGTCTTTATGCTGGAAGAAGTTACCTCCAGTGGAACCAGGAAGAGGAGACGGTGACCTTGAGGTTCCATCCAGGCGCTACGGCAACACAGCTGTGTTGGTTGAAGATACAGTCTACATCTGGGGAGGCTGTCCTTACTGCAATGTGCTTTATGCATTTGATGTTGACTCCCACAGATGGTTCCAACCCAGTGTTTCTGGGACTGTTCCAGAGGAGAGGAGCTTCCACTCAGCCTGTGTGTTGGAGAAGGTCATGTTTATCCATGGAGGACAGACCAAGCTGACTGGATACACTAATGACATGTACAAGTTGGACACCAGCACAATGGTCTGGTCTTTAATTAACACCAGAGGAACTCCACCTCCTGCTGCATCAGCTCACTCTGCTACCATCATTGGTACCAAGATGTTTGTATTCGGGGGCAGGGGGTCCCAGGGGTTCTACAAGTTCAACACCATCAGAGTGTTTGACACAGAGACAAACGTCTGGCTGGACACACCTTCTGCACAACTTCTACCAGAAGGACGCTGGTGGCATTCAGCATTTACCTACAATGGAGAGCTGTACATATTTGGTGGCTGGAACGGTAACCAGGACATCAATGATGTGTGGAAATTCAGTCCAGAGACCTTCTCCTGGAAGAAGGTTGAGCCCAAGGGGAAAGGACCACGTCCAATGCATCTTATGTGCTGTTGCATTGTGGGAGATCGTATCATCCTCTTTGGAGGATACAAAGGAGATCACACTTACTCTGATGAGCTGTTCATCTTAGACTTGAGTCCTTGTCTTAAGACGTTATGTAAGCTGGAAGTTATTCAGTACGCTCTGGACCAATCAGAACTCCCACACGACATCAGGTGGGAACTGGCAGCCATGGCAACCAATGACAACAGACGACAACAATAACAACCGAGACCACATTCCAGATGAAGGAACAGCAGAAAGATCAAGAAATGATGGATCAACATCTCATCCCACCTGATGGTGAGCCACCTCTCAGCATCACTTACTGAGATTCAAACCTCAGGAGACTCCTTCTCTCCAGACAGGCTCTCTAACCATTCAGCTAGGCATCAAACAATGACAATTGTTCCGTCCAACAACACAATGCGGTGGAAACACAAACCTGTGTCTGTATGTTCAAAACTGAACACGGTGGAACTCTCTTTATTGTATATTTATTTCTAGGACTTGGTCCTTTATCGTTATTGTTAGTTTTTTTTTTCCCTTCTTCCAAAATAATAATCGCGAAACTCGGCCTACAGAAAAAACAAAAATCTTAAAGACTATCTGGTACACAGCAAGCTAAAAGGAATCAACACACCAGCACGCCAGAGACCAGAATACCTCAAACCCAAACAAATAGTTAAAAATAGAACTACAAAACGCATGTTGGAGATTAAACAACAGATAACAGCCATTACCAGCAACTGTGTTTATTTAATCACATGTGAAAAATGTGGCTTACAATATGTCGGAGAAACGAGTAAAACAATAGCTGCAAGGCTGAGACAACACAAATACAATATTAACAACTAAAAAGGATTGTTCAACATTACATGGCACATGGCATTGAAGCTCTAAAAGTATACCTGGACTTCAACACAATCCCAACTGGACAGTAGGACAAAGACGTTTTAATGAAAAACAATGGATCAAGAACCTCAACACGGATTTTCCTGGAGGTTTAAACATGCCAAACTATTAGACAAGTTGTTTTGATTTTGTACCAAAACTCCACAGCCATATACTGTACATGCTAAACACAGCCAACAATCAATGGAAATCAGACTTTGAATATAGGGGTGTATACAGTGCACTGAAGTCCCCTCAGTCAACCCCCGCCACTCTTGGCCCTCTCTCTCTCTCTCTCTCTCTCTCTCTCTCGCTCACTGCCTTGCTCTCTCCCACAATGTTAATGTTAAGTTAGTAAAGTTACACCTATTTTATGTAAATAACATGGTAAAATGTGCAGCATTGGGAGGTATGAGGATGAGGAAAGGTGTTGTTGCTAATTGTCGAGAGTAATGGCTGCGTGTGATATTGAACAGTCAAACTATTCGTACCAATATACGGCTGTATCAATAAAATAATTATAGTCATAGGTATATGGGGGCCTCATCATACCCCCCCCCCCCCCCCCCCCCCACCCCCCAGGTGTTCCTCGATATTTTTAGGCTATGAAAAGTGTTCCCTGGGACAAAAAAGGTTGGGAAACACTGGCTTAGTTGACCTGACCTGAAATCAAGAGCATTGTGTGTGTATAGGATGTTGAAGCAATTGAACATTCACAGTGCGGTGAGCAATTAGGCTCAAAGCAGGGTTGATTTTGTCGACTAGAAGACAAAACTAAGACGAAAAATGTATATATATATATATATATATTGACAATTTCGTCAACAAATAAAAACTAGACTAAAGTGACTAGTGGTCCAGAGATCCAGTATAAGTAATTTTACAATTGGTTGCATGCTGAAAAAAGCCGATCTCCAAGCTCACGTGTCGCAGTGCGACGCGTTGTGAGCTTGTAGATCGGCTATTTTCAGAAAGTGTAAAAACTGTCATTACGACTGCATGCATCAAGGCCCGCCAAAAATACATTTTAGTCGACTATAAATCAACTGTGGATCGTGTCGACTAAAACTAGACTAAAACAGTAATACATCCCAGGTGACTAAAATGCGACTACAACTGAATTAAAACTATGCAGGAGCCTATGACTAAAGCTAAAATCAAAATTTGCTACCAAAAACTATACACTTGTTCCCTAAAGAAAGTTACACAATTGTGGAAGATGATAATATGAGTTATTTTAACCCATTCTGACCCGAGATCAGATTCATACGAGGTTTCCACTGGACACACACTGGTCTGATGAACCCATTCTGACCTGAGATCAGATTCTAAAAATGTCAAGTCGTTCTTCGATTTTTCAAAAATAGCAGACCTACAAGCTCGTAGCGCGCCACTCGGTGGCGCGCTATGAGCTTGTAGATCTGCTATTTTTCAATAGCTAAAGCATAACATGATGCTAACACAAAAACGGGTTCCCGTTCAGAATGGGTTAAGACCCGGGGGGGGGGGGGTGTTTTGTCACCGTGGGTGCTGATAGAACAAAAAAAGAAAAAAGAAAGTTTGGAGACCGGCGTCAGGTGTCAGGCCCGTGTCGATAGCCAATCATCAGAGGTCACAGCCCTTGGAAACTACAGTATAGCCAATGAGGGCAACGCGGACGTGATTGGCAGCCCTCGATCCATATCCCTCCACCGAGGCCTCTAATTGGCTGGTCTGAACTCTGTGCTTGAACTGACACTGAACTCTCGGCACAATTAGTTTGAGGCTTCTGTGAGTCTGTGAATCTTTGTGTTTGTATTAAAGCCGATCGAGGCTCAGAGAGCGGTTTAGATGAAGGTATCCCTCGGAGATATTTAACCCTTTCAGACCTGACACCACATTCTACTAAATGTCTTCTAAATCATAAATAGTGCATTTATATATAGCGCCTTTTATCCAAGGCGCTTTACATAGATTGTGCATTACATTCACCCATTCACACACACACACACATTCACACACCTTTACATAGATTGTGCATTACATTCACCCATTCACACACACACACACACTCATACACCGATGGCGGTAGAAACCATGCAAGGCACCGACCAGCACATCGGGAGTCTTGCTCAAGGACACTTCGACACCAACTCCGGGGGAGGGAGCCCACTGCAGGGTTCGAACTGGCCGACCTTGCGGTTACCATCCGGCCACTCTACCGCTGAACCGCCGCCGCCACCATGACAGTTTTCTGAGAAACCATGTGCTTCTATGTGCGACGCGTCGTTCTCAAACATGTTTATGTCAAGGAATAAAATATAACATGAAATTGGCCCACCCCCCTCTGAAAATATGTAGGTTCCAGAAGCTAAAAGTTAAAAACGTTCGCTCTGAAAGAATATAATATTCAAAGACTTCGACAGTAACTTCGACAGACCTATACGAGCTTGTAGATCTGCTATTTTTTAAATAGCTAAACGTTAAAGTATATAACGTAATGGTTAAAACACCAACAAGGGGCTGCCGTCCTGAACGCGTTAACCCGTTCTGACCTGAGATCAGATTCTTTAAAATGTCTTCTACATCCTGACAGTTTTCTGAAGAAGCTGTGTTTCCATGTCAGTCGTTCTTAGATTTTTCAAAAAATAGCAGATCTACAAGCTCATAGCGCGCCACCGAGTGGCGCGCTATGAGCTTGTAGATCTGCTATTTTTCAATAGCTAAAGCATAGCATAATGCTAACACCAAAAAGGGGTCCCCGCCCAGAATGGGTTAAAGTCCCCCTACGTGCTGGCGTCGCCTCCGGGGGTTGCTGAGCGCGGTGGGGGCGACTAATGCATTATTTACACACATTTCCCGCTGTCTGCTGTATCGTGGCTCGGGCTTGATTAAAATGGATATTGCTAAGAAGGCACTTTTTTTTTCACGCCAAGCGATGAGAGGCGAAGAGAGAAAAGCTACTTTGTTCTATAAAATACAAGAAAAGGACTTTTTCTTCCCCCCACTGTTCCTTTTGAAGTGCGGCAGAGAGTTTGGCGAGTCAGATTAGGGATAAACGCCGCCATCAAAGATGTCATTGCGGTGGTTGCTTATATGCGGGATGTTTGAAGTCCTCCGCCAACATCATCATCACATATTATTATATAAGGAGGAAGAGTTTATTTACAAAAAAGTATTTGTTAAAATTTCGTTTTTTTTTTATGTGGACACACCCACTAGGTCTGGTTTGCCTAGGAGTATGCCTATGACGGAAGCATTTATATTTTACTCATGATCAGAGCTTCCGTTGCTCCAGACTGTACGACGGAAGCATTTATATTTTTACTCATGATCGGAGCTTCCGTTGCTCCAGACTGTACGACGGAAGCATTTATATTTTTACTCACGATCAGAGCTTCCGTTGCTCCAGACTGTATGACGGAAGCGTTTATATTTTTACTCACGATCAGAGCTTCCGTTGCTCCAGACTGTATGACGGAATTATATTTTACTCATGATCGGAGCTTCCGTTGCTCCAGACTGTACGACGGAAGCATTTGAAAATTGCGAGAGGCAACAGTCTGGCAACGTGAGACTATATGGCCTCTGTGTTTAATGTTAGCAAAATGCACTAATAAAGGCCTTTAATATCCCTTACACAGTCCTATGGCGTGGATGCACCATGTAATGACATTGCCTTCATTTCTAATTATACTTCAACACTTCTGTCAGAGGGATTCAATGCCCTTTAATTAGAGGCATTGTCTGGAGCTGAGAGGAAGACTGACCCCCGGGTCCCTCCCCCCCCCTCCCCCCCAAAATAATAATTCCATGGGCTAAATAAATACAGTCGTGCTCATATTGGACGGTCACGGGGGAGCATGTTTTAGTGCTATATTCTAATTGAAATACATGATACCGACAGCTTGTTTCTGCACTTGGTCGCAATGAACCATATCTGATTCGTCATTAAGTAATTATGAATGCTAATGCAAATAAAGCACCTTTCAAAACGGAGCTCTCTCTCTCCCTCTCTCTCTCTCTCTCTCTCTCTTTCTCTCTAGGAAATTAATCACTGGCTCCGTGGCGGGGGGAAAGGAGATGGCGTGACGCGAGGCAACGTGGTGGGGGAAAGGAGATGGCGTGACGCGAGGCAACGTGGTGGGGGGGAAAGGAGATGGTGTGACGCGAGGCAACGTGGCGGGGGGGAAAGGAGATGGTGTGACGCGAGGCAACGTGGCGGGGGGGAAAGGAGATGGTGTGACGCGAGGCAACGTGGCGGGGGAAAGGAGATGGCGTGACGCGAGGCAACGTGGTGGGGGAAAGGAGATGGCGTGACGCGAGGCAACGTGGCGGGGGGGAAAGGAGATGGTGTGACGCGAGGCAACGTGGCGGGGGGGAAAGGAGATGGTGTGACGCGAGGCAACGTGGCGGGGGGGAAAGGAGATGGTGTGACGCGAGGCAACGTGGCGGGGGAAAGGAGATGGTGTGACACGAGGCAACGTGGCGGGGGAAAGGAGATGGCGTGACACGAGGCAACGTGGCGGGGGGGAAAGGAGATGGGGTGACGCGAGGCAACGTGGCGGGGGAAAGGAGATGGCGTGACGCGAGGCAACGTGGCGGGGGAAAGGAGATGGCGTGACGCGAGGCAACGTGGCGGGGGAAAGGAGATGGCGTGACGCGAGGCAACGTGGCGGGGGGGAAAGGAGATGGCGTGACGCGAGGCAACGTGGCGGGGGAAAGGAGATGGCGTGACGCGAGGCAACGTGGCGGGGGAAAGGAGATGGCGTGACGCGAGGCAACGTGGCGGGGGAAAGGAGATGGCGTGACGCGAGGCAACGTGGCGGGGGGGAAAGGAGATGGCGTGACGCGAGGCAACGTGGCGGGGGAAAGGAGATGGCGTGACACGAGGCAACGTGGTGGGGGGGAAAGGAGATGGCGTGACGCGAGGCAACGTGGCGGGGGGAAGGAGATGGCGTGACGCGAGGCAACGTGGCGGGGGAAAGGAGATGGCGTGACGCGAGGCAACGTGGCGGGGGAAAGGAGATGGCGTGACGCGAGGCAACGTGGCGGGGGAAAGGAGATGGCGTGACGCGAGGCAACGTGGTGGGGGAAAGGAGATGGCGTGACGCGAGGCAACGTGGTGGGGGAAAGGAGATGGTGTGACGCGAGGCAACGTGGCGGGGGAAAGGAGATGGCGTGACGCGAGGCAACGTGGTGGGGGAAAGGAGATGGCGTGACGCGAGGCAACGTGGCGGGGGAAAGGAGATGGCGTGACGCGAGGCAACGTGGTGGGGAAGGAAGGAGATGGCGTGACGCGAGGCAACCATCCACAGGACGGTCACTTTGCTCTTCGCCGAGACAAGATAGGAGCGATCGAGGGACGATCGAGGCATTACGACGAACGTCTGGGGAGATTCCACCATGCAGAGAGAGAGAGAGAGAGAGAGAGAGAGAGAGAGAGACTACTCAAAAGGGAAAGTGGGGGCCCCACTCACCCCCCCCTCGTTCACGCACGTTCCTTGCTGTCTTCATAAAGTGTGTGTGTGTGTGTGTGTGTGTGTGTGTGTGTGTGTGTGTGTGTGTGTGTGTGTGTGTGTGTGTGTGTGTGTAGAGAGAGATAGAGTCACTTAGAAGTCTGTAGAAACCACATAAAGCACAAGGCAGAGCGTTTTGCAGCAATTACAGACAGATTGGGGATTTAGATATTAGTGCCCGGCGGTCCATTAGCCTGTCTTTATTCTCTCTCTCTCTCCGTCTCTAAGTAGAGGAAGATCTGCACCACTCTAATCCTGTAAATGATAGCTGTGTGGAGAGGAGAGGAGAGGAGAGGAGAGGAGAGGAGAGGAGCATTGAATGAGTGAGTGGATGGATGGATGGAATGATGTATGGATGTATAGATGGATGGATTTATGGATGGATGGCAGCAGTGCTTGATGTAGGAAAGTTACACGCCTGACCCACCCAGGTGATGACAATAATACTAATGACGGTAGTCTAACACCAGGGCTCCACCGGGTGGCTCCACTGCACGTGACTGCATTAAAATTGCCCCGATTCGTTTTTCAACGCAACGCGCCCGGTGGAGCCCTGGCGTTATACCGTGCAACATGACAACTCCTGTCGGGCGGCCGTTGGGATACAGGCGCCACAATATCTCAAAGAACTCATCGATATACAATCCTAATAGAACGCTGCAGTTGCGTTCAAAGTATTATGCAAAAATGCTTACTGTCCCAGAAATATCAAAAGTTACAATAGGAGGAGTCCCAGGCACCTCAGCTGTGGAACCTTCTCCCGGCTTTGGCCCGTAGGGCTCACACGCTCTGCACATTTAAAGAGGGATTACTTGTATTTGCCTGTATCTCCTTCTCTGTCTATCTTTAGATTTATAAGACATGTGTCCAGTGCGTAGCCTACTGTAGGCCTGGTAGACTAGATTTATAAGACATGTGTCCAGTGCGTAGCCTACTGCAGGCCTGGTAGACTAGATTTAGAAGACATGTGTCCAGTGCGTAGCCTACTGCAGGCCTGGTAGACTAGATTTAGAAGACATGTGTCCAGTGCATAGCCTACTGCAGGCCTGGTAGACTAGATTTAGAAGACATGTGTCCAGTGCATAGCCTACTGCAGGCCTGGTAGACTAGATTTAGAAGACATGTGTCCAGTGCAGAGCCTACTGCAGGCCTGGTTGACTAGATTTAGAAGACATGTGTCCAGTGCAGAGCCTACTGCAGGCCTGGTTGACTAGATTTAGAAGACATGTGTCCAGTGCAGAGCCTACTGCAGGCCTGGTTGACTAGATTTAGAAGACATGTGTCCAGTGCATAGCCTACTGCAGGCCTGGTTGACTAGATTTAGAAGACATGTGTCCAGTGCATAGCCCACTGCAGGCCTGGTTGACTAGATTTAGAAGACATGTGTCCAGTGCATAGCCTACTGCAGGCCTGGTAGACTAGATTTAGAAGACATGTGTCCAGTGCATAGCCTACTGCAGGCCTGGTAGACTACATTTAGAAGACATTTGTCTTCTTCGGTTTACATCGGACATTTAAACGAACCACAAGTGGCACAATATTCCGTTGCGAAGGTTTTTCTTTTACACCAGACCACAGTGTAGTTGTAACGTACCAACCTGATTGGATATGATGGGCTGGACAGAGGCGAGCATCGTCTGGAAAACCTTCTTCCGGGACATCCTGAGAGGTTCAAGGGCATCCCTAGAACAGAACAGACATGTGACATTAAAGGACAGGTCCTCAGCAACCAAATGGACCCTTATATAGTCTTATAAAGGCCCTGGGACACAGTATAGAGACTATTGAACAGAGATCGTCTCCGCCTGGCCCTGGGACACAGTAGAGACTATTGAACAGAGATCGTCCCCCCCAGGCCCTGGGACACAGTATAGAGACTATTGAACAGAGATCGTCCCCCCAGGCCCTGGGACACAGTGTAGAGACTATTGAACAGAGATCGTCCCCCCAGGCCCTGGGACACAGTAGAGACTATTGAACAGAGATCGTCTCCCCAGGCCCTGGGACACAGTATAGAGACTATTGAACAGAGATCGTCCCCCCAGGCCCTGGGACACAGTATAGAGACTATTGAACAGAGATCGTCCCCCCAGGCCCTGGGACACAGTGTAGAGACTATTGAACAGAGATCGTCCCCCCAGGCCCTGGGACACAGTATAGAGACTATTGAACAGAGATCGTCCTCCCAGGCCCTGGGACACAGTATAGAGACTATTGAACAGAGATCGTCTCTGCCTGGCCCAGGCCCTGGGACACACAGTATAGCTGCAGGGCAGGGGTGACATTAATCACGGTCCTCCCCTGCACATCGATCGGCGGGGATAATGGTTCCGCTTATCACCTCGATGGTTCCTAGAGAGAGGGCTAGGAGGCATTGAGGGACGTCTTTGGGA
>NC_137885.1:26838141-26840641 GCF_963924005.1 Protomyctophum bolini
GGGAGGAGGAGGGGGGGGGGGAGGGGAGGGGGGGGGGGGGTGAGAATAGAATTGTCAAAAGCCAACAATACTTCTAATCTCACTCTCCCTCTGTGCGGTGTTTTTTTTTTCCTTCTTTTTAACCCATTCTGAACGGGAACGCATTTTGGCGGTTAGCATCATGTTATGCTTTAGCTATTGAAAAATAGCAGATCTACAAGCTCGTAGCGCGCCACCGAGTGGCGCGCTACGAGCTTGTAGGTCTGCTATTTTTTGAAAAATCGAAGAACGACTGACATCTTTAGAATCTGATCTCAGGTCAGAATGGGTCAATCAGACCAGTGTGTGTCCAGTGGAAACCTCGTATGAATCTGATCTCAGGTCAGAATGGGTTAAGGGGAAGAAAGGTGCTTTCATAATTAGAGGGCTAGAGAGCTCATAGAGATGAAACAAAGCCCCCCCCCCCCCATATCCCCCCCCCCCCCCTCCCCCCCCCCCCCCCCCCCCCCCCCCCCCCCCCTTATCGCCTGTAATGACTGGCGCGCTGATGGAGAGGCTTCTTTGAGGATGACATTCAAACGCTGACATTTGAATTATGTCTGTTTATCAGAGAGAGAGCGGCCTCCCTCGCTTTTGTTGTCGCATGGCCGTGTGCGTGCGTGTGCATGTGTGTGCGTGTGTGCGTGCGTGTGCGTCGTGCCCCTCTTCTCGTAAGTATACAGTCCCACACGCTGCTTGTGCACATGTACTTTCATGTGCACGCACGCACGCACGTTTGTCTGTGTGTGTGTGTGTGTGTGTGCGACTGTGCGTGTGTGTCTGGCTCGCAGGCATGCGTAAAAAGCGAAAACATCACACGTGCACGCACACACACACACACACACACACAACGGAAAGACGTGGAATGCGTGATGATTCGTATATGACAAAAACGATGGAGCGGTATTAAAACACGCATGCGTCCATAAAAGTGTGAGAAAATACAGAACAGACATACTGTCAAAACTGTAATAGTTAATAATTAGCTCTACAGTCAGTAACTAGACCTGGCTGTAGAGCACAGAGTCAGTAGTAACAATGGAAGTTGGCGATCACAGTATACGCGTTCCACCCATCTGTCTGTGTCCTTGTATGCCCATATATGGAGATTTCTGGATCTGTCTCTCTGTTCCTATATTATATGCTGGAGTTCTGTGTCTGAGTGCTGTGACGTCAGAACAGGCGATGCTCCATATATGGAGCATGGGCCTGCAGGGGCCCCCATGTCCAGAGCCCGGGCAGAGGCTTTTTAGGGGCGGTTATGGACAACCGTGGGTCCGGCGGACACGACACCGGGCTCTGCACTCCCTGTGTGGAACGTGTGTGTCCGATTTGAAGTCAGTGTAAGCAAAGCAAAGTTACTATGTTTACCCTGCAGGGTAACTGGACTAAGCTCAATAACTTGTTTACAGCCAGGCCCTGCTCATAGACACATTTCATGGTAGAGGAGGTTCAATGCCTTGCTCAAGGGCACTTCAGCGGTGGTAATTTTAACGTGCCGGTCCGGGGGGATACGAACTATAGCGACCTTCACGATATCAAGACCGCTGCGCAAAACCGTTCGGCCAACGAACGCTGCCCCCCGAACGGTTCTTGATTGAAGCTTTAAGAATTCCCTCCATCACCCATGTGTGTTTTATACGTGCAGCTTCTCTTTCATTGCCAGAGACAGATTTGAGGAGAGAAAAAAAAAAGCAGAGTTTTGTGGCTGAAATGCTAATCTCGTCGGCACGCGTGTTAACCTTCAGGAAACATACACTTACGGTATATAGATAAAAAATAATTTGCATGTAGGGGAGTCGTAAGATTTATTGTCTATCGGCAAATGGGCTGGAATGCAAAACAAAGGCCAGCGCCGCGCGCAGTGGTGTGGTCTCCCCCTCAGAGCGCTTGTCAAAGTTGGGATCTTTAAGAAAAAAAAGAAGAAGAATCGAGACGATCCATCATGTTGGCATATGAAAAATTATGGAATTCCTTTTTCTGGGATGGAAATGTATTCATGGGACGGCGGCGGGGCGGCGGTTTAACCCATTTTAGACGGGGAACCCCCTGTTGGTGTTTGAAGCATTATGTTATACTTTAGCTATTGAAAAATAGTAGATCTAGGGTAGGTACCCTCACAAAAACATGTCGTAATCCTGGTCTCTAAAACTACCTCCCCCTGGCCAGCCGGGGCGCCTGATGGAGGGGAAAGGAACTGGTCGGAATAAACGTAGTTCCTTACACGCGCTACGTCCGGCCGGGGAAATTCCCCTCTGTCAGGTGAAAAGAAGCAGCTTGGACTCCTCATGCATAGAAGGAGACATGAGGTCAGTCCGCTGCCCCCGCAGGTTGGCAGAGGAAGTGTAGCGCCCAGGATTACATTAGATAATTGGCACTGGGTGAAAGAAAACTGGGTTACAAAATCGTGGGATAAAAAAAAAAAAAAAAAAAGATCTACAAGCTCATAGCGCGGGCACTCTATTTTTTTTAAATCTGTGAA
>NC_137885.1:26843141-26883141 GCF_963924005.1 Protomyctophum bolini
AGGGCCACTATAGTTCCACACTCACTCCAGAGGGCCGCTATAGTTCCACACTCATATTCCTGTCGTAGCAAAAACAGACGATACAAGCTCAAAACGCGTCGCACTGTTTCCGCCTTTTGAGCTTGTAGATCGGCTATGTTTTCCTGATTTATTTATTTCTTTTCTATTTTTTTAATAGATAGATAAATTAAACAAAGGTTTAATAAAACCTTGGTGTACTCAACAGGTCCGGGTTCACAACGGGGCTCTATGGGCTTAGAGTAGACTAACAGATAGTATCCTACAGATACTATCTGTTAGTCAGCTTCAACACAGTGGTGAAATTAATCAACGTGTTGATATATGTACAATCCTTCTACGCGTGCGTGTGTGTCTGTGCGTGCCTTTGCGTACGTGCATGTGCGTGTGTGTGCGTGTGCGTGCCTGTGTGTGCGTGCCTGTGCATGTGTGAGAGTGACTAAAATGTGACTGAAACGAGTCAAGAGACTATATGTGACCAGATTTGACTGAGAGACTGCCATTGCGCAAATTACAGCTTTTCACCAGAGGAGAAAACCTTTATTTTTTTTTCCAAAATGAGTTAATAGCACAGGCAGACTCGTTACATACTAGAGCATGTCTGAAATAAGTGTCAGAGCTGAAATCGACATGTAAATATGAAATAAATGCTTAAACATGTAGCTATAGGTGTAATGTTAGAGTCCACAGAAGACATGTAAATATGAAATAAATGCTTAAACATGTAGCTAGGTGTAATGTTAGAGACCACAGAAGACATGTAAATATGAAATAAATGATTAAACATGTAGCTATAGGTGTAATGTTAGAGTCCACAGAAGACATGTAAATATTAAATAAATGCTTAAACATGTAGCTATAGGTGTAATGTTAGAGTCCACAGAAGACATGTAAATATGAAAGAAATGCTTAAACATGTAGCTAGGTGTAATGTTAGAGTCCACAGAAGACATGTAAATATGAAAGAAATGCTTAAACATGTAGCTATAGGTGTAATGTTAGAGACCACAGAAGACATGTAAATATGAAATAAATGCTTAAACATGTAGCTATAGGTGTAACGTTAGAGACCACAGAAGACATGTAAATATGAAATAAATGATTAAACATGTAGCTATAGGTCTAATGTTAGAGTCCACAGTGAAGTGAACCTTTTCAAGCCTGTTTTCTCAACCCTCTGTTTCTCTGCAAGACACATTACTCTATAAGCCATATCTCCAAAACTGGTGGGTCAAACTGAACAACCAATATGTCAATTTGAAGCTGTGATTCCCTGCTTTCATACGACATGAAAGAAATCCAATGGCAGTCCCTCAGTCAAAATTAGTCACATATGACTAAAACTTAAATGTGCTGCAAAAAAAGACAACACTTCATTGAAATGAGGCGACTGTGAAGCAAAGTGTTGCCTGTGGCGCGTGGCCCCTCGCGTTGCCAGATGAAGTTATAGCCAACAACACACCGGGTGGCCCCAAAACGGAGGGGCCACAATGGTTTATAATAGCTACATGATTGCCCGAGTGTGTGCCAGCTTACATGCGCGCGCACACACACACGCACACACAGGCACACACAGTATACTGTATAGAACTTAAGTTGTTAAGTACATTTCCATGCGCTAACAAGTGTGAACACGGTTGCGTTTGTGTGTCCCTCCATAATGTGAGACTAATGTTTGTACACACACACACACACACACACACACACACACACACACACACACACACACAGTGTGCACACATGATCATGTCTGCAGGCGTTTCTATGGCCGTGCGTGTGCACATGCGCATACCTATGTACGTAACGTTGTCGTGGTAAATGGTACATTTATATAGCGCCTTTATCCAAGGCGCTTTACATAGAGATTGTGCATTGCATTACATTCACCCATTCACACACACACACACACACACACACACTAACACACCGTTACATAGATTGTGCATTACATTCACCCTGCATTCACACACACATTACATACACCGATCGCACTGGAAGCCATGCAAGGCACCAACCAACCAGCACATCTGAAGCAAATTTGGGGTTCTATAGTGTCTTTGCCCAAGGACACTTTGACATGTATAGACAGGAGGAGGAGGAGGAGCCGGGATTCGAACCGCCGACCCACGGATCATTGGACGACCTGCTTCTACCTCCTGAGCCACAGTCGTGAGCCAAAAACGAACAATATACCTACAGTATATACGTAACGTAACGTCGTGTGAAAGAAGAATTCAATGATGATAGTTTTCATAAAACCCAGTAATTAGAAACAGGAGTTGGAGCTCAGCAGACAGACAGACAGACAGACAGACAGACAGACAGACCGGGCCCTTTCTTTCTCAGCTAGCCCCCCCGCCCCCCGGTGCACCACCGTGGGAACGGGGGGGGGGGGGGGGAGGGGGGAACGGGGGGCGAAGGTCAATTTCAAAATTAGTTAAGGCTGACGAGCCGGCGTTGACCTGGCACAGGTGCTCCCACTTCCTCTGGTGCTCTGTGCTTCCTCCTGACCGACCCGTGAAAAGCCCAGAGGTCACAGACACCCCCCCTCCCCTCCTCCTCACCCCCCCCCCCTCCTCTCCTACGCCCCCCCCACCACCCCCCCTCCTCATGGCCAGTCCAGGTCCATTAGTGCAACCTGAACAGACCTCAGGCCAGCTGAAAAAGGAAGAGAAAGCTCAGACTGACCGTTGGTTTCTAAGGCTAATAAAGTGAAGCCACAGAGCAGTGGTTTGTTTCTCAACCCTTTTTCACATCCAGGTCCATTATTATTTATTCTGCATTTGAGCCACGACGGACCACCATCTTGTTGACATTTTAGCCTATGTTGGCCACGATTCAATGCTGAATTGATGTCGGTATATATATCATTAGGAGAGAGGGGGGGGGGGGGGGGGGGGAACTGAACTGTGAACTGAACTAGTTCATGTAGAAAGAGAACTTTGCCAACACTGTCTGGAGGTCAGTCCGTTGGTAACAAGATGACTCTCCCCATTTCTGTTTTCCTCCCAGAATGTTCCCCAGTGAGGGGTTGGTTGGTGGGAGAGGCTGGACAGCAGACGGCTGGACTTTGAATTTCTCTAACTATAAACTTTCATGACAGCAGAACAGCCTAAGTACAAATATAATTTATGAAAAGCTACTACAGTGAAGTCTGTTCACAGAAGTTGTTGTAGGATATGTGGGGATTATCTGACGAGGTACCATTTGAGTGGGCACAAACTTACATAATACTAAATAATACTAAATTGTTTATAGGGTCAATATAAGTAAAATAATATAGCCTTTCTACAGGAGTATCTTTTTATTTATTTATTTTTCCAAAAAGAATAAAAACAGCCAATAGCATATTATTACAAAGTTATCCCCCCTCACTGGTAACAATTCCGGGAGGAAAAACGGGCAAGCACCAGGGTGAGTCATCCGGTATTCAGTCCGTTGCCCTCCCCAGGTTGGCGGAGGGTGTGTGTACCAAAGTCTGACGTCAATATCGGTTAGAGAAAATAAGCAAGTCATTCCGGCCGGTTTCACTCATATGGATATGAAGAATCAACTGACTGAGAGAATACGCTACTGTTACTGCTGCTGAATTAGTTAGATTTTACCTAGAAACAGACTGTATCAAATATATGAGTGACTGACTGTCGTAAACGACACAGAGACACGTCTCCGTCGTCCTCCACAACAACATCGCAGAGACAGTGTGTTTATTTTTGGACCCACAATGCTTATATTATGAAACGTTTTTTTAAAGATGACTGTCAGTGACACTGAGAGGAACATCTCCACATCAGAACAATCTTGGTGCTGCCACTGGCCTGCTGTTTGCTCCCCTGACACTAATGGAATTTGCATGCACACACACACACACACGCGCACACACATGCGCGCGCACACACACACACACACACACACACACACACACACACACACACACACACACACACACACACACACACACACACACACACACACACACACACACACACACACACACACACACACACACACACACACACACACACACACACACACACACACAGAGCCCCCTTTCCCTCCCTCCCTCGCCTGACAAGACAGAACCCATCAGGCTTTATGCAAACACCTACATTAACATTTGACATTGTAGCGTCTGCGGGTGAAAAGGTCTTTAATTGCAACCTGCCATGAGATTAAATAAATAATGAACACTACTCGATGCAACACAACACAACGCAACGCAACGCAACGCAACACAACGCAACGCAACACAACACAACGCAACGCAACGCAACGCAACACAACGCAACGCAACACAACACAACGCAACGCAACGCAACGCAACGCAACGCAACGCAACGCAACACAACGCAACGCAACGCAACGCAACGCAACGCAACACAACACAACACAACGCAACGCAACGCAACACAACGCAACGCAACACAACAGAACACAACACAACACAACGCAACGCAACACAACACAACGCAACGCAACACAACAGGCCCGTGCCGTGACCAGTCGCTATAGAAATCACTATAACATTTTGTAAAAAAAATACGTATTTAGCCCCATGTTCGAATGCCTTAGGAATCTGGAGGCCCCGTTTCAAGAAAAAGACCAAATATGAAGCCCCCAAATATATGACATAAATATTGATACAAATAGTTTTGCCGGTTCAACATCACGCGCAGCCATTACTACAATTCTGCAGCAACACCTCTCCTCATCCTGTCGTCCCTTCACAATAAAGTGTATCCCCTTTACCTCCCAATGCAGCAACAACACCTCTCCTCATCCTGTCGTCCCTTCACAATAAAGTGTCTCCTCTTTACCTCCAAATGCAGCAACAACACCTCTCCTCATCCTGTCGTCCCTTCACAATAAAGTGTCTCCCCTTTACCTCCCAATGCAGCAACAACACCTCTCCTCATCCTGTCGTCCCTTCACAATAAAGTGTATCCCCTTTACCTCCCAATGCAGCAACAACACCTCTCCTCATCCTGTCGTCCCTTCACAATAAAGTGTCTCCCCTTTACCTCCCAATGCAGCAACAACACCTCTCCTCATCCTGTCGTCCCTTCACAATAAAGTGTCTCCCCTTTACCTCCCAATGCAGCAACAACACCTCTCCTCATCCTGTCGTCCCTTCACAATAAAGTGTCTCCTCTTTACCTCATCCTGTCGTCCCTTCACAATAAAGTGTATCCTCTTTAACTCCTCCTTTCCTCATCCTGTCGTCCCTTCACAATAAAGTGTATCCTCTTTAACTCCTCCTTTCCTCATCCTGTCGTCCCTTCACAATAAAGTGTCTCCTCTTTACCTCCCAATGCCGCAGATTTTACCCACAGGTTATTAACAAGAAATAGGTGTAACTTTACCTCATGGGTGCATTTCCTCCACATCTGTCGGTTAGAGCGCCACCGTGAGGCCGATTTCTGCAAAACACACATTTGTTTATGATTATTAGTCGCACAGATTTCATCCAAATCTCACGTGAATCTCGGTATACACATGATCTCTGTAGTCATGTGATCAAGACGAGTCTGTTGGATTTCTCAGATTCTACAGCGATTTCCCTTCCAAAGTTTTCAGGAGAGGCCCGTTTTGTACAAAATGCTGCACATGTCCTGCTCATCCAGAGTTCTATCCCCAGAGATGCTATGAGTGATCTGGCTCTGCATTTCTGCACTTGCCCTAGCCTAGCCCTTTATGTACAGTAGACTGAATAATAATAATAATAATAATAATAATAAAACTTTATTTGTATAGCACCTTTCATGACATGAAATGCAGCTCAAAGTGCTTTACAGAAAAATGGAGAATAAAAGAAAAGCAAGGCAACAACATTAAGAACAAGCAGTAATGCAATACAGTGAGGTGAAGTGCATTGCAGTAGTCAAGCCGAGAAAAAACAAAGGCGTGGATTAGCGTTTTTGCATCGTCCAAGGACAAATAGGCTCTGATTCGTGCAATATTTCTAAGGTGAAAAAAGGCAATCTTAGTAACTTAGATAGTAGACTTAGGTTGGCGTTGTTATTTTAGACAGACTCATAGCTCGTTACATAGACAGCACTAGAATTGCATTTTATGTAGTCATAGCACTTTATAGTACACATGTATATTGTATAATATATAATATAGTATAGTATAGTTGACATAGATACTCCACTGTTACGTTCTAAGTTTAAACATGATCCATTACTTTTGATATTATGTGATGTATGCCATGCTTTTTGTTTTTTGCTTAATGTAAGTCGCTCTGGATCAAGAGCGTCTGCCAAATGCCGAAATTGTAATTGTAAATTTCCTCAACAAAATTAAACTCCGGTGCAGGTATTTTTCCAGACCATTACGTGGCTATACCTGCTGAGTAATATTCTCATGGCGTTGACAGACAGGTGCACTCCTTAAAACCACGCTTAAAACCCGGCAGGTTATATCTACCAGACACACTGCTGGGACTGGAAGACTTCACTCTCTCTCTCTGTGTGCGCGTGTGCGCATACAGAGAGAGAGAGTGAAGTCCCCCCGGCCCCCTCACTTCCGGGTGCAGGTCTTTTTTCCGGCAGCATATTGATCCGAAACCTCAATCCCTAACCTAACGCTAACCGCAAGCACGGGAGCAGCGCATGTCGGACCATCGCAGGGAATGTCCCCCCGCTGCGGATCGGATCGTTGCCCCGTCGGCTAGAATGCTGTCGGAAAAAAAGGCCGCCTCCCCTCACTTCCTACCTTCAAATCTGAACTGAAAACCTGCACCTGTTCAGAATCGCATTTCCAAGATGATGTGCTTTTAAACTTGTTATATGCACTGTTATATTGGTTTTACTCTTTAAATTGTTTTTTTTACTAATAAAGTTTTCAGAAAACCGTCGCAGACATTTGTAGAATCGACCTCAGGTCAAAATGGGTTAAAGTATAGTTTAGGGATAAGGGGTTTAGCATCATGGACGAACATATAGGGTTCCATTTCCTTCACCGCTAAACCCCTTATCCCTAAACTAACATTTTTGAACAGTTAAAATGGCCAGTCTATATAAGCTCACAACGTGTCAATGTAGATTGGGCTAGTTGAACTATTCAAAAATATTTTCAAAATAGTAAAGGCAAAGAAGTTTAGGGATAAGGGGTTTAGCGGTAAATGGAGCCCACAGCGTTCATCATGCAGTGAATGACAGGCCAAGCCAAGCCCAGCGAACTGCATGTGCAACAGGCTCTGAGCCGTCAGAGCTAGCGGCTCTCAGCCGTCAGCGAGTGGAGCTACTCTCAGCCGTCAGAGCTATAGCGGCCTGCCGCGCAACAACACGCCACACACCTGCTACGAGCGCCATGTCGTTACACTCCGAGAGCAGGAAACCCGCCATCCAAACTGTCACTCACAGTCTGGGAGCTGTCACGCATACACCTTCTCCTCGCTCTCACTCACTCTCTTTCTCTCACTCTCCACTTTCTCAGAAAACAACAACTACCACCCACACCTACTCGAGCACACACACACACACACACACACACACACACACACTGCAGAAGACAGGTTAGGCAAAACGACATCATGTGATCCTGCCACTTTTCTTTCCCGCTACTGATAACTATAAGCCGCGACAAAGAAGCAGCTATATGCGGCACACTGCAGTCAGTCGTTGTTGTTGTGGTGGAAGGAAAACGCAGAAAAGTCGAGCAAACAAACAAAGAATTCTGGGTATAAAAGCGCTGAAGTGAAAAGTGTTAGAGAGAGAGAGAGAGAGACAGAGATGGTGGAGGAAAGCTATATTTACAAGACTCGTGTTGCGTGCGTGCGTGCGTGCTCTGACTGAGCAAGCGTGTGTGTGTGTGTGTGTGTGTGTGTGTGTGTGTGTGTGCGTGTGTGTGTGTATGTGTGTGCGTGTGTGCGTGTGTGCGTGTGCGTGTGTGTGTGTGTGTGTGTGCGTGCGTGTGTGCGTGTGTGTGTGCGTGCACAGTGAGAGTGAGCGCGACGCTAAGCTCCACGTCTCTACAGCGTAGCCTAGAAAGAAGAAGAAAAAAAAAACATCCCCACAAACACTCGTTCTCTAGAGCCCCCTTTGGAAACAATGTGGATTTAACCCATTCTGGGCGGGAACCCCTTTTTGGGGCATTGTGTTATACTTTAGCTGTTGAAAAATAGCAGATCTACAAGCTCATATAGCGCGGCACCGAGTGCCACGCTACGAGCTTGTAGGTCTGCTATTTTTATTTATTTATCGTGAAACTGTGAACTCAAATCTTTGCTTCTGGGGAGGTCCCTGGAACAACATAGTTATTTTCAGATGGGGGTCTGATGATGATACAGAAACAACTTTTCCACAAAACTGTCTTTATATAAAACACGTTCTAAATGTCGACGTCAGGTCTAAATGGATTAAAAAAAGAAAAGAAAAAAAAGAGAGGGAAGAGAAAAAAAAAGGGAAAAAAATAAATAAACTCTCTTTGCCAGCCTCTTGTCAACGCTGAAAGCTACAAACGCATCGCTGACACGCTGGCAACACCACCTGCCTTACGAGAACACCCCCCCCCTTCCCCACACACACACACACAGACTGCCCCCCCCCCCCCCCCCTCCTCTCTCGGCCTCTTGTGTACCATAGAGTTGCCTGTGTCGATGTCCCTCCATTGTGGCCAGCGGACTTTAGGGGGTATTGTGTGCGCCGCTGTCAACGAGCGCTGCCATCTCTGTGCCAGCTGGCTGGGCGCGAGGGGGGGGGGGGGGGGGGGGGCACGCAGGGGCCAAACAATGCACAGATCTGTGCACAATGGGCAGCCGTGGCGAAAAAAAAGAAAGGGGGCCCGGCATTGTTGTTCTCCCAGCAGCGCGACGATGCCAGCTCCCCAATGCCTGCCCCGCGCGAGGCAAAAAAACATCCTCAAGAGAGTGTGTTAAGCATGCAGCCACGATGCAGCAGCTCGGTTGTGAAAGGGTAGGGGGCGCTGCCGCGCTGCTATAGCTGCGATGCAGCAGCTCGGTTGTGAAAGGGTAGGGGGCGCTGCCGCGCTGCTATAGCTGCGATGCAGCAGCTCGGTTGTGAAAGGGTAGGGGGCGCTGCCGCGCTGCTATAGCTGCGATGCAGCAGCTCGGTTGTGAAAGGGTAGGGGGCGCTGCCGCGCTGCTATAGCTGCGATGCAGCAGCTCGGTTGTGAAAGGGTAGGGGGCGCTGCCGCGCTGCTATAGCCACGATGCAGCTCGGTTGTGAAAGGGTAGGGGGCGCTGTCGCGCTGCTATAGCTACGATGCAGCTCGGTTGTGAAAGGGTAGGGGGCGCTGTCGCGCTGCTATAGCTACGATGCAGCTCGGTTGTGAAAGGGTAGGGGGCGCTGCCGCGCTGCTATACAGCTACGATGCAGCTCGGTTGTGAAAGGGTAGGGGGCGCTGCCGCGCTGCTATAGCTACGATGCAGCTCGGTTGTGAAAGGGTAGGGGGCGCTGCCGCGCTGCTATAGCTACGATGCAGCAGCTCGGTTGTGAAAGGGTAGGATGAGAGAGAGAGAGAGAAAAAGGACGGAGGAGAGAAGTGGCGAGGGGATGAGGAGAGAGAGAGCCGGGGGAGGGGGGGGGGGGGTTAAGAGCAGAACGTCTGGCATCCATCTGAGATTGAGAAATCCCAGCGCGGCCACTGGATCCGATTGGATGAGGCAGGTCTGAGTTACATGCTCTGACATGCAGGCCTTTCTGTTCCTATACGCCGACACCCGGGCCCCGGTGGTCCGAGGGCCCGCTAGGCCCCTGACACCTGGGCCCCGGTGGTCCGAGGGCCCGCTAGGCCCCTGACACCTGGGCCCCGGTGGTCCGAGGGCCCGCTAGGCCCCTGACACCCCGCCCATGTGGTTCGAGGGCCCTGCCAGCAAACGCATGTCACACAGCTCTTCACACAGTTACATCTATGCATATTCATGAGGCCGGATTCATGTGCCTGCATGCGCGTGCTTTTGGTGTGTTCGCGCGAGCGAGTGTGTGTGTGTGTGTGTGTGTGTGTGTGTGTGTGTGTGTTGTGGTTGGCAGAGGTCTCGGACAGCCAGGCAGGTTAGGGAGGGCTGGCTGGCTGGCTGACTGACTGACTGACTGACTGGCTGGCTGGCTGGCTGGCTGGCTGGCTGGCAGCAGGGCTCCAGCCGCAGGGCCCCTATAGCTATGTCTCCGTCTGGGGGGCCTCCTCTACTCCACTTGTAACACACGTCGTGGCTCCCAGTTCCTCGTTGGCCAACACAGGCTGAGTAGGAGTCAGAGCTGGCTGCCATGTTCCTTTTCACATGCTGTCTGGATGTGTGTGTGTGTGCACGCACACGCACACACACACACACACACACACACACACACACAGGGCTGCCAAAAATCCACAGATGTCCTGGCTGTAAGTGCATGTGAGTCAGTGCGGGCGGGCCAGGCTCTTTGATGGCGGGGTCTGCAGGGTTCTGCTAGGCAGGTGCTCTGTCAGATTGGGCTTCCAGAACATTCTGAGGCGCAGAGTCTGTGGGTCGAAGGGCCCCCCCCCCCTTGACCCGAGGACAATGGTAGACATGCCATCTAGAATGCTATGTGTCTGTGTGTGCGTGTGTGTGTCTGTGTGTGTCTGTGTGTGTGTGTGTGTGTGTGTGTGTGTGTGTGTGTGTGTGTGTGTGTGTGTGTGTGTGTGTGTGTGTGTGTGTGTGTGTGTGTCTGTGTGTGTGTGCATGTGTTTTCTCTCATACAGTAAAATTTGTGGACAAATTCAACCATTATACGGGTCCATTCTGGTTCCACTGTATACACTCTGTGGAACTAGATTTTACTGCGTGGTTCGTTATACCAGCATTCTTCCATATCATCACATTTTAGATTTAGAAACATGTAGGAATTGCACTACGCAGCTTGTAAATCTGCTATTTTCCAACAGCGGCTAAAGTTTAAACTAATGGTTAAAGTGGTAAAAAGCTATAAGGTGACACATTCAGGTCTAAATGGGTTAAACCATTTAGGCCTGAGAAAGAAAAAGTCTGTTTCTATGTCAGTCGTTTCATGTCAAGGACCCCCAAAAATATATGTAATTGGCCGCCGACCCCCGTCTGAAAATATGTTGTTCCAGCGATCTGGAGCTTGTAGATCTGCTATTTTTCAATAGCTAAATTATAACATAATGTTTTAAAACACCAAAATGGGTTAAGGCACTATGTTATCCTATCGAAATGCGCTTCCACAAAGCACTGTTAGGCAGCCTCCAACACTCTGGCATTTAGACATTATGCCTATCAATTTAAACCTCCGGAGGGTGATTCTATACAGATGCCTTACAAACAAACCACTATACTGTAGTTCTTTCAAGACGTCATTCAAAAATAAATGCTAGAAAAAACTTCTATAGGTCTAGTTATCAAATCGGCTACAGAACAATTAACCCATTCTGAACGGGAACCCGTTTTGGTGTTAGCATCATGTTATGCTTTAGCTATTGAAAAATAGCAGATCTACAAGCTCGTAGCGCGCCACCGAGTGGCGCGCTACGAGCTTGTAGGTCTGCTATTTTTTGAAAAATCGAGGAACGACTGACATTTTTATAGAATCTGATCTCAGGTCAGAATGGGTTGATCAGACCAGTGTGTGTCCATTGGAAACCTCGTATGAATCTGATCTCAGGTCAGAATGGGTTAAGTATACAACTTTGTCTCTTTGTTATTTCTCTCATTATGCCAAGTTCAATTTCGGCCCGCAGCAGAAAGGCATGCAAGTTGCAGCAGCGCAGAACATACATGGTAGAGACTGCGTTAATGAGATCTATGCACATTATACATTTTACATACTGTACATACACTTGCCCTTACTGTACTTAAATAAATAAACAGGCTAAAAAACAAACAAACACATTATATGCTCTCCCTGCTTATTGCTTAATTAAATGCTCAGCCTTCACGCAATTAAACTTTGACATTGACTTTTGCCTTTGAATATTCTTGTGCAATTTGGGTTTTTTTTCATCCATTTAACCAATTCTGAACGGGAACCCATTTTGGTGTTAGCATCATGTTATGCTTTAGCTATTGAAAAATAGCAGATCTACAAGCTCATAGCGCGCCACTGAGTGGCGCGCTACGAGCTTGTAGGTCTGCTATTTTTGAAAAATCAAAGAACGACTGACATTTTTAGAATCTGATCTCAGGTCAGAATGGGTTCATCAGACCAGTGTGTGTCCAGTGGAAACCTCGTATGAATCTGATCTCAGGTCAGAATGGGTTAATTGTCTTCATTTCTTTATTCTCATCATACACGTTGTACATTCTCTGAGGAACTTTGGAATTACCCGTGTGTGTATGAAATGTGAGCTACAGACGCATCCGCCTCGCCTCGGTACAATCAACTAAATAAAGACTGAATCGTGAATTATTATGCCGTGTGCCGATGGATAACTGACAGAACTCAAACTCAACACATCACCGCATACCACCGATTATAGCCTACAGTAAATTAATTGATCGATGGATTGAAATATCTATTAACAGTTTGCAGAATTACAGTGCATGTCAAGCACAAACTCAATACAAAGACTGTTGTGTTAACTACATGTGAGTGGACGACCCCAATAAAGCAATTACACTTGTTTACAAGAGGGTCCACCTTGTTCAATTCATCAAAACGTTTAGAGACAGTTGGGAAATATCCCTGAAGAGTTTCTAATTCATGATAAATATTTAATCAAGATCCTCTTAGCATCAAGTAAAAAAGCAATCACACGACGCTGGTACCAACAGGACCCACCAACGAAAGATCAATGGATGGACATTATTGAGGAACTGTATTCTATGGAAAAACTAACATTCATACTGAGACTACAAGAGGATAAATTCTATAAAAAGTGGGAAAAGTGGAATCTCTTCTCTCAGCCTATAGCGATATTGCAATAGGATTTCATTGAATTATTGTTGTAATATGAAAAATGCAGCCTTTTTTTCTTTTACTTTTTGTCTTTTTCTTTTTTCTTTCCGTATAGTCTTGTTAGTTTTCTTGTCTTCAATAAAAATTAAGTGAAAAAAAAAAAACGTTTAGAGACGTACAGATATAGACACTTCTATATAGTTAAAGAACAGAACAGGAATTCATCATAAAGGAGGTAAAAAAGGGAAAAGAAACATATACAGTGAGGGTGAAAAATGGGTGGGGGGGGGGGACTGATTTTATGATTTCACAAACAAAGCAGCAGCAGAAATAATAATAAAAGGAGAGCTGGGCGAAAGGCGCCTCAATCGGCGTCAGCAGGCGACGGCAGTGCATTCAAATGCCATCACTGCCAAAAGAGACTGTCACTCACGTGTTGGGTATAGCCTGGGGTCCACCTATGCTTTCTATGGCATTAAGGCAACTCCCGGAGAATCTACAGTACACGCAGCTGTGCGACATGAGACTAATTAATTAGAGCGACAGAGAGAGAGAGAGAGGAGTGTGTGTGTGTGTGTGTGTGTACGGGTGTGCGTCAATTTAACAAAGGTGCAGACGACCAGAAATCAGCAGAGAGTGATCGACGTTTGCGCTACTCTATGTCGAGTTGAAGTGGACTCGGACCCAGACTCTTTTTTCTCCTCCCTGGAAATAAAAACGTCTGGGTTTCCGAGGCTACGTGTCGGGCTGCTCAGACTCACAACGCACTGTTCCTTCCTCAGAACCACCTGATCCAAATCCAAGTGCGTTTGGTGCCGTACGGTCTCTCTCGAGACTTGAAGGCTGCTTACTAAAATCAGTCACCAAGGCACCGCCGAAATACATTTTAGTCGAAAAACTAAAACCATTCCAGGTGACTAAAACTAAGTGAAAACTATTCAAGAGACTATATGACTGCCTGCACGTTTGAGTTTTAACTAAAACTAAGAGATGAGAGAACATATTATCACTCCAGTTTTAGCTTCACTGCATTGGCTTCCCGTTGTTTTTAGGATTGATTTTAAAATTATTTTACTTGTTTGTAAAGCTCTCAATGGTCTCGCACCTTCCTACCTACATGACTGCCTGCCTAAATATATGCCTAAATGTACCAAACCACCCCCTAAGGTCTTCCACTGCTGGCCTGCTCGCTTTTCCTAAAAAAAATGGCAACTAAAAAATACGGTGAAGCCGATTTTTTTGTTATTCATGTCCTCACTGTATTGCATTACTGCTATTATTGTTAATGTTGTATGCCTTGCTTTTCTTTTCTTTTTTTCTCCATTGCTCTGTAAAGCACTTTGAGCTGCATTTCATGTCATGAAAGGTGCCATACAAATAAAGTTGTATTATAACTTATTATCATTATTATCGTACTGTAGCAAACTAAAGGCAGATGTACAGTATAGTTTTATATCTCACATTTTGAGGGGCACAAGGGGCAATTCGAAAAGTGCCTAAAGAATGTACAAATGTATATAATGAGAACAAAGAGGGAAAGTTTAGATACAAATTGCATACAAATACTCAAAGTCAAAGTTTAATTGTATGAAGGGTGAGCATTAAGGAGGCAGGGAGAGCACATGTATGTTTTATAGCCTGCGTTTAAAAGTACAGTTGGGGCAAGTGTGCAGTGTGTGTGTATGTAATGTATGTACACCGTATACTGTGCATAAATCTCATTAATGCATTTAGACCGGAGATCTACAAATGTCTTCTAAATCCTGACAGTTTTCTGAAAAAAAAACCCTATGTTTCTATGTGTCAGTGGTTCTCAAACCATGTTTTCATGTCAAGGACCCCCAGAATTATATGTATTTGACCGCTGTCCCCCATTTGAAAATATGTTCAAATATATTGTTCCATGGACCCTGGAACAATATATTTCAAAATGTTTGTTCTGAAAGAATATATATATATATATATTCAAACATTTTCACGATAAAAAAAAAAAAAAAACAGATCTACAAGCTTGTAGCGTGGCACTCTGTGCGGTACTCTGTGCCGCGCTACGAGCTTGTAGATCTGCTGTTTTTCAATAGCTATAGTATAACATAATGCTTCTCTCCCGTCCAGAATGGGTTAATGTATTTACTGTACCAGCATTATGTTGCATGCTTTTTGCTGCAGGCCAGAATTGAACTTGAACACCGACAGTGGGTTTGCGGCACAGATGCATACATAATGAGGCCATGAAAGTTGGATTTTTTTTTTTTTTTGAGGCCGATTGATAACCAAGACCCAGAAGTTCCTTTTCATAATAATGATAATAATAATAATAATAACTTGTCACATTGCCAAAGCATAATAATTTATGTGTCGGGTTATAACCCGTTTGAGACGGGAAAGCCCCCCTTTTTTTTGGTGTTTTAAATATTAAGCGTTATGTTATACTTTAGCTGTTGAAACATAAATAGCGGATCTACAAGCATGTGTAGATCCTGTAGATCTGCTATTTCAGACAAATCGTGAGAATGTGGCGCAAATCGTTGAAATATAATATTCTTTCAGAGCGAACGTTTTTTTAAACTCAAATCTTTGCTTCTGAAAGGAACGGGGGGGGGGGGGGGGTCCCTGAAACAACATATATTCGGTCGGGGGGTCCGCGGCCAAATACAGAAGATTCTGGGGGTCCTTGACATGGAAAAGGTTGACATAGAAACATAAGGTTTTTCAGAAAACTGTCAGGATTTAGAAGACTTAATTTTCTTTTATTTTTTTGAATCGTCCTCCTCAGTCCTATGTGGGATAAAGTAAGCTCGAAGGAGACGTTGTCAAGTGACCTTATTGGGATGCGGTGGGTCTTCCAATGCCAAGAAACCCTGTGTGTTCCATATAAATACGTATACATGTGCTCCCTGTTGCTTTTCCTGTGAGTTATATCGACATGGAGCCACACGCACACACACACACACACACACACACACACACACACACACACACACACACACACACACACACACACACACCTACTTATTCTTCTGAATAATTTGCATTAAACAATCATTTTTTTTTTTTTCCCATTCTCCATTAATTCCCTGTTCGATAATTTGGGCTATAAATAATGAATGTTTGCGTTTATAGCCCATTAAGACCCCCCTCCCCCAAGGCCAATTTAGTATAGTTCTTATACACTTTTTATCTTAATTAAAAAAGTAGTCCATTTAAACTTTCAAGATCTTTCAAAAAATGTCCAAGAATAGCAGCTGTACATGAACTCGCAGCGCGGCCATTATTTAACACAAAATATGCCTTCTAAATCTGTCAATTTTTTTTTTCTAAAATCTTAGATCTGCTATGTTTGAAAAAGCCAAAGCTAAAATCCATGGATTTAAAGTATCTTGTCATGTCTGCGTGTGTGTGTCAAAATATCGTTTCAGCACATGATTGAAATAAACATAAAACATGTATTGAGAAGTAACAGAAAACAACTTGTTGCCAATATTTATCCATATATTTACATAATCTGACTTGTGTTTTAGTTTTCCCTGTAATGCACTGTTAACTTCCCCCCTTTTTCCCCCTCACTGTATATGTTTCTTTTCCCTTTTTGCTTCCTTTATGATGAATTCCTGTTCTGTTCTTTAACTAGATAGAAGTGTATATTTGTACGTCTCTAAATGTTTTGATGAATTGAACATGGTGGACCCTCTTGTAAACAAGTGTAATGCTTAATTGGGTCGTCCACTCACAAGTTAACAGTCTTTGTGTTTGAGTTTGTGCTTGAAATGTACTGTAATTCTGCAAACTGTAAATAAATATTTCAATCAATCAATCAATCAAAACTTAACTATCAGTTTCAAGCTGATTTAGAACACATGGAGGGGAAATAACATGCAGATACGGCAGAAATACTGTAACTGTACACACCAGCAGTTCCCAAACTGTGTCATGTCAAGGACCCCCAAATTGACCTTTATTAACCCGCGGACCCCCATTCGAAAATGTAATTATGTGATCAACTCCCGTTTAATTTCAAGGACCCTCGGTTTGACATGCATGTTAAGTCTACAGACGCCCCATTTGATGGCATTTATAAATCTGGGACCCCCGATTTATATTGTAAAAATCAATGTTAATGTAGCTCTGAGAGAGTACGAATGGAACCAAATGGAGTGTACAAAATCCATTTGTACATGCACTCTCAGAGTTACAGACCCATAAGGGTCCATTTGCTTCCTAACTATCGTTTAGCTGGGGACCCCCTGGAACTCCCTCAAGGACCCCTGGGGGTCCACCATCACCGACAGTACAAATAGAGCGTGCAAATGAAAACCCCAAAAACTTGACAGCGTGCGTGCATACGAGCCACTTGTCACAGATTGAGAGTGAAGGTTTTTGGGAGGCCTGCAGAGCACAGGTGTCAATGTGATTAATTGCGCGGCGGAGCAGAATTAGCATGCTGCTAATCAGGCCCGGCTAAACAACGAGTAGGGTTAATATTACGGGTTTTAAAGTGTCTGGGTTTTTTTTTTTTCTCTCCTTACAATCATACCGCCCTGCAAAACGGCACAGGGACGTTAAGTTAATGTCTCATAAGATCCGTCCCAGAGGACCAAATTATCCCTAAGGAAGCTCTCTCTGTTTGGAGAAGTGCCGGCTCGTATTTATAACAGCCGTGCAGTCACTGAGGCGCGTGCATCGCTGGAGAACTGGTAGAGCGTTTGTATCAGTGTTGTTAATACGTCGACTAAAACTAAGACGAAAAATGTTCGTCGACTATTTTCACTGACAAAAACAAATAAACAACTAAATGAAGACTAAGCTACGATGACTAAAACTAAGACTAAATATACTGACAATTTCGTCAACAAATAAAAACTAGAATAAAATGTTAGGAAGGGACTAGTGGACAAGAGAACCAGTATAAGTCATTTTACACTTGGTTGCATGCTGAAAATAGCTGATCAACGCGACACGTTGTGAGCTTGTAGATCGGCTATTTTCAGCAAGTGTAAAAACACTCATTACGACGGCATCAAGACCTGCCAAAATACATTTTGTCGACAAAATCAACTGTAGATTTAGTTGACTAAAATTAAGTTTCAGTCCAAAGACTATGACTAAACTAAAATAGAAATTTGCTGCCAAAAACAACACTGGTTTGTATGTATACCCATGATGTGCCATCGACCACGTTCTTTGTCGTTAAGTATATACACACCTCCTCGCTGAGGTGAGAATTATAACCCAGACCGGTCCCTATAAATTAGAAAACGTCATGACCTTTAACCCATTTAGATGTGAGAACGATTCTACAAAATGTGTTCTAAACAGTTTTCAGAAAAACACATGTTTCTATATCAGTGGTTCTCAAACTATTTCATGTCAAGGACCCCCAAGTATGTGCCATGCCATCAGGACAAAGATACAGAACCTTGCCATGGAAAAAGGTTAGTTTCAGTAGGAGCTTTGTCCCCTCAGCCATACTAGAAGGCTTTCTTACCTTTATTTGTAGTTGTTACGTCCCCATCAAAAAGGTCCAGGTGTTATTTTGTGCAAAAGTGCATTATTGGCTATTTCCCCTAATATAAGCCCTCAATGAGGGTTGGGTTATTGTGCTATTTCACTTATTTCCATCGAAATAAGTAGTAAAGTGTGCCGCTTGGGATAATATTTACATTATGAAGAGCGGATATATACATATTTATTTTAATTTTTGAGCGATGGAAATGCTTAAACATTTAGCTATAGGTGTAATGTTAGAGTCCACAGAAGTGAACCTTTCAAGGCTGTTTTCTCAACTATCTGTTTCTCTGCAAGACATTTACTCTATAAGCCATATCTCTAACTGGTGGGTCAAACTGAACAACCAATATGTCAATTTGAACCTATGATTCCCTGTTTTCATATGAAATGAAAATGAAAAAATGAAAATGAAAAAAATCCAATGGCAATCCCTCAGTCAAATTTGGTCACTTATAGTTGTGGGGCTCCTTGACATGAAATAGTTTGAGAACCACTGACATAGAACCATTGACGTAGAACCACTGACATAGAACCATTGACGTAGAACCACTGACATAGAACCACTGACGTATAACCACTGACATAGAACCACTGACATAGAACCACTGGCATAGAACCACTGACGTAGAACCACTGACATAGAACCACTGACATAGAACCACTGACGTAGAACCACTGACACAGAACCACTGACATAGAACCACTAACATAGAACCACTGACGTAGAAACATGAGTTAGAAGACGTTGTTTCGTAGAATCTGGTCTCAGTCCTAAACAGTGTTGATTCCTTCGACTAAAACTAAGACGAAAAATGTTCGTCGACAATTTTTTTCCACTCATGAAAACTACATGAAAACTAAATGAAAACTACATGAAAACTAAATGAAAACTAAATGAAAACTAAGCTACGGTGAATAAAACTAAGACTAAATATATACTGATAATTCCGTCAACAGATAACAACTAGACTAAAATGCTAGGAAGGGACTATAGTGGACAAGAGATCCAGTCTAAGTCATTGTACACTTTGTTGCATGCTGAAAATAGCAGATCTACAAGCTCACAACGTGTTGCGTGCGACGCGTTGTGGGCTTGTATATCTGCTATTTTCAGCATGTGTAAAAACAGTCATTATGACGGCATCAAGGCCCGCCAAAATGCATTTTAGTCGACAAAAACTAGACTAACATCCCAGGTGACTAAAATGTGACTAAAACTAATTCATGTGACTATGACTAAAACTAAAATCTGCTGCCAAAAACAACACGGGTCCTAAACGGGTTAATACAACGAAAACAAACGGGGGGCCGTGGCCCGCACACATGAGACAGGAAGTGGCAATCACATCCAATCAGGTGTGGCCATTAATCTGGTTTGAGTCAGGGTTTTTTTTAACCCTTCATTTACCGTGTGGAAATAACCCAAAGACATCTGACAGCACTTTGATGAATGATACGAAAACAACCAGTTTAGGGAAATGTGGACACCTCTGTGATCTATGGCTTTTTTTGTGTTTTCTTATATACATATATACATGCGCACACACACACACACACACACACACACACACACACACACCATGTATATCCCATTCTGACCTGAGATCAGATTCTAAAAATGTCTTCTACATCCTGACAGTTTTCCATTCTGACCTGAGATCAGATTAAAAAAATGTCTTCTACTGTATGTCAGTCGCTCTTCGATTTTTCAAAAATAGCAGACCTACAAGCTCGTAGCGCGCCACTCGGTGGCGCGCTACGTGCTTGTAGGTCTGCTATTTTGAAATAGCTAAAGCATAACGTAATTCTAACACCAAAAGGGGTTCCCGTCTAAAACGGGATATACATGCACAGGGCTCATCAGTGTAAAAATGAACATAATTATTATTATGAACATATATTATGAGACATATGAATGGTTTTGCAGGTCCCGTGAATGCATGTGTTGTCTGCGTGCGTGCGTGCGTGCATATGTGCGTGCGCTTCAATGGTGCACGTGTGTTATCTACTATGTGTGTGTGTGTGGTGGTGCTGCGCAGTGCGCACGAGAACAAACGCACATATACATATGTACGAGAACATCTGGCCGGGTCCTGAGAGTGGCGGCGGCGGGGCGCGGGTTCAGGTTCCGAGGGGGGGGGGGGGGGGGAGGAGGAGGAGGAGGTGAGGGGGTGGAGGAGGAGGAGGAGGGGGGGGGGGAGGGGGGTGGGGAGGAGGAGGGGGGGAGCTGTATAGACATGTGGGGTCAGTGAAAATGGCCTCTCCTCGCACTCCCTCCGGCCCAAAATATTTAGCTTTTCCACTTCCCGTGTTGAGAGGCTTGTGGGACGTGGAGGAGACGCGCGGGGCGGTGGGGGGGGGACGGGGGGGGGGACGGGGGGGTTCACACCTGCCAGCGCTTTGCCCCTCGTTCCGCCGTCGGCAGAACCGTCGGTTCCTTTTTTGGACAGAGAGGCACGAACGCGCTCCCTTCACCTGTGACCCGCACGCCCCCTCGCAGACCAAAGGAAAATCCATTAGCCTCTACACACACACACACACACACACACACACACACACACACACACACACATGGTCCAAATGGCGGCCCGCGGGCCACATGCGGCCCCTGCCCCCCCCCCCCCCTGCCATCACTCAATGCGGCCCCGCAGGTTAATATCGGAATACTGATATAATATTGATTTCAGCTGTTCACAATTTCAAACATGCAAACAAGGCCCGCTTTTAATTACTTCAGTCTATATAAGCAGTGTGGAACTATAGTGGCCCTCTGGAGTGAGTGTGGAACTATAGTGGCCCTCTGGAGTGAGTGTGGAACTATAGTGGCCCTCTGGAGTGAGTGTTGAACTATAGCGGCCCTCTGGAGTGAGTGTGGAACTATAGTGGCCCTCTGGAGTGAGTGTGGAACTATAGTGGCCCTCTGGAGTGAGTGTGGAACTATAGTGGCCCTCTGGAGTGAGTGTGGAACTATAGCGGCCCTCTGGAGTGAGTGTGGAACTATAGCGGCCCTCTGGAGTGAGTGTGGAACGATAGTGGCCCTCTGGAGTGAGTGTGGAACTATAGTGGCCCTCTGGAGTGAGTGTGGAATGATAGGTGCCCTCTCCAGTGTATACACGGAAAAATCCTCAGTGGCGAGTTAAATGTTTAAAGTCGACACTGAGCATTTACCTATTTAAAATAATATAGCGACATTAATAAATACTGATTCTGGACAGATTGGTTTGTCATGTACTGATCCAACGTCTAAGAGTCAAACTCATATATATATATATTAAGAGAAAGATAACCACAGTTCAATAAATGAAGAATGTATGAGGCTGGCAAGTTTTAGAATAAATCTGGCACCGGCTGATGAAACAATGGATATGTTTAATCTGGTGAATGGCAGTGTAAACACAGCCAGCGCTGTGGGTGAAAACGGCATTACAGAAGTGGCCACAGTGAAAATTAACTGATCTCCAAATCAAACACAGTTTGGCCAAAGATAACAGAACTGACTCGAGTTGAAAGAAGAAAAAAAAAATGCCAAAATTAAATCAGCATTTTATCAAATGATATTAAAAAAATAATAGCCTGGTGTATATTCTTATTTTTTTTTCTTCTCTACTCAAACCACTTGACTGACTTGAGTTGAGTCAACTCTGCCCAGAGGGACACTGCAGACAAAGAAAGAAAATCAGTTTAGTTTTTGATCAACTGACTGCCCAGCGAATTTACCATCCCAAAATTATTTTAACCTCACCAAATCAAAACCTCTTCGGAGGAATCGATTACTTTAGCGTATATTACGTTCTGCCTGCTGTGTTGGTGAATAAAAGTGGTCTGGAGCATTACAAAGTCAGTTTGCGAGCCCCTTGCTTTTGTCTTGTTGAATATTGACACATCCATCGAGTGCATGAAGGGTTATTAAACTCATTCTAACTTAATTATTCTATTATAATTCCCTGAAGTTGATGTGTGATAAATGGTGTTCTTTGGACAATTGTGAGGTGAAGGTCTTTTGCCTGTATACAGTACAGGGGGCACACTATTGCTTTATCTTTTCACACGAGGGCCGTTCACTCTGAGCAGATTGCTTCTGTGCAGTGTTGTTTTCGTCGACTAAAACTGCTAATGGTGGTTGATGTGCGCGGCTATGATACGTCACTTCACAGTGTTAAGATGAATGCATGAGAACAGAGTCTGTCCAGTGGATTGACTCACTCTATTCAAACACTGGACGGGAATGAAAGGGCCTGCCAACTCTCTCTCTCTCTCATCTCGTTTGTTCCCAACCCGCCTGTCTGTTGGAGGAAAAAGAGGCCTTTCTTTTTTTCCATATGAGAGAGAGAGAGAGAGATAGAGACAGAGAGAGAGAGAGAGGACATGGAACTGCCCTCCTAGTGTCTCTCAGGGCCCCCCAGGCCCCCTGAGGGCCACCCAGGGGCCCCAGGCCCCCTGAGGGCCACCCAGGGGCCCCAGGCCTCTCTCTGAGGGCCACCCAGGGGCCCCAGGCCTCTCTCTGAGGGCCACCCAGGGGCCCCAGGCCTCTCTCTGAGGGCCACCCAGGGGCCCCAGGCCTCTCTCTATCAGGGCCACCACTATAAAGAGCCTTAAGCAGCGTCCCGGATAGTTGTTTTCTTTTTGCATGCAGGTAAAGATTATAGCAACGAGCTCTCCACAACAAACCATCCAATCACGCTCAAGTGGGGAGGGGGGGGGGGGGGGGGTGTCTATCAAACGAGCCGTCCACCTCCACCTCTCTCTCTCTCTCTCTCTGTCTCTCTCTCTCTCTCTCGTGTCAATCTAAGAAAGCCAGGAAATGACCGCTCTTTGTGGGATTAATTAATAGCGTGGAGCTGGTCAGCATGCTACAGCTAAGGCTGTAATTGCTACTCGCCGGAGCTTTTGGTGTGTGTGTGTGTGTGTGTGTGTGTGTGTGTGTGTGTGTGTGTGTGTGTGTGTGTGTGTGTGTGTGTGTGTGTACAAACGTTGTCCCCATTTAGGCCCGAGGACGATTCTACATTATGTGACCAGATTTGACTGAGAGACTGCCATCGCACAAATTCACACCACAGGAGAAAAACTTTTTTTCCCCTTTTTTTCAAAATGAGTTAATAGCACAGGCAGACTCTTTACATACTAAAGCATGTCTGAAATATGTGTCAGAGCTGAAATCGACACGTAAATATGAAATAAATGCTTAAACATGTAGCTATAGGTGTAATGTTAGAGACCACAGTGAAGTGAACCTTTTCAAGCCTGTTTTCTCAACTCGCTGTTTCTCTGCAAGACATTTAGTCTATAAGCCATATCTCCAAAACTGGTGGGCAAAACTGAACAACCAATATGTCAATTTGAAGCTATGATTCCCTGCTTTCACATGACATGAAAAAAATCCAATGGCAGTCCCTCAGTCAAATGTTGTCACAAATGTCTTCTAAATCCTGACAGTTTTCTGAAAACCCTCTGTTTCTATATCAGTGGTTCTCAAACTATTTCATGTCCAGGACCCCCCCCAAAAAAATATATATATATATATATATTATTCTGAAAATATGTTGTTCCAGAAGCAAAGAGAAATGAGCTCAAATGTCCACCAAATATGACGTAGATTTGTGGCGACACGAACATTAAATGCCATTTAATGACAATGAAGGGAAAATGTACGTCGTATGTAGACTAGCAAATCGGCTAACCAATCACATATACATTCAGTTGTTCATGAGACGATGTATGATGATTTATAATGATAAGAGCGCCCCTCACTTCACACGGGTGTGATTTTTTGAAATATATATATATATATATAATGGAGTGTAGGGTGTGTGTGTGTGTGTGTGTGTGTGTGTGTGTGTGTGTGTGTGTGTGTGTGTGTGTGTGTGTGTGTGTGTGTGTGTGTGTGTGTGTGTGCCAGTGCGCACCTGAAGGAATAAGATCACCAAACCCAGTCCAGGGGTACGCCGATGATGTGCAAATTGCGTCACATCAAGAGAACGTCATTCTAGCTATGCTCTCCCGTACTGAGGAGGTTCTGCTGTGGTCAAGGTTGGAGGCTAAACAAACCAAATGTGCTGCGTTTTATGAAAGGCGCAGCGGTGGTAATCGGTGGTACAAATCTAAAACCGACAAGCCCCCATCCTTTTCACTAATGCAAGTGTATTCAAGACATGAAACTTATCAATACCTGGGGCATAAATGTAATGCTGCAGGCGACTGGGAAGAGCAAGTCAGAGAACTGTACGATGACTACTCTGTCAGACTGGACTTGATCGACTCCTCCCCCCTCCCTATCCCAATGAAATTGCAGGCAATCAGAGAATTGGCACTCGCCAAAATTCAACATCTATTCTCGAACATCCATTTGCCACAGAACACCCTTACAGAACTTGTAAGAACGCTTGGTGAGGGGCTGGTTCTGTCTCAATACTCACTCCACCCGTGCCATACTGTTTCAGCCCATCAGAGATGGCGGTCTGGGTGTACCGAATATTGAATGGGTTTACACCGCCACCAGAACCAGTCACCTTATAAATATGCTCAACAGCGACGACCCCACGGTCAGGGAAATGGCTCGTGAGTCACTCATTCAACACATGCAGCGACGTAAAGTACCATCCGCGCTGGAGAATGAGACGCAGTTCCTTGGATTCAAGACTAAGGCGAATGGTAAATTGGACATTAAAGCCGCTGGATTCGGTGTGCGGTCCGACTGGATGGATCTTAATGATCTATGCCAGCGATCAGGATTACAGTTAAAGTGGGCGGCGCCTGATAAAACAACTGCTGCGCTCAACAACAGCATCATCATAGATCCGCGTGTCCGTGCATGTGCGACCTACGAGCAAGACGGTGCGCACCAAGAACTGTCAATCAAATCCGCGACCGCAAGAGCCACCATTCTAGGAATGAAGCGATCAGAAAGTGCACAACACTGGACCAGTCTGAGGCTGCAGGGAAAACTGTCTCTTCTTCCCTTTGCAAACCACTCATTATCACACTCTATACTGTCAAATAACACCATAGGTGAGGACATTCTCATTTTCACTATTAAAGCCCGTTTACAGGTGTTGCCGACCAAGTTCAACTTGGCAACCTGGTACCCATCAGCACACGACCCACACTGCATCCTACATCCAGTACCACATGACAAAGAAACAGTCGCACACATCTTAAATGGTTGCAGCCACTATAAAGGACTGTACATTGCCAGACATGACCGTCTGGTGGACCTGGTCTCAGACAAGATCAGAGGAGTACAGGACAGGACAACAAGAATGTATAAACACAGCACTGTAAAAAATAGACTGGTTTGATCACAATGACACGCATGTTAATTCACTACAAAATATTCCAAATACCCCAGATATTGTGTTCATCAATGAAATTAGAAAAACTGTCACTATATTTGAAATAGGCTGCCCATTTGATTTGTATATGGACACTTGTTTTACATCCAAACTTATGAAATATCAGCTTCTGGTGGAACGTATTATGGCCTTGGGGATATAACTGTCAACTTATTGTCCTTGTATTTGGAAGTCTGGGCCATGTCCATAAACTTGTGCTCAGGGGTTTGCAGGGCTTAAAGCCAAAAACAATCCCAAGACTGTTTTTGTTTTTGTTTTTTGCAAATCTGCACTGATCTCATTAAATGACCCCTATGAGATCCTCAGGACTGAAATCAGTCCCCAGGACTGAGAACTTTATGCCCTGTAGATGCTAGGTTTTAGATTTACCTGGTATTTTTAATGCACTACATATCTTGAACAAACTCCCAGAAAACTGCAGCTCTGCTGCCTGCCACTCTTATTTCTTTTAAAAACACAACTAAAAACCTTTCTGTTTCTAAGCTGCCTAAATGCTTTACATGTAATTGTACTGTACATCATACTGTATGTCAGTGTACTGTAAATGTCATGCAGGTTCGTCCATAAAACACTTACCCAGCCAAGACAAAGTTGCCACGGGAGCCAACATCGCACAGCACCTTTCCCAGCTCAAACTGAAGCTGGCTGATGGCCCCCACGCGGTTCTGTGGAGAAAATGATTTAGCCATTATTAGAGTTGAAGAATTGAAAATAATGTTTCATTATCAGTAGATTTGCTATACTGAATTCACATTTTGATCAAATGTATCCATCATGTCGGAGAAGAACTCTATAAATAATTCACCCACAGAAAATGACTTATCTTCCATTAATGACACACCCAATCAAGCTGTTAGGTTTGCAATTGGGTGGATTGCTAAAAACAAATGCAAAAAAGCTGGCTAAATACTGTTCTGTCTCGGCTACTATGGGCAGTCTGTCCGTCTGTCTGGAGAAGGCGTTGTTTCATTTATCCCTAGGTGGCTTAAAAAACCCAAAACAAACATCCTGTCTAGTAGTGTCAAGTAATAGTATGTCAACAATGTGCTATATATATTTTATTTATTTTTTCTCTTCTTTTCCCTCTGTGTGTTAAGCATGTGCAGCAGCTTGGTTGGACCATATAATGTATAACCTTATTCTGACCAGTGTTTGGGTCTATTCTGTATACGCCACTTGTGCAGATCCAAATAAAATAATTCAAATGTGTGTGTGTGTGTGTGTGTGTGTGTGTGTGTGTGTGTGTGTGTGTGTGTGTGGTGTGTGTGTGTGTGTGTGTGTGTGTGTGTGTGTGTGTGCGCGCGCGTGCGGGGGGGGGGGGGGGGTCCTGACTGTGAAGGTGCTTTGAACTGAAGGGCTCTGGTGTAGTGGATTAAAATGAGAGCAGAGAGAGAGAGAGAGAGAGAGAGAGAGAGAGAGGGGGGGGGAGGGAGAGAGAGAGAGAGAGAGAGAGAGAGAGACTTTGATGTCTGTTCAGAGGTCCAACAGAAAGAGGGAGCAGAGTCGTGCGGTCGGTGGTACAGACAGACATTTCTGGCTGCCAACATCAAACGGCGTTGCATCGCCCACTTTCACCTGTTGACACTTAACACGTTGAGCACGGGAACGCCTTTTGGTGTTTCTAAAGCATTGTGTTATACTTCAGCTATACTGGAAAAATAGCAGATCTACAAGCTCGTAGCGCGGCACCGCGCTACGAGCTTGTCGATCTGCTATTTTTCTTTTTTTAATCGTGAACTTTGAATACTATATATTATTTCAGAGCGAATATTTGATCCTGGGGGAAGGGGAGGGAGGGGTCCTCGGAACAACATATTTTCAAATGGGGGGTTGTCGGCCAAATACATACGATTCTGGAGGTCCTTGACGTGAAATAGTTTGAGAACCACTGACATTTAAAACAGGGTTTTTCTTTCCAGACTAAACTGTCATGATTGAGAAGACATTTTGAGTAGAATCTGGTCTCAGGTCTGAATGGGTTAAGGAGGGTGAGGAACGCTATAGGTTTCCACACTGCGTGTTTCTCTCTCCTCCGTGCTTCATGCATCTCTTCATGAGCGTTCTTCTAATAATCCCCCCCCCACCCCCCACCCGGTCAAAAGGATGCAGATTTATTGCATTTCCACGCGGGGGGGGGGGGGAAGCGGGGGGGGGGGGAGGGAATTGAACAGTTCAGCCAGCTTGGTCTCGTTGATTCCCAGAAGAGCGTAATTGTAATATTTTTCCTAACCTATACACTTTTTTTTTTTTCTTTTTTCTTTTACACATTCGGCATCACAATTACACACCAGAAAATAGCCTGCTCTCCAAGCCCACGGTGCATGGTAGCTGCCAAGGTGTCCTGAGCTTGTAGATCGGTCAATTTTTTCTACAGTATATGCGTGACACGACCGAGCAACAAACCGCCACCGCGAGTATAGAGGAATGTGTGCCAAGGATGGAGGTTCACGGTGTAAAGAACGGCCCTGCAGAGTCAGTGGAACATGCAGGTTGTGGATGTGTTTATTGTGTGTGTGTGTTTAGCCCATTTAGGACTGAGATCAGATTCTAAAAATGTCAGTCGTTCTTCGATTTTTCAAAAATAGCAGACCTACAAGCTCGTAGCGCGCCACTCAGTGGCGCGCTATGAGCTTGTAGATCTGCTATTTTTCAATAGCTAAAGCACGACATGATGCTAACACCAAAACGGGTTCCCGTTCAGAATGGGTTAAAAGCCTATGTTCGTGCATCAAGGTTTCTATAATATACATTTTTAGTTTGACACCCTACTCCCACACAGTGTCAGACTTCAGCTAAAAGAGTTGCTACTTTAAAAAAGTGCAGTTGGACAGAAAAAAAGACCATAAAAATAAAACACAAAACAGGCACCGAAGGTCACAGACTGATTACTAAATGCGAGCAACAACCATCTGAAAATCGCACTACTTAATCAAACGCAACTAAATGTACAACTATACTAACTATAGTGGAGAAATCTAGTGATTAAAAAAATTGATTATAAAACATTATAATAGCAGTGTTTGTTCTTTGACTGAAAAATCAAACCTTATTGTCTTGCGGTAATGAAAGGTAAACAAGAAAACCTGAATGCAACCCAATGCTAACGACTGTGCTAATCAACAGGGCCGTGCCAAATCCACATATTAATTACATGCATATACGTAGAGAGTAGATAAGTGCAGTTTGTGTGTAGCTCCCAGCTATTATTAAACTGTCAAGAGTTACATCCAGGCTGAAAGGAGGATTACAGCACGTTGGAAATCTATTTATCTACCTGTAAATTGATACCTTTGTCTGTGGGTTACGCTCTCCGCTGATGAAGCCGTTACCTTTGCAAAACTTGTACTGTACTCACAAGATAACAGAAATTGTTTGATTCATTTTTATCTCATGTGCGCGCACCCACGCACACACACACACACACACACACACACATGCACACACGCGTGCGTAGAGACGGACCACCCATCCGTAGCTCTTTAAAAAAATTAGGGTTTATGCAAATGTTTTAAAACTTTGCAAGTGGTGATTTTTCTTTTTTGCTGAACTACCAAATTACTGTTAAAGCGACCGTGCGAGCACGCAAAGGACTTAAATCATCAATAATCTGTTCATTTCTGCGTGACGGCCAAGCTACACCAGGCAATTTTGCGCACGTGCGTATGCGTTTACTGTGTGCGTTTACTGTGCGCGTACAGTGCGTTTGGATAGGACCAATATATGTCAATGATACCAGCTACACCAGACGCACGGATACCACGGGCCATCCTACGCGTGCTCTAAAAATAGGATCGGTTCTAATTTTTGTACGTGCGTATAATGCCCCCATGCGCGCATATCTATATATCCTCCCGGAAGGTCCCGCACAAACCTGCCACGCGTCTGACAGATCGATGTAGCCAGGGCGAGAAAAGCCTGGTGTAGCTTGGCCGTGAGATTATATTCATTCAGAGAACATACTGCTGTGATTGTGGCCTTTGTATAGTATATACTGTGTAGGCTATTATGTTAGCATAATAACTTGTGTGGAAGTCCATAATACTACATACTAAGAATGATCAGGTATAGAGGCTGGCCCAATGGAGAGGTCAACATTACACACGTCATATTTTAGGAGAACGGAGAGATTATTATTGGTTTTATTAAAGGGACACTTCACCCTTTTTGCAAAAAATATATATGTTAATGACATTTAGAAGATTTAGAACACTTTCCTGGGGGTTTTTTATGTGTGTAATATGTTGTCTAAGTAAGACAGCCCTCCTCCTTTTTTTTGCAAAAAATATATATATGTTAATGACATATATATATTTTTTGCAAAAAGGGTGAAGAGTCCCTTTAAGCTTAGGTGTAAACATAACATTGTGGGAGAGAGTAAAGCCCCATTCACATTGAAGAAGCAGAAGCTAGCTTCTGCTTCTTGGTCCCATGTTATCTCTATGCTGAACAGCTTCTGCGTTTAAAAGCTGGAAGAATAGCTTTTTTTTGTTTTTGCGTTTTTTTTTTCTCACCGAACCTTAACTTTAAAGCAGCTTTTAAAAGCTGGAGCTTTAAAAATCTGCGTGTAGCCAATCAGAGCACAGCGTGGTTTGAGGAGGCGGAGTTGAGCTCATTTTACGAAACCAAAATGCTTTGGAAAAGCTGTCCGAGCCAATTGTCCGCATTAAAAAATTAACTTTTTAAATATGGGCTGTATATGAAATATGAATGGATATTTGGCAAGACCATAGCATATTTTGTGATAGAAATTAAAGTTTATATGAGAAACAAGTTGTCGAAGCGGTGAAAACAGGTTGTGTTCCGTGTGCCGTCGCGAGTGTCACGTTTCTGGGGACAAGTCATCGTGCATTCACCCCCCCCCTCCGGTTCTCATCGAAGCTATGGATGGACTACTGAACTGAACTCTCCAGAACGCTATCCGTCGCTTGTGGACTGTTTGTGGACTAAACAGTGCACGCACACACACACGGTTGATAAATTAGCAGATATAGATAGATAGACAAACAACTAAACAATATAGTTGTGTCGGAGTTTTCCCCAAAACCTTCCCCGAGAAGAGGGGAGTAGCAGCCCGCTCTCAGCGCGTTTCTGTGCCGGTCCTCGTGTGTGCTCGGAGACGATTTGCGGGACGTTTCATCGCACTAAAATTAATTGCCCTTGTCGCGGGACCTCGCCCTGAGCACAGGGGGTTGATCACTGGTTTACGCTCCTCGACACCCAGTCTCAACTTAGGGGGTCCTCCGCGGGCCGGGCCACAGGGTCCAGAAGTCGGTCCACTTTCGCTCGAGGGGAAAGCTCGAGGTTTCTCCTCGACGACGGGGTCTGGCCGCAGGTCACCCGAGGCACTATCACCGTGGTACAGTGGCGCTGTACCACATACTCCTGTAGTAATGTACTACAGGAGTGGGGCCTTGATCATACCTTTAAAAAATAATTAATAGCCTTTATATCAGTTGTATGTACCCCCTCTATTTATGCAATATGTTGCCCATGTTTTGTGATTGGTTTGCTGCGTTCTGAATCGATAAACCAATCGCATATAAGATTTATTTGAGGGAATCATTTCAATTGGTCTATTGCGTTCATGTAGGCCTATCGATGAACCTCATACCAAAAGTTGAAAGATAGTAGATACTAGCCTATATTTATAGATAGATAGAACACGTGTGTGTGTGTGTGTGTGTGTGTGTGTGTGTGAGAGATATTGAGCACCGTGGAGGAGCCGACACGGGGCTCACTTGCGAGCCAGTTCTCTCTCAGTGCCCCTGCAGTAATTACCCCCTCCCGGTTCCCACCGAGGTGAACAACTGAACCCCGTAGCTGTCTCTGACCGTGGACTAAACACACACACGGTTTATAAATGAGCATATATATATATATATAGTCTATAGACAAAGAACTAAAGTCCAGAGTCCCCAGCGCGTCGTATGCACCGCGTGTGTGTGTGTGTGTGCGCGAGAGAGATCAATAATTAATAGCCTTTATTATAAAGGCTATTAATTATTGATCTCTCTATGCACATGCATATCATACAACTGATATAAAGTTTATATCAGTTGTATGATATGCATGTGCACAGGTCCGTTGCACTGGACTCCGTTCCGGTGATAATATCACCGTGATATTGATTATTAATTAAGTAATTAAAGTATGCATAGCCTACTACTAGTTGGCACAATGTTTCACATCATCTGCTAATTAAAAGCAAACTTTAAATGTAATGATGCTGTAGTGTAAACGGTGAGGGTCCGTGCCGTGGGGGTGGTGGAGGAGCGGTCTGACTCTACTGCCATATATAGCCAGCCGAGGTCAGTGACAGACAGACAGCGCCGAGATGGGGGCTCCCTTCCACGGGAGACTTGGGACTGAATGTCCGGAAATCGCACGTAAACATAAGCTGTTTTAATTGCTTTTACGACGTGCTGGATATATACAATTGTATTTCTACGGTATGCTCTTTCTAAATCAACATTAACATTACATACAGAGCCGCCATTTAAAAAAATGCCCGGAGGGTTTCGCTCGTGGCCTGGGGGAGACGAGAGCGGAGTGGGGGGGGAGACATGAGCGCTGAAGACGGGGAGGATTGAGATCCCGTCCGTTCGGTTATTTACAAACAAGTTTACCAAGATTATATTATTTATTCATCCATACATAGGTTATGATGTAACTAAATATATAATTATTTCTCCTCTACAGTCGCTATTTTACATTTTAGACTTTCAAATGCGCATCTGCTCAAACTGCCTGTCTCTCGTCTCAAAGCCAGACAGCCAGTCCAGGCAGCTTGAGTGACAGGTACCTTGTACACGCCCACTTTCTCAAAAAAAAGCTGCGTTTTCCAGAGTTTTGCTTTTGCTTTTTAAAGCAGCTTCTTCAATGTGAACGGGGCTTAAGGCAGTGAGCGAGCGAGAGAGAGAGGATCAAGGGTGGGGGGCGGGGGGGGTCCTAGCGAAGGCCTCATATGATAATATACTGTACATACAGTACTGTAAACTGTATGTAAGTGTTCACGCCGCGCATGGCGCAGTGAGCCAAACAACACAACGCACACATACCGCATTACAAAGTCAGATCAAGTCAGCCTCCATCACCACTCCGTTTGGCTGCATGCTGCCGTACAAACAGACCGCCATTTCTAACCCATTCTGACCTGAGATCAGATTCTAAAAATGTCTTCTACATCTTGACAGTTTTCCATTCTGACCTGAGATCAGATTCTAAAAATGTCTTCTACACCCCGACAGTTTTCCATTCTGACCTGAGATCAGATTCTAAAAATGTCTTCTACACCCCGACAGTTTTCCATTCTGACCTGAGATCAGATTCTAAAAATGTCTTCTACACCCCGACAGTTTTCCATTCTGACCTGAGATCAGATTCTAAAAATGTCTTCTACACCCCGACAGTTTTCCATTCTGACCTGAGATCAGATTCTAAAAATGTCTTCTATACTTCAGTCGCTCTTCGATTTTTCAAAAAAACCAGACCTACAAGCTCGTAGCGCGCCACTCGGTGGCGCGCTACGAGCTTGTAGATCTGCTATTTTTTCAATAGCTAAAGCATAACGTAATGCTAACAGCAAAACGGGTCCCCGCGCAAAATGGGTTAAGTGGAATAAAAGATATGCGCCTGGAGAAGACCGTCACGCTTACAGTAAGTACATGCAGGACACTGAGTAACAGACCCCATCCATCCATCCATCCATCCACCACGGCCAATCAGCAGACAGACAAACATAACACTTTAGGTGTAGCGCTTTGATTACAGGTGTAGTTACAGGCAGCCTCGTTATACCAACCCCCACGCACCCCCCTTTTCCCGGTGCTTTGGGAGGCGTGTGTGTGTGTGTGTGTGTGTGTGTGTGTGTGTGGAGGGGGGGAAGCAGGAGGAGGAGGAGGAGGAGGGGTCTTCCTTTTCCTGTCCGGATGAAGGCCCGCCACGAGAGAGGAGGCGGTGGTTGGGTGACCGCATATATCTACGTGTGTGTGTGTGTGTGTGTGTGTGTGTGTGTGTGTGTGTGTGTGTGTGTGTGTGTGTGTGTGTGCGCGTGCGTGCGTGCGTGTGTGTGTGTGTGTGTGTGCGTGTGTGTGCGTGTGTGTGTGTGCGTGCGTGTGTGCATGCGTGTGTGTCACTGTTGATTTTGGCAGTACATTTAGGTTTAGTTTTAGTCATATACTCTTTGGAATAGAAATCATTTAGGTTTTGTTATATTTTAGTCGTCTGAAATGTTTTAGTGTTTAGTCGACTAAATGTCATACGATTTTAGTCGACTAAATCTATACAGTTGATTTTTTTTTTGTAGACAAAAAAGCATTTTTTTTGCGGGCCTTAATGCCGTCATAATGTCTGATTAAGCTTGTAGATCGGCTATTCTCAGCATGGAACCAAGTGTAAAGTGACTTATACTGGATCTCTTGTCCACTATGAAGTCCCTTTCTAACATTTTACTCTAGTGTGTATTCGTAGACGAAATTGCCAATATATTTAGTCTTAGTCAGTTTTAGTCACCGTAGCTTAATTACCATGTAGTTTCCATTCAGTTTCCGTCAGTGAATAATAAAGGTAACTACGGTATAATTAGTCTCCGAACATTTTTCATCATAGTTTTAGTGTTCGACGAAATCAACACTGGTGTGTGTGTGTGTGTGTGTGTGTGTGTGTGTGTGTGTGTGTGTGTGTGAGCGTGTGTGTGTGTGTTTGTGTGCGTCTGTGTGTGTCTGTGTGTGCGTGTGTGTGTCTGTGTGCATTGTGAGAGGGTGGTGGTGATGGAGTCAGGAGGGAGGGGTTGGGTTGCGGTGGTGGGGGGATGCTGGGGGGTGGGGGGGGGTCTGAGTTTGGCCGTCACATCCCGCTAACAATTTCTGTCAGGTCCCGAGAGACCCTCTAATGAGCCCCACCGACACGGCCGAAGGCGAGCCCCCCCCCCCTCCCCTCGCCTCCCCTCCCCTCCCTCTCTCCCCTCTCCTCCCCCCTCCTCGGCCCAGTGAAGTGAGAAGCCATGCAGCCCTGCGGATCGGCACCTAGCAGCCTCGCAATTATTAATCAGAGTTCTCTCCCTCCCTCCCTCCCTGTCTATCCCTCTCTCCCTCTATCTCCCTCTCCCTCTCTCTATCCCTCTCTCTCTCTATCTCCCTCCCTCCCTCTCTCTCTCTCCTTTTACTCATGTCAATTCATCAGTGGCATGTCTGAGTGTTCTCTGGTTCTCTCTCTGTCAACATGCTACACAACGTGTTCATAAATATGTGGCTCATTTTGGAAGAGGGGGGTGGGTGGGGGGCAAAGAGAGAGAGACAGAGACAGACAGACAGAGAGAGAGGCAGAATTGGGGGTCCCAGAGATAGAAATGTCATTAAATGAGGGACCGTATAGCCTAATTCAGGTCAAACATGGGGGGGCCCTTAATTTAAATGAAAATGGTTGAGAATCACTGCTATAGAGCCGTATAAGAATCTTCTCTTATGGGGGGTCCTTGGGCATACTATTTTCTAATGGGGTAGGGGGGGTTTGGGGGTCCTTGACCATTGGCATAATGTACAGGGTCCATGTTCTATAGCATTTGCTTGGACTATCTCTCCCTCTCTCTCGCACACATGCACGCACGCACACACGCGCGCACGCACACACACTCTTCTCTCTCCTCTCCTCATGGTCGCTGCTCTAACCCTGGGCTGCCGTGCCGTGCGCCCCCTCCCCCCCCCCCCCGCGGCGAAGGCCGACCTTTGCACCGCAAAGGTGAACTGCTCTGTTCTTGCCGGGTTGAGAAAAGTGCCTGCAGAAAGTAACATTTTTCCCTCTCTTCACATCTCATCTTTTCATCGGACACACACACACACACACACACACACACACACACACACGCACACGCGCACGCACACACACACACACACACCTCAGTGAAGACTCCCAAATACCCTCTCCTCCTCCTCTCCTCTCTCTCTCTCTCTCTCTCTCTCTCCTCCACAACAGACTCTTCTCGTGCAGTTTATGACAGCGTACCCGCCGCCCGCCCTCGCCCCAGCCCCCCCTCCCTCCACCCACCCCCCCGCCAGCGCTGATGTCGGCAGTAACATTTCTATCACGGCGGTTTGGCAGGCAGCAGCGCACCTCTCAGAGCTAGCTCGAGGGACGATCGAGGGGTACAAAAGATTATTAATATCTATATATATTTTTTTTCTTCTAAATACCGTCTGAAGGATGGAGAGATGCTCGTGTGTAACAACAACGTTCTTAACGTGATCCTTCCTTGGGAAAAAGGAAACGGCGAGGGAGTCTGGGCTCTTCGGGGGGTGTCAAGTTCACGACCTCGCTAAGTTGCTTGTTGACCCCTGACCTGCATGTGAGAAGTCCTTGTTTTTGTGTGTGTGTGTGTGTGTGTGTCCCAGTATACGTGCGAATGGGAAGTCGTACATCGGGCATGTCTGTATGTCGATGTAATGTCGGTGAACATTCTCCAAACAGTCTAGCTATAGTTGCTACGGCAGATTTAACACATTTAGGCCTGACTTCGAAATTAAGAAAATTTCTTCTAAATCCTGACAGTTTTCTGAATCACCCCAAAAATGATCTATATGTATTTGGCCGCCGACCCCCATCTGAAAATATGTTGTTCCAAGGGACCCCTCCCAGAAGCAAAGATATGAGTTAAAAACATTCGCTCTGAAAGAATATATATTCAAATATGTTTAAAAAATAGCAGATATACAAGCTCATAGCACGGCACTCTGTGCCGCACTATTAGCTTGTAGATCTGCTATTTTTCCAATAGCTAAAGCATAACATGATGCTTAAAACACCAAAAGGGTGTTCCCGTCCAGAATGTATTAATTTTGTATACATGTTTGTGTTCGCCGTTGTACAGTGCAGCGAAAATAGCAAAATGTACGAAGCTATAGCGTACATGTAGACAATGTTTAGAACTATAGGCAGTTTTTTGTCATTATGACTTTATTACTCATATAACTGGTTGAATACACTATCACATTCTTTCATATATATTATTATAATTATTATGATGTATGTTTCGTGATAATACATTGACAGTATGATATGATGCAGTATGATAAAATAATATGTTTCTTTTCCCTTTTTACCTCCTTTATGATGAATTCCTATATATGTTCTGTTCTTTGGCTATATAGAAGTGTCTATTTGTACGTCTCTAAATGTTTTGATGAATTGAACAAGGTGGACCCTCTTGTAAACAAGTGTAATGCTTTATTGGGGTCGTCCACTCACAGTTAACAGTCTTTGTATTGAGTTTGTGCTTTGAAATGTACTGTGTTTCTACAAACTGTTAATACATATTTCAATCAATCAATATGAACTCATCCAGTCAAAATTACTTTCCTTGATGAATATTATCAGGATCAGGGTGGAAGGGATACTTTTTCAAGGTGTCATTTAGTTTTTTTACTAATCATCTTTTTTTTGTATTATCATCAAACAAATTGTAATATTCTAATTTGGTGATCACTGAATTAGAATATTACAATCTGTTATTGATATAATAATAATAAAGTAAGTGATTGAATTACTTGGACTGGATGGATTTGAGGTACTTTAGTACATTTTCATCACTTTAGAATATGTTTCTGTGCATGTTCTGTCTAACTGTGCAGTGAAGTCTAACAAAGACGTATAACTAAATGCAAACGCATTTAATTTATCGTTAATTTGGAGTAATTTTATTCATTTGTATTTCCATGTTTTATCCATTCTACATTCCGCTACTTGGCAGCCCATGCAGATGATTGTGTGGACGGGTTAAATAAAGTTAAATAAAGTTCAAACATTATAATTAGGAGAATGATAATTTAAATAGTGGTTTGGCAATAACAAGTTGTTATTGCCAAACCACTATTTAAATTATTAAATAGTTTTTTAACAACAATAACTGAATTAACCCGTTTTGGGCGGGAACCCCTTTTGGTATTTGGTATTTTTGACGGACATATAGAAACGTATCTTTTTCAGAAAACTGTCAGGATGTAGAAGAACATTTTTAGAATCTGATCTCAGGTCAAAATGGGTTAAACATAAAAAAACATATATGAATATGAATAAAGATCAAACCAACAGTGCTACGAAACAGGTATGAAAAATCAAAATACGTTTCTTTGAAAATCATGGGGGAAAAAAAGGAAATGGCTTGAGAGAGAGAGATAGAGAGAGATAGAGACACACACACACACACACACACACACACACACACACACACTAATGAGAGCCAAAGACAATGCTGGCCGTGATGAAATAAGTCTCTCTGCCGGGGGATTCCGGGTCTAGAAATCGATGCTCGGAGAGTTAAATCTAGAGCATCTAGAGTGTGAGAGAGCTGCTCGCTGGGAATTAGGCCACTTATACTTTATTACTGTATACCACGTGCGTGCGTGCGTGTGTGCGTGCGTGCATATATAAGTGCGTGCGTGCGTCGGCTAAAATGCGATGGCACGCAGAGCAGACACGCAGAGTAGCGAGTCTGACCCGACTGAGCAACATATTTCAGGCTCTACTGACCAACAACCCTGTTTTGCATTATCACTTAAAAAAAGGTCTATTGTATCAATTTTTTATTTATTTATTTATTTATTTGGCGTATTTACAAATAATCTGCAAAGTACAGTACAGCTATACGCTAGGGCGCTAGTAAGCCTCGCCATCGCAACAACTCTGGTGTGTAAGGTTGTAACTGCAGTGGTTGTTGTGAGACTAAACGTTTTACTATTGTATAGGAATGCCATGCTTTTTGAAGGATTCCTTCAAAATAGGAGCTCTGGGGTGCCGGAAAGACATGTCCGCTTTTACTCTGAAACCCACGACCCGGAAACAATCCACTAAATAAGTGTGCTTTACATTGCTAGCTTACATTCTCGATTAAATACAATACAGCTGTGCTGAACTGACATGACTTGACTGAAGACATGTTTACTGTGATTAGGGAAAGCTTACATTTCATATCACAAACACCATGTAGTGAAAACTGTAACTACGTATAAGCGCTTCCAAACTCTGAACCTTAGGAAAAACGTAAAAGTATAGCTCATAACATGTCTACGGTGGCTTTTAACGAAACAAACACATTTGCAGATAGAAAGATGATAATTCAAGCTTTTCGAACAGCTGTAATGTTGGTGAGTTTTGACGTTGTTTGATACAATAAGACAGGACTTTTCTGTTAGGATGAATGGGCTGTCTATGGGAAGTTGCACCTAGTTACCACCTTGCTGGCAAGATGGTCGCGCTCCACATAAGGTCAAGAGAGAATCGCAGTCCCGCCCCCTCGAGAGACCCGGAAAATAAATCCCCGTTAATTTTCCTCATAGACTTTTCAGAAAGTATTTATTTAAAGACGTTTAAAGCCAACTCTTGTTCGTGACAAATCATGACAACAAACACAATGTTTTGGGCCAAACAAAGAATTAGAAAGTAGAAAGAAACGGCAGGTTACAACACTTTTTTTGTTGTTTTTCTTCTTTGTAATTATTTGTTTGGTCCAAAATATTGTGTTTGTTGTCATGATTTGTCACGACTCGAGTTGGCTTCGTACGACGCTTAAAAGGTCTTTAAATAAATACTTTAAAAAATGTCTATGGGAAAAAAATGCATTGGCATTCATTTCCTGGGCCTGGCGTTGTCATGAAAGGGGGCGGGACTGCGACGCTAGCTCTATAGACCTTGGAAAAAATAAAAAATAAAACATGTACACTGACTTAGATGCTCCGGTAACAATTCCTATATCCAAGCTTCAGTGCTAATAATGTGTGTCAAATACATTAATTCTATACACTCTATAAGCCATATCTCCAAAACTGGTTGGTCAAACTGAACAACCAATATCTATATTTGAAGCTATATATGATTCAAATGTAGTCACAATTGACAATGGGTGAAAAAAATATAGTATACTGTGGATGTCAACAATCTGTCTTATCATCAGCCACCAAAAAAACAACTCTGAGAGGATTCAGATGGAACCGAATGGACCAGAACCAAATGGACCAGTACCACAGAACCAAATGGACCAGTACCACAGAACCAAATGGACCAGTACCACAGGAATACAGTAATACGGTACGACCTGCTGGGATGCTGTTGGATTCATACTGCTGAGTGCATCGCGATGTGTGGAGCAGAGAGAGAGAGAGAGAGAGAGAGAGAGAGAATGCACAGTATGCACATGTGAGGGTCGGGGTGTGCGTGTGTGCGTACGTGTGCGTGTGTGCGTGCGTGCGTGCGTGCGTGCGTGCGTGTGTGTGTGTGTGTGTGTGTGTGCGTGCTAGAAGGGGT
>NC_137885.1:26885641-26910641 GCF_963924005.1 Protomyctophum bolini
CACCTGCTTCTAAATGTCACATAATGCAGGAGGCAGCAGAATGTTGTGTTATTGAAAACAAGCACTTCCAAACTCTGACACTTGCAGGCATTTCTTGACATAAAGTATAGTGCATAACGTTCTATGGTGTATTTTCATGAAACAAAAACTTTGCAGATAGAGGATAATTAGAGCTTTTCGTACAGCTACAATGTTGGTTGAGTTTAACATTGTTTAATGCAATCAGACTGTTCAGACAGGACTTTTCTGTTTGGTGATTACGGGGCTGTCAAGGCCAGAAAGTAGTTTTTTGCCACTCACTGGGCGTTCCGGATAACTTCCAGGTACCATGATGTCACGCGCATACCCTCTATAGTCATACATTTAGTCACATCATCATGGGTTATATAGTATATATTACGTCATCATGGGTTACATATTAAATAGTATATATTATATAGTATATATTATATTAGTATATTATATAGTATATATTAATATAGTATATATTATATGGTATATATTACGTCTTCATTCGACGGACATTTTTCGTCATATAGTCTTAGTGGACAAAATCAACACTGGTTCCATCATGGGAGAGAGAACGAGTAGAGAGAGAGAGAGAGAGAGAGAGGAGAGAGAGAGAGAGAGAGAGAGAGACAGAGAGAGAGAGAGGAAGGAACGAATGAGATAGAGGAGGAGGAGGGGGAAGAGTAGGAGGAGGCGGAGGGGAGGAGGGGGGAGGAGGGGAGGAGGAGGAGGAGGGGAGGAGGGGGGGAGGAGGGATGAAGAAAGGTGGAGCTCCTCTGAAGAGTCTGACAGCAGCAGTAGACTGCTGCATCCTCTCTCTCTCTCTCACTGAGAACAGTGTGTGTCTGTGCGTCTGTGTGTGTGTCTGTGTGCGCGTCAGGTGTGTGCGTGTGCAAAGATAGAGAAAGTGAAAGAGAGAGAGGAGAGAGAGAGAGAGAGAAAGTGAAAGAGAGAGAGAGAGAGAGAAAGGGAGAGTGACAGAGAGACACCGAGACGCACAGATATAGGGCAGGGATAAGAAAGAGAGAGAGAGATGTTAACCTCTCGTTGGCCTCTCCTCCCGCGTCCCGCTACCACCCTATCCCAGGGGGTCCCCAGCTAAATGGACCCTGATGGGTGTGTTACTCTGAGAGTGTACAAATGGAACCATGTTCGGTTCCATTTGTACACTCCATTTGTTCCGCATCACTGAAGTGGCAATAATCACGTTAAACCACACAAGTGTAATATCTACAACAGCTACCCTTAAAACTAAGAAATGTAATGACAGATGTAGTCACTACGACCACAAATGTCCCAAGAAACTAGCTATAGCCTATATAGATAACTGGTTGGAATAACGTGTTCCTTTCACGCGCTACGTCCAACCAGGGAAACTCCCCCTGTCAGGTGTAAAGGAGCAACTTGGACACTCAGGCATGGAGGAAGCATGAGTTCAAGTCCGTTGCTCTCCCCTTGTCCCCCATATATGGGGACTAGGTTGGTCTCCCCTTGTCCCCCATATATGGGGACTAGGTTGGTGGAGGGTGTGTAGAGCCCAGGATCACATTAGATGATTGACACAGGGGTGAAAAATGGGTTACAAAATCGTGTGATAAAAAATATATATAAAAAAAAAAGAACATGGTACTAGGCACCCTCTCTCTCTCTCTCTCTCCCTGCCCTGCGTCGTTTCTCGCCCGGTCGACCCCGTCCCCCCCCGTCCCCCCCGTCGCTCAACCAAAGCCTGTCTCTGACGGTCTGATCCTCATCTCAACTTTTTGAGGAAAACGCCGTCGCCGTTATGGTTATTAATGTATTCATAAAAATATATGAACGTGACACAAAGAAATGATAAAGAGTATAGAGCCTGTAATAATAAGCTATACAAGGAGAGGCTGCTGCTCTGGGGATATAATAAGCCCCCCAGTGTAAGGGGATGTACAAGACCCCCCCTCACCCCCCCACCCCTCTCTCTCTCTCTCTCGCCCCCTTTGGCCCGCTTGGGAGCTCTATAATCCCAGGCTTTGAGAGAAGGGTGTGTGTGGGGGGATGGGGGGGGGGGGGGGGGGGTTAGAAAAGGAGAGAGGGGTGGGATGGAGGGATGAGGTGGTGGGGGGGGGGGGGTGTGTGTGGCTTCAAGTCGGTGCAGTATAAGATGCATTAGTGTCTTCCACACATGTGCTCTGTGCCCTAATCCCTCTCTCTCTCTCTCTCTCTCTCTCTTCTACTCCAGCTTTTTCTGAGCCGCTTTTTGTGATTCAACACATTTTTCCCCTTTCTCTTCCCTCTCTCCCTCTATCTCTCCTCCCTCTCTCTCTCTCCTCCCTCCCTCTATCTCTCTCTCCCTCTCTCTCTCTTCTCCCTATATCTCTCTCCTCCCTCTCTCTCTCTCCCTCTCTCTCTTATCCCTCTCCCTCTCTCCCCCCCCTCTCTCTTTCCCTCCCTCCCTCCCCCTCTCTCTCTTACCTTTCTCCCTCTCCCTCTCTCCCCCGTCTCTCTCTTCCCTCCCTCCCTCCCCAATCTCTCTCTTCCCTTTCTCCCTCTCTCTTACCTCTCTCTCTCTCTCCCTCCCTCTCTGTCCAGTTAAGTCCCCATGGGTGTGCAGACAGTGCAGAGTGACAGGCTCCTATTCAGCGCTGTGTTGTGGGTGACAGCTGGTGAGAGGAGCCCCCCCCCCCCCCCCCCCCGGTGAGAGGCCCTGTGCGTGAAAGGAGCGTCGCACTGTGTCGCTGCCCAGTCCAGTCACACACACACACACACACACACACACACACCCACACACACACGCACACACACACACCACACACACACACACCGGGACGTACGTGGCTAAAGACATGCCCCGCTCTCTCTCGCCCCCCCAAAATTCAGTTTTGAACATGTGTATTTATTTTGCAGTACAAAGCTATAGTATGAAAAAGCAGTATAAGTACAAGGATAATATGAAGACTTTTCTGGAATTTACGTAGTGCACACACGAGTTAGTTCGACGTCCTATTAGTCCATGCGTTGCTGGTTAAGACACATGCGTGTTTTACTCTGTGTTTGACTAGGGACTGGATTACTGAATTCCATGGCCAAAATGCTTTGGTAATCTGCCACTGTGACTCTGTAGTCCATACATGCAGGTATAGTGAGTGAGTTTGAAACGCAAAAACATCTAAAAACTACCCCCAACTTGAATCGTTTTGCTCAGTACACCATCCAATGCGTGTTGCGGCAAGCGTCACTGCGTGAAAAGAGGAGTTAACGGGCAAATTATGGGCACTAGATTTGCCCGTAAACCTCATGTTTAGCAGCATATACAGTTAATATACGGTAATATACAGGTGTGAGGGTACATATACAGTTAATATACACTAATATACAGGTGTGATGGTACAATTCGGGGAGTTTACCGGAGTTTGTTGTAAAGTTTAACGGGAGTTTCCTGTAATATACACATCCGTATTCCATGCTTTTCTTTGTGCAGTACGTGTACTGTGTGTCTTGCACCTGTGTGTGTGCAGGCTCATACAGTAAACATATTACACACGTGTGCATATTACCTTCTCTCTATGCGTTACAGTATATCCCACATACTCTGCGTGCGCGTGTGTACGTGCGCACACACGTGCATGCGTGCATGTGTGTGTGTGTGTGTGTGTGTTGTGTGCCCGACCGTCTAGCTAACGAGGGTCCCTGATCCATATGTGACTTCCTCATTAACCCGTTCTGACCTGAGATCAGATTCTATAAATGTCTTCTATACATCCTGACAGTTTTCTGAAAAAGCTAATGTTTCTATGTCAGTCGCTCTTCGACTTAAAAAAAAATAGCAGACCTACAAGCTCATAGCGCGCCACCGAGTGGCGCGCTATGAGCTTGTAGATCTGCTATTTTTCAATAGCTATAAAGCATAGTATAATGCTAACACCAAAATGGGTGCCTGCCCAGAATGGGTTAAGTGGCCCCACATGACAGAGAGCGAAGCCGCTGGCCACTGGCCCAGAGTACGTCCTGACAGGGCCGGCACCCCAGACGCTGCAGGGACCGCGCACACGCGCGTGTGTGTGTGTGTGTACGTGTGTGTGACACGGTGTGCAAGTGTGTGTGTGTGTGTGTGTCCGGGCCACAGATGCCGAGGCCATGTGTCCCCCCTGTTCTCCCTTCCAGTTAGGACCACTAATTACAGACTGCAGCTTTCCCTTCTCTCTCTCTCTCCATCCGTCCTCCATACATCGCTCCTCTGTCTGTCTGTCTGTCTGTCTGTCTGTCAGTCATTTGATGTGATAATGGTGCCATGGGCTTGTAATGGGAGGTGGTTTGATAGTAATTGATAGGAGCCGCTCTTCTCTTCTCTTCTCCTCTCCTCTCGAGGCTGCATGGCGAGGCTAATGCATAACTTCCCTCATCATCGCGGGTCCAGAAAGTGTGTATATAACCGAAAGGGGTTTGAGAGAGAGAGACTGTCGAAGAACAACGAAGTGGCAGAGAGAGAGAGAGAGAGAGACGGAGAGTTGATTGTCTTTTGCCACTTTTGCTTTGTATTATATCTCATGCCAATAAAGCTGAATTGGAGAGGAGAGGAGAGGAGAGGAGAGAAGAGAAGAGAAGAGAAGAGAAGAGAAGAGAAGAGAAGAGAAGAGAAGAGAAGAGAAGGAGAGAGACTAACTGTATACTGTATATATAACTGAAACTGAAACTGGAGCACTTTGCAATTTGTTTTTTTAAACTGATGATCGACACCTTGGTGGGAGCAAAAACTAACGGTCCACATTCTGAACATCTACAAAGATGATGTGCAGTGTCTGTGTCCGTGTGTGTGTGTGTGTGTGTGTGTGTGTGTGTGTGTGTGTGTGTGTGCGTGCCAACCTAATGTTGGTATGATTGACAGGTTGTCACGGGAGTCCCTTCTTACATTGCCACTCGTCAGCCCCTCAACACTCTGCTGCCTGCTACGCTGTAGCAGAATACACTGACACTGTAGCAGAATACACTGACACAGTAGCAGAGTACACTGACACAGTAGCAGAATACACTGACACAGTAGCAGAGTACACTGACACAGTAGCAGAATACACTGACACAGTAGCAGAGTACACTGACACAGTAGCAGAATACACTGACACAGTAGCAGAATACACTGACACAGTAGCAGAATACACTGACACAGTAGCAGAATACACTGACACAGTAGCAGAGTACACTGACACAGTAGCAGAATACACTGACACAGTAGCAGAATACACTGACACAGTAGCAGAGTACACTGACACAGTAGCAGAATACACTGACACAGTAGCAGAGTACACTGACACAGTAGCAGAATACACTGACACAGTAGCAGAGTACACTGACACAGTAGCAGAATACACTGACACAGTAGCAGAGTACACTGACACAGTAGCAGAGTACACTGACACAGTAGCAGAATACACTGACACAGTAGCAGAATACACTGACACAGTAGCAGAATACACTGACACAGTAGCAGAATACACTGACACAGTAGCAGAATACACTGACACAGTAGCAGAATACACTGACACAGTAGCAGAATACACTGACACTGTAGCAGAGTACACTGACACAGTAGCAGAATACACTGACACAGTAGCAGAATACACTGACACTGTAGCAGAGTACACTGACACAGTAGCAGAATACACTGACACAGTAGCAGAGTACACTGACACAGTAGCAGAATACACTGACACAGTAGCAGAGTACACTGACACAGTAGCAGAATACACTGACACAGTAGCAGAGTACACTGACACAGTAGCAGAATACACTGACACAGTAGCAGAATACACTGACACAGTAGCAGAATACACTGACACAGTAGCAGAATACACTGACACAGTAGCAGAGTACACTGACACAGTAGCAGAGTACACTGACACAGTAGCAGAATACACTGACACAGTAGCAGAATACACTGACACTGTAGCAGAATACACTGACACAGTAGCAGAATACACTGACACAGTAGCAGAATACACTGACACAGTAACAGAATACACTGACACAGTAGCAGAATACACTGACACAGTAGCAGAATACACTGACACAGTAGCAGAATACACTGACACAGTAGCAGAATACACTGACACAGTAGCAGAGTACACTGACACAGTAGCAGAATACACTGACACAGTAGCAGAGTACACTGACACAGTAGCAGAGTACACTGACACAGTAGCAGAATACACTGACACAGTAGCAGAGTACACTGACACAGTAGCAGAGTACACTGACACAGTAGCAGAATACACTGACACAGTAGCAGAGTACACTGACACAGTAGCAGAGTACACTGACACAGTAGCAGAGTACACTGACACAGTAGCAGAATACACTGACAGACACAGTAGCAGAATACACTGACACAGTAGCAGAATACACTGACACAGTAGCAGAGTACACTGACACAGTAGCAGAGTACACTGACACAGTAGCAGAGTACACTGACACAGTAGCAGAATACACTGACACAGTAGCAGAATACACTGACACAGTAGCAGAATACACTGACACAGTAGCAGAGTACACTGACACAGTAGCAGAATACACTGACACAGTAGCAGAATACACTGACACAGTAGCAGAGTACACTGACACAGTAGCAGAGTACACTGACACAGTAGCAGAATACACTGACACAGTAGCAGAGTACACTGACACAGTAGCAGAGTACACTGACACAGTAGCAGAATACACTGACACAGTAGCAGAGTACACTGACACAGTAGCAGAGTACACTGACACAGTAGCAGAGTACACTGACACAGTAGCAGAATACACTGACACAGTAGCAGAGTACACTGACACAGTAGCAGAGTACACTGACACAGTAGCAGAATACACTGACACAGTAGCAGAATACACTGACAGACACAGTAGCAGAATACACTGACACAGTAGCAGAGTACACTGACACAGTAGCAGAATACACTGACAGACACAGTAGCAGAATACACTGACACAGTAGCAGAATACACTGACACAGTAGCAGAGTACACTGACACAGTAGCAGAGTACACTGACACAGTAGCAGAGTACACTGACACAGTAGCAGAATACACTGACACAGTAGCAGAGTACACTGACACAGTAGCAGAGTACACTGACACAGTAGCAGAGTACACTGACACAGTAGCAGAGTACACTGAATACACTGACACAGTAGCAGAATACACTGACACAGTAGCAGAGTACACTGACACAGTAGCAGAATACACTGACACAGTAGCAGAGTACACTGACACAGTAGCAGAGTACACTGACACAGTAGCAGAATACACTGACACAGTAGCAGAGTACACTGACACAGTAGCAGAATACACTGACACAGTAGCAGAATACACTGACACAGTAGCAGAATACACTGACACAGTAGCAGAGTACACTGACACAGTAGCAGAATACACTGACACAGTAGCAGAATACACTGACACAGTAGCAGAGTACACTGACACAGTAGCAGAGTACACTGACACAGTAGCAGAGTACACTGAATACACTGACACAGTAGCAGAATACACTGACACAGTAGCAGAGTACACTGACACAGTAGCAGAATACACTGACACAGTAGCAGAGTACACTGACACAGTAGCAGAATATACTGACACAGTAGCAGAATACACTGACACAGTAGCAGAATACACTGACACTGTAGCAGAGTACACTGACACAGTAACAGAATACACTGACACAGTAGCAGAGTACACTGACACAGTAGCAGAATACACTGACACAGTAGCAGAGTACACTGACACAGTAGCAGAGTACACTGACACAGTAGCAGAGTACACTGACACAGTAGCAGAATACACTGACACAGTAGCAGAATACACTGACACAGTAGCAGAATACACTGACACAGTAGCAGAATACACTGACACAGTAGCAGAATACACTGACACAGTAGCAGAATACACTGACACAGTAGCAGAATACACTGACACAGTAGCAGAATACACTGACACAGTAGCAGAATACACTGACACAGTAGCAGAATACACTGACACAGTAACAGAATACACTGACACAGTAGCAGAATACACTGACACAGTAGCAGAATACACTGACACAGTAGCAGAATACACTGACACAGTAGCAGAATACACTGACACAGTAGCAGAATACACTGACACAGTAGCAGAATACACTGACACAGTAGCAGAATACACTGACACAGTAGCAGAATACACTGACACAGTAGCAGAGTACACTGACACAGTAGCAGAATACACTGACACAGTAGCAGAATACACTGACACAGTAGCAGAGTACACTGACACAGTAGCAGAATACACTGACACAGTAGCAGTACTCTGCTAAGAAAGCAAGGCTGTCTGTACTATACGGTCACTTTGACTGTACCTTTGCATAATCATATCGGTGCAAAATCTTTCCACAATCCTAAAAAAAAAGGCCTGTTTTTATTCCAGTTAAAAGAAAACATCAGTATATCGGTTGCATATCGGTTATCGGTGATTGTTACCCTCTAATATAATCTAATCTATCGTATCGGGTATCGTATCGGTCAAAAAATTCCATATCGGTTGGTCTCTATTACGCAGTAAAACTGCTGGGAACGAAAAATGTGGGAACGAGTTACAGTATATAAAATACCATCTTTAGCCAAACATTTACAGTAGTTAAAACCATAGTCACTACACAGGGCTCCGTAGGGCGAACAGTGAAGAAGTCTAAGGTCTTTTGGTGCCACAGCCGAGGGCCAAGTGAAGACACGGCTTTGCATTCCAAAGCAAAACGCCACAACAGCTGAGTTGACTAATTAGCTCCTGCCTCTCTCTCTGATTGAAGGTGTCCCAATTAGTTTAAATCAGCTGCTGCAGTGTTCGTTGGAATTAGGCCCCTATATGTTATATTATAGCCTATAGTCCTATACTCTTGGCCCTCCATGAAACGGCATGGGAGTTTAAACATGAAGGAGTCTCCTTTTCATGGACACAAGAACAAGATTTCTGTTGAATATAATATCAAACGATGCAGGTATATTAATTCAGTCTGACCACAAGCAGAGACGTGGTCTCCTATAGTTGCCCGCCAGCAAATTGAACCCTGATTATTCCAGAAACAAGCGCGATTGATTGATTGATATGGGTTTAGTTTTTTGGGGGGTAATAGTGGGAGGCGGCCTTTTTTCCGACAGCATTCTAGCCGACGGGGCAACGGTCCGCTCCGCAGCGGGGGGACATTCGCTGCGATGCGAAAAAGCGATGGTCCGACATGCGCTGCTCCCGTGCTTGCGGTTAGGGTTAGGTTAGGATTGAGGTTTCGGATCAATATGCTGTCGGAAAAAAGACCTGCACCCGGTAATAGTAAGAGAGGTCAGAGTAATCTAGTAAGAGAGTGGCGACACTAGCGTTGACTCCCATTGTAAACAATGGAATGAGGAAGTGCTCATTCTATCTCAATGGGATAGTTCCAGCCATACAGGAGCAATGTTTGGAACTATAGGCACCCGCTTTGCGGCGAGATCAAAGCGCGTCGCTATACTCTCCTATACACTACACTCTGATGCAGGTATGAGAGGTTGATTGTATTTGAAGAATAATGCTATATGCCATTTGAAAAAAAATTACAGTGTACGTCATCCAATCGATGCTCAATGATATCAGGCGAGATAATAATATTCTGATTTCTTTCTTTTTTTTAATTTTTGAGTGAGGGATGTCAAACTCAAATACACAGTGGGCCAAAATAAAGAAATTGGTACACAAGTCGAGGGCCGGACTGTGTTTCAACACACGGGCCATTTTTGTGTAGAGGGGTATAGCTGAAAGTTGACCACAAGTGATATACTTTCACTGCTGATCAATAGTGAAGAGAAGACGCATGCTTGCGCTTGCGGGCCCTCGATACGTGACAATGCACTCGCAGTGCATTGTGGGACTTGTAGTATTATGGTGGTCCGTGCAATATACCAGAGGGCCAGTTCTAATACTAATTAAATATCATCCCGCGGGCCAAAGATAATTCATTCACGGGCCTGATTTGGCCCCCGGGCCTTGAGTTTGACATGTATATACACCGTACACTACTACGCTTCGCTCTTCATTCACATCAGCGTCCCGTTCACTTAGCCGTTAGCGCGGCAGAAAGGTGTCTTTGCGGCACTCCCACAGCTCCTATTTTGAAGGAATCCCGGGAATGATTGTGTTAAATAATACTCAGGCAGTCGTAAAGGGTATTGGTTTCCTGGGACTTCTTGTTGGTTATACAAATATACACCAAAACAATTAAAGGGTCACACAAACCTACCCCATGGGGATTAAAATCACCCCCGGGGGGGATCATCAGAAGATATCATTTTTCCTCAAACTGCCCTGTGGTGCTGACTGAATACCCCTGCCCAGACAGAGAGGTTGACCCCCCCCTCCTCAGACAACCATTTGACCTTTGGCCCCTGGCCATTGTCCCAGCCTAAATGATGTATACATGTGACAGAAGGACCGTCCTATAAGACAACACAGCTGAGCTGTCTGTCTGCATGATTATAGGCCTATACCTGTCTGTCTGCCCATCTGTGAGTCCAACGGTCTGTCTGAGTGTGTAACGGTATGTCTGTCTGTCTGTCTGCACAGCGTCCCCAGCGGGAATCGAACCCAGGACCTTCTAGCTGCGAGGCGACTGACAGCACTATACCTATGCATTGTGTCTGTGGTGCGCCGTGCGCGCACATCTGCATGGCTTTTTCTGTGTATATATGTCTGCATATATAGGGGACGGAGGGCCACGTCTGGATAGGATGAGAAGAGAAAAACAAGGTGAATGAAATGAGAGAGAGAGAGAGAGAGAGTGACAGGAGGACCGCAGCAGAGGGACAGGACCCCCTCCCCCCTCCTCCTTAGTTGTTAAAGGTAATGAATCTATACCTGTGTCTTTGAGGCCATTGTTATGGCTATAATTGCAGTGGTTGTTCGTCGGCGGGTTGAGAGATGGCTGAAAAACGCTCAAACAAAAACACCTGCCCTGCTGTTATTTTACCACAATATTTCCTCCCCTGACGTCTGACTGGCATCGACGCCGATCCCCCCCCCCCCCCCCCCCCTCCGCCTCCCCCCCCCCCCGATGAGGACTCGCAGAGAAAGAAAATAGAAAAAAAAAAGGTAAGGTTTTAGAGTACAAAGAGAAGGTGCACATGATGGCGTCTCTCTCTCTCTCGGGAGACAAGGCGAGAAATGGTGACATTATGATGCGACTATACTGTGATGCTAATTAACCCATTCTGACCTGAGATCAGATTCACACGAGGTTTCCACTGGACACACACTGGGTCTGATTAACCCCATTCTGACCTGAGATCAGATTCTTAAAAAATGTCAGTCGCTCTTCGATTTTTCAAAAATAGCAGACCTACAAGCTCGTAGCGCGCCACTCGGTGGCGCGCTATGAGCTTGTAGATCTGCTATTTTTCAATAGGTAAAGCATAACATGATGCTAACACCAAAATGTGTTCCCGTTCAGAATGGGTTAAAATAAGGAGAAAGAGCCTATTCTCTGTGATAATACAAAACAGTGCGCACGTGCGTGCGTGTGTGCGTGTGTGTGTGCATGTGGCTCTATATAGGGTTTATATCGTTTGAAATGCATAGCAGCGCATGGGTGGATGTTTATGTTGTCGGCATCCACCCTGAATATTAATATTCTACTAGAAGTACAGCCCATAAGGATCATGGTGGAATTTCATGTTATCTGATCTCTATACACTTTATTTCATGCTCCGGCTTTATTAAAAAAAACAATGAAAAGCTGCCATTTGATTGAACGTGACGTTAATACACCTGTGTTAACAAACCACTGACAATGTCCAGCCAAATCCAAACCATCTTTCCACCATGCACCATTACATGGTACCGGAACCCTCCTCTGGTCCAGAACCCCTCCAGAAAGACCCACCACCACGTTCAACCATACATGGTACCGGAACCCTCCTCTGGTCCCAAATACACTGTAGTAGAACTACTTTTAGAAGTCGGGTGATGCCCCAAAAGACACGTCCGCCCGGACATATTTGCGGTGCATGAGCACACACTGTACATCAGCCAATGAGAGAACCAGCTGGACTAGACGACTAGAGGATCAGCCAATGAGAGAAACAGCTGGACTAGATGACTAGAGGATCAGCCAATGTGAGAACCAGCTGGACTAGAGGACTATAGAGGATCAGCCAATGAGAGAACCAGCTGGACTAGAGGACTAGCGGATCAGCCAATGAGAGAACCAGCTGGACTAGAGGACTAGAGGATCAGCCAATGAGAGAACCAGCTGGACTAGAGGACTATAGAGGATCAGCCAATGAGAGAACCAGCTGGACTAGAGGACTATAGAGGATCAGCCAATGAGAGAACCAGCTGGACTAGAGGACTATAGAGGATCAGCCAATGAGAGAACCAGCTGGACTAGAGGACTAGAGGATCAGCCAATGAGAGAACCAGCTGGACTAGAGGACTAGAGGATCAGCCAATGAGAGAAACAGCTGGACTAGAGGATCAGCCAATGAGAGAAACAGCTGGACTAGAGGACTAGAGGATCAGCCAATGAGAGAAACAGCTGGACTAGATCACTAGAGGATCAGCCAATGAGAGAACCAGAGGACTAGATGACTAGAGGATCAGCCAATGAGAGAACCAGAGGACTATAGCTCGCACATCGATTATAGACTCAGCTTGCTATTGCAGCTGGTAAAATATCTTTGCCTATAAATAATTTTAGGCGTGGGAGAAGTGGGGAGATGGCAGCGCTCCCCGGAGCCGATCTACAATCACATGTTGTGAGCTTGTAGATCTGCTTTTTCCCAGCATGCAACCAAGTGTAAAATGACCTTTTACTTATATTGGATCTTTGTCCACTAGTCCCTTCCTAACATTTTAGTCTAGACAAAATTGTCATCATGGCTTTAGTTATGGCTTAGTTTTCATTTACTTTCCATCAGTGAAAAAAAAGGGTATAGTCGACTATAACATCTCATAGTATATAGTCCACGAAATCAACACTGTTGCCAAACAGAAAAGTGCTGTTTCCATTCCACCATTCCAGCATGTATTCCCCTAGCCGCTGGCCGGCTCAGCGCTGGGCAGTGCTGGCTGGCTGAGCGCTGGACAGTGCTGGCCAGCTGAGCGCTGGGCAGTGCTGGCCAGCTGAGCGCTGGGCAGTGCTGGCCGGCTGAGCGCTGGGCAGTGCTGGCCGGCTGAGCGCTGGGCAGTGCTGGCCGGCTGAGCGCTGGGCAGTGCTGGCCGGCTCAGCGCTGGGCAGTGCTGGCCGGCTCAGCGCTGGGCAGTGCTGGCCGGCTGAGCGCTGGGCAGTGCTGGCCGGCTATAAGTGCCTGCATGAACCCAGGCCTGGCTAGGAACCCGCTGGGCGACCAATGCAGATGACGGAGGTTTGTTCAATGTGGGCACAGCGAGAGACAAGGGAACTCCACCACGGAGAAGGAAGTAAGTGGCTGCTGGCTGAGGCCATGATGAGGGTGTCTCTACTGGGGCTCAGATATGAAACCATGGGGCGATACATGGGACTCAGATGAAACCATGGGTGGTTGGGTGGTGGTGGTGTGTGGCTGAGTGCTTGGTCAAACATGCTCCCATTCTCTCCAGCTGGTTTGCTCTGAACTTCTCTCTCTCTCTCTCTCTCTCCCTCTCCCTCTCTCTCTCTCTCTCTCTCTCTCTCTCTCTGATTCTCACTGCGGCCGCCGCACACACCAACGTGCGTTGTGTGGAAGTACATTTTCATTTGATTTCAAAACAACAACACATACATCCAACAACTCTCCTTTTCTTCCTTCCACATCGACCCTTGTTTTTGTTGTTCCTTCATTGCTCTCCTTCCCTTTTAAAGTACGTTAGGACACTGTGTGTGTGTGTGTGTGTGTGTGTGTGTGTGTGTGTGTGTGTGTGGCTAAACCAAACGTGTTAATGTTTACTTGCTTTTGCTGGACGCCCAGGGTACTTGTCAGCATAGCGGGCCGTCGTGGCTTGTTTCCTGCAGCGGAGAGCTCAGGTACATCAGTGTGGTCGCTGCGAGATCTGAGGCGAAGGAATTCCAGGCGAGACTTTCTTCTTCTCCTCCTGAGCCTTCTCTCTCTCTCTAGCTGTGCTGCAGCTGCTAGCAATTATACCTGAGAAGGGGAACAGGAGAGAGAGAGAGAGACAGGGATAAGAAGAGAGAGAGAGAAACAGCGAAGTGTCCCCAGCGCTGTGTTGAGGGTCTCTCTGCTCGACTCCTCACACCCTCAGGCGTCTCTAATTACTGCTAGCGAAAAGCTCTGAATATCTGTCAGAACCAATCACGGCCCGTCGGAGAGAGCAGAAACACGGTGGAGGTGTGTGTGGTTGGGGGGGGTTTGGGGGGGGGTGTTCATTATGTTTGCCATGAAAACACTTTTCTGGGGTACTTATCGGTGAATCGATGTTTGATGTATTAACGTGAAAGCCTAGGTCACTGCACCATGCGTTTCGTATAGCGACAATTCTCCCACTTGCAGATGTAGGAGTGGGGGGAGGGGAGGGGAGGGATGGGGGGGAGGGGGGGTGTTATTTAGGTGCAATTACTTTATTTGTTTCCGGCGGCACAGTTACTTTCTTTTTTTTAATGTGTCCTATCCTTCTTTATGTCTCCTTCTCGTCTCCTTCTCGTCGTCACAAGCAAATGTACTTTTGAGATGATGAAAGTTTATAGTAATAACGAGCCCAAGTTTAGCAAGTTCTCCCATAACCCATTCTGGACGGGAAACCCCTTTTGGTGTTTTATAAAGCATTGTGTTATACTTTAGCTATTGAAAAATAGCAGATCTACAAGCTCGTAGCGTGGCACCGAGTGCCACGCTACACGCTACGGCTTCCTGGAACAACATATTTTCAGATGAGGGTCGGAGGCCAAATACATATAATTCTGTGAGTCCCTTGACATGAAATAGTTTGAGAATCACTGACATAGAACCACTGACATAGAACCACTGACATACGTATAGAAACATGAGGTTTTTCAGGAAACTGTCATGATTCTTTTCTCGGTCGAAATGCGTTAATGAGGTGTCTTTGCGAGAAGAGGCGTGCCTGTCTGGGGCCATCAGGACCAATCAGAGGCGTGCCTGTCTGGGGCCATCAGGACCAATCAGAGGCGTGCCTGTCTGGGGCCATCAGGACCAATCAGAGGCGTGCCTGTCTGGGGCCATCAGGACCAATCAGAGGCGTGCCTGTCTGGGGCCATCAGGACCAATCAGCAGCAAATAGAGAGGAAACACTGAAGCCATAATACTAAAACTCTTCCTTATCGTCATACTGTAACCTTTCTTCATCTGATGTGTTTTCATTAAGCCCTGGAACACATCTGTGTCACCTCATAGCTTTTGTTATCCACTTTAACCATCATTTGAAACTTTAGCAATTGAAATAATTGCAGATCTATAAGCTCATAGCGTGGCACCGAATGCCGCGGTACGAGCTGCAATGTCTTATTATTTTTTATCTTGAAATGTAAATGGTGCATTTATATAGCGCCTTTATCCAAGGCGCTTTACATAGATTGTGCATTACATTCACACATTCACACACACACATTCATACACAGATGGCGTCCGGAAACCATGCAAGGTACCAACCAGCACATCAGGAGCAATCAGGGGTTCAGTGTCTTACTCAAGGACACTTTGACACCAACTCTGGGGGAGCCCACAGGGTTCGAACTGGCAACCTTGCGGAAACCATCCAGCCACTCTACCCGAGCCACAGCCGCCCCAATTTGGCGCTAATATTTGAATATATTTTCACAGCCAACGATTTTAACTCATCTTTACTTCATGGGGGGGGGGTTGCACACTTGCACGCACGCACACACGCACACACGCACCGTTGAAACGTCCTAGGGTAATTGCATTAGACAGATATCGGAAGGTCGCTAGTTCGTATCCCCGGACCGGCACATTAAAATTACCACCGCTGAAGAAGTGCCCTTGGACAAGGCATTGAACCCCTACCATGAAATGTTCTATGAGCAGGGCCTGGCTGTAAACAAGTTCTTGAGCTTAGTCCAGTTACCCTGCAGGGTAAACATAGTACCTTTCCTTTCCTTAGTCCAGTTACCCTGGGTAAACATGGTACCTTTCCTTTCCTCACCCACCCCGTCCACTCGCTTGGCACAGCCTCTCTCTCCCTCTCTCCCTCTCCCTCTCTCCCCTTCTCCCTCTCTCTCTCTCTCTCTCTGCTTGGAGGCAGACTTTAAAGTGATGTCGCCCGGATGCAAAACAACCCGTGGAAGGTGGGCCGTGGACCAGACAGTGATTAATACGGCGTTCAGCAATCTCCTTGAAGGAAAAACCCAGGCGTTGCCTCCAACGCATCTCAGCAGAATTACTTTGGCTTGGAAGGGAAGTGTGTGTGTGTGTGTGTGTGTGTGGGGGGGGGGGGGGGGGGGTGCAGCATCAGAATTCCTTGAATCGCCATATATGGGTGTTTTTTAATTAAAATGTTTAGCAAAAACACATTATTCAAAACCTTGGACTGCGCGGGTGAAACTTCTACGTTATGCATCTGGGTGGGTGGGTGGGTGGTGTGTGTGCGTGCGTGTGTGCCTCTCCAAGGTTGAACAGGCTTTTGCTCATTTCCTTTAAACTTATGGAGTGATTAATGGCACAGCAGGAGAAACTTTTTATTTAAAAACAATCCAGTTATTAGGAACTAAATGCAACGACCGTTGAGATGCGACGAGGCAGCTTAGAGGCTCTAGGCGTAAGGTACATTGTGTGGTTTACATTAAGGTACATGGTGTGGTTTGCATTAAGGTACATTGTGTGGTTTACATTAAGGTACATTGTGTGGTTTGCATTAAGGTACATTGTGTGGTTTACATTAAGGTACATTGTGTGGTTTACATTAAGGTACATTGTGTGGTTTGCATTAAGGTACATTGTGTGGTTTACATTAAGGTACATTGTGTGGTTTGCATTAAGGTACATGGTGTGGTTTACATTAAGGTACATTGTGTGGTTTGCATTAAGGTACATTGTGTGGTTTACATTAAGGTACATTGTGTGGTTTACATTAAGGTACATGGTGTGGTTTGCATTAAGGTACATTGTGTGGTTTGCATTAAGGTACATTGTGTGGTTTGCATTAAGGTACATTGTGTGGTTTGCATTAAGGTACATGGTGTGGTTTGCATTAAGGTACATGGTGTGGTTTGCATTAAGGTACATGGTGTGGTTTACATTAAGGTACATGGTGTGGTTTGCATTAAGGTACATTGTGTGGTTTGCATTAAGGTACATGGTGTGGTTTGCATTAAGGTACATTGTGTGGTTTGCATTAAGGTACATGGTGTGGTTTGCATTAAGGTACATTGTGTGGTTTGCATTAAGGTACATTGTGTGGTTTGCATTAAGGTACATTGTGTGGTTTGCATTAAGGTACATTGTGTGGTTTGCATTAAGGTACATTGTGTGGTTTGCATTAAGGTACATGGTGTGGTTTGCATTAAGGTACATTGTGTGGTTTACATTAAGGTACATGGTGTGGTTTGCATTAAGGTACATGGTGTGGTTTGCATTAAGGTACATTGTGTGGTTTGCATTAAGGTACATGGTGTGGTTTGCATTAAGGTACATGGTGTGGTTTACTTTAAGGTACATTGTGTGGTTTGCATTAAGGTACATTGTGTGGTTTACATTAAGGTACATTGTGTGGTTTACATTAAGGTACATTGTGTGGTTTGCATTAAGGTACATGGTGTGGTTTACATTAAGGTACATTGTGTGGTTTGCATTAAGGTACATTGTGTGGTTTGCATTAAGGTACATTGTGTGGTTTGCATTAAGGTACATTGTGTGGTTTGCATTAAGGTACATTGTGTGGTTTGCATTAAGGTACATTGTGTGGTTTGCATTAAGGTACATTGTGTGGTTTGCATTAAGGTACATTGTGTGGTTTGCATTAAGGTACATTGTGTGGTTTGCATTAAGGTACATTGTGTGGTTTACATTAAGGTACATTGTGTGGTTTACATTAAGGTACATTGTGTGGTTTGCATTAAGGTACATTGTGTGGTTTACATTAAGGTACATTGTGTGGTTTGCATTAAGGTACATGGTGTGGTTTGCATTAAGGTACATTGTGTGGTTTACATTAAGGTACATGGTGTGGTTTGCATTAAGGTACATTGTGTGGTTTACATTAAGGTACATTGTGTGGTTTGCATTAAGGTACATTGTGTGGTTTGCATTAAGGTACATGGTGTGGTTTACATTAAGGTACATGGTGTGGTTTGCATTAAGGTACATTGTGTGGTTTACATTAAGGTACATTGTGTGGTTTGCATTAAGGTACATTGTGTGGTTTGCATTAAGGTACATTGTGTGGTTTACATTAAGGTACATGGTGTGGTTTGCATTAAGGTACATTGTGTGGTTTACATTAAGGTACATGGTGTGGTTTGCATTAAGGTACATGGTGTGGTTTGCATTAAGGTACATGGTGTGGTTTGCATTAAGGTACATTGTGTGGTTTACATTAAGGTACATTGTGTGGTTTGCATTAAGGTACATTGTGTGGTTTGCATTAAGGTACATGGTGTGGTTTGCATTAAGGTACATTGTGTGGTTTGCATTAAGGTACATTGTGTGGTTTGCATTAAGGTACATTGTGTGGTTTGCATTAAGGTACATTGTGTGGTTTGCATTAAGGTACATTGTGTGGTTTGCATTAAGGTACATTGTGTGGTTTGCATTAAGGTACATTGTGTGGTTTGCATTAAGGTACATGGTGTGGTTTGCATTAAGGTACATGGTGTGGTTTGCATTAAGGTACATGGTGTGGTTTGCATTAAGGTACATTGTGTGGTTTACATTAAGGTACATTGTGTGGTTTGCATTAAGGTACATTGTGTGGTTTACATTAAGCAGGGCTCGAAATAGCGACCATTTTGGTCGCAAATGCGCCTGAATTTTAATCTGTGCGATCTCAAAATATAACTGGGCGCACCAGTGCTACTGCATATAATTACTGTAGTGCGACCAAAACGATCGCGACCGAAAGTGTCGCGGGCCGGTTCCGTCCCGCGAGATGATTTATGCTCTTGTAGAGCATAAAGATCTGAGCATGTCAAAAAAAAAGTAAGTTCCTAGTCCATTCCTGTCCAGAGTTATGATTGTTTAAAGAAATATCTCCTTGGCTTCTTCTACTTCCTCTAACCTCCCGTCAGTCCGTGGACTGATTGGGTGATCAACATCAGCTGGACCTGAGGTCCTCAGCTGTGAGAGACAACAAAAGGGCTCAATTGAATGGAATGTGTGGAGTCACACACACACACATTTATGATGATGTTATGAAAATAACTTCTCATAAATATATACAGTATATATACATATATATATATATATATATATATATATATATATATATATTTTTTTTTTACTTCAATCAAAAAGCAGGCCTACATAAAACAAAGGGTTTTGTAGCCATTTACACATTCAGAAATTATAGCAGAGACAGTATTTAGAATTTAATTATATTTTCAACTGGTTTATTGCCACAAAAATAGCATCTCATACCAACTGGCTTGTAGGCCAGTGGTTCCCAAAGTGGGGTCCGGGGATCCCTAGGGGTCCTCGGTTAAATATGATAGTTAGGAACCAAATGGACCCTGGTCTGAAACTCTGAGAGTGTATACTACATACTATGGGTAAACCAATTTCACTGTACATTTGTACACTCAGTTAAATTAACTTTGATTTTATGGGTCCCAGAGATAGAAATGGGGAACGGTAGCCTAATTCAGGTCAAACTGGGGGTCCTTGAAATGTAAATAACTGAAAATCACTGCTAGAGCCGTAAAAATCTTCTCATATGGGGGTCCCTGGCATATATTTTCAAATGGGGGTCCGTGGGCTAATGAGTGTCAATTTGAGGGTGCTTGACATGAAAAATGTTGGGAACCACTGTTGTAGGCTACAAGTGTAATAATAATGAATGTAAAAAATCGATTACATATTGGTGCTCGTAAAATTTTGGTGGGTGCTCCTAATTTTTTTCTGGTGCTCCTTCATTCTGAATTTGGGAGCACCAGTGCTACCAAGTAAAAAAGTTAATTTCGAGCCCTGTTAAGGTACATTGTGTGGTTTGCATTAAGGTACATTGTGTGGTTTGCATTAAGGTACATTGTGTGGTTTGCATTAAGGTACATTGTGTGGTTTGCATTAAGGTACATTGTGTGGTTTACATTAAGGTACATTGTGTGGTTTGTATTAAGGTACATTGTGTGGTTTACATTAAGGTACATTGTGTGGTTTACATTAAGGTACATGGTGTGGTTTGCATTAAGGTACATTGTGTGGTTTGCATTAAGGTACATTGTGTGGTTTGCATTAAGGTACATTGTGTGGTTTACATTAAGGTACATTGTGTGGTTTGTATTAAGGTACATTGTGTGGTTTGCATTAAGGTACATTGTGTGGTTTACATTAAGGTACATTGTGTGGTTTGCATTAAGGTACATGGTGTGGTTTGCATTAAGGTACATTGTGTGGTTTACATTAAGGTACATTGTGTGGTTTACATTAAGGTACATGGTGTGGTTTGCATTAAGGTACATGGTGTGGTTTGCATTAAGGTACATTGTGTGGTTTACATTAAGGTACATTGTGTGGTTTACATTAAGGTACATGGTGTGGTTTGCATTAAGGTACATGGTGTGGTTTACATTAAGGTACATTGTGTGGTTTACATTAAGGTACATTGTGTGGTTTTCATTAAGGTACATTGTGTGGTTTGCATTAAGGTACATGGTGTGGTTTGCATTAAGGTACATTGTGTGGTTTGCATTAAGGTACATTGTGTGGTTTGCATTAAGGTACATTGTGTGGTTTGCATTAAGGTACATTGTGTGGTTTGCATTAAGGTACATTGTGTGGTTTGCATTAAGGTACATTGTGTGGTTTGCATTAAGGTACATTGTGTGGTTTGCATTAAGGTACATGGTGTGGTTTGCATTAAGCTACATTGTGTGGTTTGCATTAAGGTACATTGTGTGGTTTGCATTAAGGTACATTGTGTGGTTTGCATTAAGGTACATTGTGTGGTTTGCATTAAGGTACATTGTGTGGTTTGCATTAAGGTACATTGTGTGGTTTGCATTAAGGTACATGGTGTGGTTTGCATTAAGCTACATTGTGTGGTTTGCATTAAGGTACATTGTGTGGTTTGCATTAAGGTACATTGTGTGGTTTGCATTAAGGTACATTGTGTGGTTTGCATTAAGGTACATTGTGTGGTTTGCATTAAGGTACATTGTGTGGTTTGCATTAAGGTACATTGTGTGGTTTGCATTAAGGTACATTGTGTGGTTTGCATTAAGGTACATTGTGTGGTTTGCATTAAGGTACATTGTGTGGTTTGCATTAAGCTACATTGTGTGGTTTACATTAAGGTACATTGTGTGGTTTGCATTAAGGTACATTGTGTGGTTTGCATTAAGGTACATTGTGTGGTTTGCATTAAGGTACATGGTGTGGTTTGCATTAAGGTACATGGTGTGGTTTGCATTAAGGTACATTGTGTGGTTTGCATTAAGGTACATGGTGTGGTTTGCATTAAGGTACATTGTGTGGTTTGCATTAAGGTACATTGTGTGGTTTGCATTAAGGTACATGGTGTGGTTTACATTAAGGTACATTGTGTGGTTTGCATTAAGGTACATGGTGTGGTTTGCATTAAGGTACATTGTGTGGTTTGCATTAAGGTACATTGTGTGGTTTGCATTAAGGTACATTGTGTGGTTTAAGGTACATTGTGTGGTTTGCAAGGAAAATCACCCTCCTTAAACCATTTAGACCGGAGCTCAATTCTACAAAATATCTTCTAGGCCAAGTACGTATTTGACTTCTTTTAACCAAAACAAATTAACTTTTTTTTCTAATCTTACAACTCTTTCTAAAATAAATAGAACAAATCTGTGTTAGCCTGTGCTGAACTATTGCTTCTGCCATTTAGCTCTGTATGAGTTAAGTACATTTTGATGCCAACCCAAGTAAATGTTGAATTATGGATACTTGTTATACTTTATAGATGTTGCAGTACTTGATAGTTGACGTACAAACTGTGAGTACATTTTCCCACCACTGAAGATGCCAATTAATTGCTGACAAATTACGTGTTGAGACATGTATAATATCCCTACAGATCACATCACAACAAGCGTTCACGATATTACAGCAAAAATAACGCAGCGTGTACTCCACATTACAGCAAAAAATAACGCAGCTTGTACTCATTACATTACAGGTTGTGATTGTAAAACCTTCCCTTCAGAAAACCTTAGCGTAATAAATTAATAATAAACATCGCCGTGTTGGGGAATAAAAATGCAAAGCGGACGAATTAACATGCGGGCCGTGACGGAGCGGTTATTGATTTAATGTCACCGGCCGGACTGGCACACGTACATCTGAGGCGAGCGCACGCACGCACACGTGCACGCACACTTGCACGCACAAACGCACGGACGCACACTTGCATGCACGCACGTTCAGTGATTCGCTGAGTCACCGGCCTGGCCACTGTGATGTCACACGGCCTGGCCACTGTGATGTCACACGGCCTGCACGGTACACACAGTGATGTCACACGGCCTGCATGGTGCCTGACTTGGCTACTGCTGCCAGATAATGTGAGCACGCACGTACGTTCACATGCACAGGCACACACACGCACGGTTGCACGCACACACACACACACACACACACACACACGCGGGCGCACACAGAGGCCTGGGAGGGCCAGAGAAAATGTTTGAGTTGGGGAGGGGTCAAAAGGAGAAAGGGACCGAGGGGGTGGTGGTGGGTCTTGGGGGGCAGGATGGGGGGCCAGGTGCTGCCTGTGGCGGGACACCCCATGGCCACGGAGACACGGGTCGGGGGGGGGCATGGGGAAGGGCACGTGCCCCCCCCCCCCCCCCCCCCCAAACAGCGGGGGATGGGCCACTCTTTGGCATGAATTACCCGCCCGCTGAGACGCGGCTTTGGGCACGCTGGAGGAGAGGTCACGTACTTAGTGGCCCTCCATTTCTCTCTCTCTCTCTCTAACACACACACACACACACACACACACACACACACACACACACACACACACACACACACACACACACACGCACACGCACACGCACACACACACACACACACACACACACAGTTGTGGGCTCAACTAGTGACAACAGCTATTATACATTCTGCACAAAACACAAGCAAACAGATGTGTGGTGCACGTCACATGCACGCACGTCGCGCACACATGTGCATGCGCACACACACACACACACACACACACATGATGATGGATGGATTAGGTGGGCTCCATTGGTCAGGATGGCTACATGTGACCACAGCAGGACGCTAAATACAAATTACTCGCACTACGATGCCTCGGATCTTAACCCCTTAAGACCCGCGAGTCTACACATGCATTCTTAACCCATTCTGACCCGAGATCAGATTCTTAAAAAGGTCTTCTACATCCTGACAGTTTTCATTCTGACCGAAGATCAGATTCTAAAAAAGGTCTTCTATGTCAGTCGCTCTTCGATTTTATTCAAAAATAGCAGACCTACAAGCTCGTAGCGCGCCACTCGGTGGCGCGCTACGAGCTTGTAGATCTGATATTTTTTCAATAGCTAAAGCACGACATGATGCTAACACCAACATGGGTTCTCGCCCCAAAATGGGTTAATCTGTAGATCTCAAACTTTTTTCCGAATTGAAAATGAACAATTTCAAGATTTAAAGATGGAGTGTCGTGTGTGTTTATGAGGTGACTGTACTTTAGACTCCTTGGTGTGGTCGTTACATGTTACATGTATGTGCAATGATTTCCTTTTGTATTTAGGCTTTCTTTCTGAAACCTTGATAGTCAAACGTGGCAATGAAAGTTAAAAAAAACTGTGATATAATGACATCACAATATCAGTACCCTCTTTAACATACAACCACAAACTAATAATAAAGATAATAGAATATTTGTCGATTGCCTTTTTTCACAGACGGAAACTGAATGGAAACTAAATGAAAACAAAGCTATGATGACTAAAGCTATAAAGACTAAATATATTGACAATTTCGTCAACAGATAAAAACTAGACAAAAACGTCAGGAAGGGACTAGTGGACAAGAGATCGATTTTACACTTGGTTGCATGCTGAAAATAGCAGATCTACAAGCTCACAACGTGTCGTGAATTATTGGCCATGATTTTTTTCTGATCAAAGGGGGCTGTGGGTCAACATCTTAAATGCCAAACTTTCAGGTTTGACTAAAAGTTTGCAGTATAATTGCATTTGCATGTATAATTTAGTAATAGGAATACGGAAGATGCGGGAGACTGAATGCAGTCCAACGGAGTATATAACCCATTCTGACCTGAGATCAGATTCTATAAATGTTCTTCTACATCCTGACAGTTTTCTGAAAAAGCTTTGTTTCTATGTCAGTGGTTCTTGGATTTTTCAAAAATAGCAGACCTACAAGCTCGTAGCGCGCCACTCGGTGGCGCGCTATGAGCTTGTAGATCTGCTATTTTTCAATAGCTAAAGCCTGACTCCGACCAAAATGGAATAACGAGCGGGCGAATGAGAAAGACAACGACGTAGGGAGCATCGTGACAGCTCTGGAGGATCGAGGTCGACTCTCCCGCCGCGAGGCGGGTTCATCCTTCGAGGTCACGACGACCTGCTCGCTATGGCGTGACAATCAGAAACACAACCGTCCCATCTCATTTGGGCTGAGACGCGGAGCTGATGGGAATGACTGCAGGGTCTTTAACCCATTCTGACCTGAGATCAGATTCTAAAAATGTCTTCTACATCCTGACAGTTTTCCATTCTGACCTGAGATCAGATTCTAAAAATGTCAGTCGCTCTTCGATTTTTCAAAAATAGCAGACCTACAAGCTCGTAGCGCGCCATTTTTGAAAAATCGTGAAAATGTTGCGCAAATCATTGAATATATATT
>NC_137885.1:26914640-26984808 GCF_963924005.1 Protomyctophum bolini
AAAGGTACAGTAACAAAATAAAACATCACGACTGAAGGGGAAAAAAGCGTCTTAATGTGTGATTTGTGAAACAGTGTGAAAGGAGCCTCCCTATATAGGCCTAATGCCAACCAGGCGAATAGCTCACGGACTGAGGCTTTAACCTCTGATTTTATGAAATAAACGAGACCATCAAAAATGTAGGGAAGATGCTTCCCAGAAGCATATTTTTGAGTAAAAAATGTTTGCTTTAAAAACATATCATTCATATTCACCGCAGTGAAATCTCTTGGAGCGGTGAGCCATAGCGTTCGGGAATCATTGATCCCTTGATGCTGAGTGCCAAGCAGGGACTGACCCCCCAATCTAACCCTTGATGCTGAGTGCCAAGCAGGGACTGACCCCCCAATCTAACCCTTGATGCTGAGTGCCAAGCAGGGACTGACCCCCCAATCTAACCCTTGATGCTGAGTGCCAAGCAGGGACTGACCCCCCAATCCAACCCTTGATGCTGAGTGCCAATCAGGGACTGACCCCCCCAATCCAACCCTTGATGCTGAGTGCCAAGCAGGGACTGACCCCCCAATCCAACCCATTGATTGTGAGTGTCAAGCAGGGACTGACCCCCCAATCCAACCCTTGATGCTGAGTGCCAAGCAGGGACTGACCCCCCCAATCCAACCCATTGATTGTGAGTGCCAAGCAGGGACTGACCCCCCAATCCAACCATTGATTGTGAGTGCCAAGCAGGGACTGACCCCCAATCCAACCCATTGATTGTGAGTGCCAAGCAGGGACTGACCCCCCAATCCAACCCATTGATGCTGAGTGCCAAGCAGGGACTGACCCCCCAATCCAACCCGTTGATGCTGAGTGCCAAGCAGGGACTGACCCCCCAATCCAACCCTTGATGCTGAGTGCCAAGCAGGGACTGACCCCCAAATCCAACCCTTGATGCTGAGTGCCAAGCAGGGACTGACCCCCCCAATCAAACCCTTTGATGCTGAGTGCAAGCAGGGACTGACCCCCCAATCCAACCCTTGATGCTGAGTGCCAAGCAGGGACTGACCCCCCAATCCAACCCTTGATGCTGAGTGCCAAGCAGGGACTGACCCCCCCAATCCAACCCGTTGATACTGAGTGCCAAGCAGGGAGGCATTGGGTCCACATTTTGTTACAGTCTTTGGTATGAGCCGGCCGGGGATCAAACCCCCAACCTCCCAGTCTCAGGGCGGACACTCTAACCATAGATTAGGTGTAAGGAGAGAGTGAGAGATGCTGGCAATTATAGGTAAGAGGCAGAAAAAAAGAAAGGAAAGACCGAAAGCTTGTAGATCTGCTATTTTCAGCATGCAACCAAGTGTAAAATGACTGATACTGGATCTCTTGTCCACTAGTCCTTTCCTAACCTTTAAGTCTTTATTAAGTTTTTATTTGTTGACAAAATCGTCAGTATATTTAGTCTTAGTTTTAGTCATCATAGCTTTCATGTAGTTTCCATTTGTTTTTGTCAGTGAAAAAAGGTAGTCGACGAACATTTTTCGTCTTAGTTTTAGTCGACAAAAACAACACTGCTCTCTAACATTCTCTGCAACTACATTACATACATTATGTAACCAGCACATCTTCACATACAGCATGTTCTCACTACTACACTCTGGCATTGACAGAAACAGCACAGCTAATCTATCAATCTGTGTAATATAGATCAAAATGTGGAACGCCCTATATCAACAGTCATTAAGACATGTGCATCCCTTGACTCCTTCAAAACCGCTCTCAAAGGGCACCTACGGACGGCTGCAATTCGAAACTGGCCTCTGTAAAAAATCTTTACAGTACATCTCAAGCACAAACTCAATACAAACTGTTAATAATATATTTTCAATCAATCAATCAATCTAACCCTCTATGCCATTACCAGACGTAAAGTTCATGATGACCAAACTTTTCCACAATAATCTTGAGGACAGACATGGGTGTCGTTTGTGAAGCCATCGGGGGAATTGGATTATTCATTTTTTTACGAAATTGATTATTTCCCGTTTTGTGATGATTGTGATGATTTTTATTTGACCTTATTTTTTACCTCATTATAACATTGTTTGTGTTTACCGTGGTAATACCATTTGATTTATCTCTGTGAAGTATTTAGATTCTGTCATGCAGTATTTTGAACTACAGTGCATAGCTATTAATATTATTATGAATGTTATTATATAATTGTAATGTAATCAAATGTATGTTCCAAAATTAAGAGCACAAAAAATAACAATTTAACACGAGTAATACAAATCAATACTGATTCAGCTCCATGCTAAATATGTTCTGAAACAGGAAAATACAGCCTGCATGCGCCACACACACACACACACACACACACACACACACACACAGAAGAGACTGACAGGCTATATAGCCTAGGACAGTGCACTGCTGACACAGTGGAGCGAGCCCCACCCTGTACCCCCAACCCACCCACCCACCCACTCTCCCCCACGACTCACCAACCAACCAGCCCTATACTTTAACCTAGTCTGGGGACCACCAGTGGTCCTTGAGGTGGTCCCAGGTGGGTCCAGGTGGTCCCCAGCTAAATGACGGAGTTGGTATAACCAAAATGGACTCTTATTGATACCCTGGGCTGTATTTTGCATGTCTTAAGTACCAGGTCTTATTCCCTAACTTGAGTAAACTAAAGACCTGGAGGCGTGATCAATGCTCTTTGGCCACTCAGAATAGCCAAATGGCATTGATCACGCCTCCGGGTCTTTAGTTTACTCAAGTTATAGGGAATAAGACCTGGTACTTAAGACACGCAAATACAGCCCCCAGTCTCCACAACATCTACACCACTCGCTGTATGAAAAAAGCCCACAACATCATGGAAGACACCAGCCACCCCGCGCAAATACCCTGTTCAAACTACTCCCTTCCAAAAAACGCGACCAGAGCATCACATCTCGTACCACCACCCGTCTCAGTAACAGTTTCTACCCCCAGGCAGTCAGGCTGCTGAACAGCTGACCTTGAACTGTATTGCACTGTTTTGTCACTTCACTTGCACTATAGATGTTGTTTATGTCCTGTGTACAGTATGTAAGACTGAGAGTGCTCTGAGCAAAATAATTTCCATTGTACTTATACTCTGTATCTATACACATGACAACTAAACCTGAACCTTATTAGACGTTTAACTCTTGAGAGCGTAAGATGAAACCAAAATGGACCCGTCCGTATGGGTCCATTTGGTTACATGTTACGCTCCCAAGAGTTACACTATCGTTACATCTGCATTACTTAACTTATAAGAAAGGTATATATACACAAATTAGAGGATGTAGAAGAATCGTTATGTGGTGCATGCTGCGGTGTTGGCTCACGGAGGCCACATACACCTCTGAGCCGCCTGTCAGATAGACCTTGTTGACGGCTCGTTGCCGCAAATGGGAAATGGACTGCATTTATATACAGTAGCGCGCACGAAGATGCACACCATGTCGCGCGCGTGTGTGTGTGTGTGTGGAAACCATGCAAGGCACTAACCTGCTGAGCGGGAGCAGTTTGTTAGGGGGGTTCAGAGTGTCTTGCTCAAGGACTCGTCCGTCCAGGAGGGGATTGGAACCTATTGCCTCTCTGTCCCAGGATTACTCATCTGCGAAAAAGAGAGAGAAAAAAACCTGGTCACAACCGGTCGCCGGTATTATACCCACACATCAAATACAGCATGGAATTGTGGACAAAACATACTTTAAGTTTTGGGTCTAAGAGGCTAAACGTCACCAAATGGTGGTCCGTGGCTCAGATGCCCCAAAAACTAATGAATGGTTCCTTGATTTGAAGCAAGTTGAAAACAACACTGACCTAGAACACCATCTACTGGCGGCATTCGGTAAGACAAGGGGCTTGTCTTTTGAGAAAAAAAAACACCACCAATCTCCTTTTGGTCTTTTAACTCATTTAGACCAGAGAACTGCAAGGATTTCTAAATCTCGACAGTTTTCTGAAAAAAAGTCTATGTTTCTATATACCCTATCAGTGGTGGCTCAAACTATTTTATTTCAAGGACCCCAACAAATTAAATGTAATTGGCCGCCATCTGAAAATATTTTGTTCCAGGCACCTCCCAGAGTTAAAAACATTCGCTCTGAAGGAATATAATTCAAAGGTATAGATAAAAAAATAGCAGACCTACAAGCTCGTAGTGTGGCACTCGGTGCCGCGCTATGAGCTTGTAGATCTGCTATTCTTTTCCCAATAGCTAAAGTATAAGATAAATGCTTTAAAACCGTCCCGACTGGCTTTATAACAACAGAAGTCTTGAGGATATCCTAACCGTGCCTCCTCGCCATGTCTCAACATGAAACCTTCCTTCTGTTGTCTCACATCACGGATATGCTAATGTAACCATAAATACATGCCATGTACAGTGAATGTTTACAACATAACAGAAGTGACAAAAACTTCAAATAACGCGCAGTTGCATACATGTGCAGATTTGTGTCGCACACACACGAACATGCCACCTTTTTTCTTTTCTTTTTTCAATTCTAGGTATTATATTATTATTATATAATTATATATATAATTATATTATATGGTATGTGTGCATTTTGTGAGCAGTGATGTCAATATGTTTTCAATGTAATGAGTCCCGGGATGCAGGGATGGTCTTTTAGAGATGAGTCCCAGGGACATTTTATGAGTCCCACTTCAAACGACGTTAGGAGTCATATTTACCTTTTTCTCTTTTTTTTTTTTTTTTTTTACAAATCGCAGCTTTTAACTCCCATTTCATTGTATATGGTCATAATAATGTGGTTATATTCATGTAGATTATAACTAAAGCTAGCAAAATAAACTAGAATAAAATAAAACAGTACAGTTAGTGCATCCCGTGGATGCAGAGGTCGTTGTTTTATCGCGTCGCTTTAACTATAAACTGCGTTTTTTGGGATGCAAAATGCACCCTATTTTAACTGCGTAAACACTCTCAAGAGTTAAATGATTGCTAAACATCTGCATTACTTTAATTCACGATAAAAATCTACAACAATTGGAGAATGTGGAAGAATTGTTATTTTTTGATCAACGTTTGCCAAACTGCATGGAATTGTGGACATAAAATGCTATCAGAGACGCTAAATAAATCTCTAAATCTCATCAGATGGTGGCTCAAATAATGCATAATAATAAACGGCCCTGGATATGAAAAAGGTATGAAAACCCCTGACCTGTACTAAGTACTACACTTCGTTGTATAAATGAATGGTGAACATTGGCCAAATATACAAAGCAAACAATGTTCTATTTTACTGAGACATTCTTTTGTTTTTACAATTTCGCCCTATAATGAAATTATAAATCTGAAGGCCTGCAAGGTTGAAACTTGGTTAAAGTGGGTTTGGAAGAAAGAAAAAATATATATAAATCGAAAGAAATAAGAATCTGACTTGAAGGCTATAAATAAAATCACTGGAAAGTGAGCTATTCTATTTTATACGAAAGTGTGCGTGCAAGTGACTTGGCATTGTGTGTGTGTGTGTGTGTGTGTGTGTGTGTGTGTGTGTGTGTGTGTGTGTGTGTGTGTGTGTGCGCGCGCGCATTGTAAGTAGATTATGTATATTATTAATTAAGGACTCTATATGCATATATTGTGTCTTAAATACAATTTGTGCATGTTTGCCTGAGTGAGTGTATGTACAGTACATGCATTGTGCGTGTGTGTGTGTGTGTGTGTGTGTGTGTGTCTGACTGTGTGTGTGTGCGTGCGTGTGTGAGCCACCTCTTCATAATGACATCATGCGGGTCAGTGAGGCCGTCAGAGCCACGCGGCCCGGGCAGGTCATTCAACGGATCGGAACTAAGCTGCTTTGACCCGGCCTGGTACCGTATGCCACACGCACACGCACACGCGCACACACACACACACACACACACACAAGTCCCAACCCCATACACACTGCTTACGGCACAGAGAGTACTGTACTGTACTACAGAGGCTATTATGGAGAAGTATGTGTGTGTGTGTGTGTGTGTGTGTGTGTGTGTGTGTGTGTGTGTGTGTGTGTGTGTGTGTGTGTGTGTGTGTGTATATCTGTGCGTCCATGTGGTTATAAGGAACCTGTCAAAGTTGTAAAAGACACACGTGGTATAAACATGCTATAGGAATGTCCCGATCATCCCGAGTATCTGCCGATATACTGATATTATATGTATTGTTCTAGAACACGTATATGCCATATCTAGTGCATTTTGCAGCCCAAAATGCTGTTTAAAGGAACGCAATAAAACAACGACCTCTGCATCCACAGGATGCACGACTAACTGTACGACTAACTGTACTGTTTTTTGTTCTAGTTTATTTTGCTATAATAATCATTTCTTCTTCTTTTTTCTACAAGAATATAAAGCACATTATAACCATATAAAATGAAATGGGAGTTAAATGCTGCAATGTGTAGAAAATGTGCAAAATATGACTCCTCCTAGTCCTAACGTCGTTGAAGTGGGACTGATAAAATGACTCATCTCTAAAAGAGCATCCCTGCATCCTGGGACCCATTACATTGAAAACCTATATTTACTACACCACTGCTGATGCAGGGATGTAGTAAATAGGGAACAGATACATAATATTATTGATACTAGGGATGTCCCGATCGATCACTTTTTTATTGGCTCCGATTCTGAACCATTTGAAAACTCAGGGACAACCCTATAGTATAAATACATGCACACTGCACAGACACACCTACGTAATAAAGAACACTGTTTGTGCTAACTAAACAAATCCAATAAAGATCTATCTCGAGTTAGATGTGGTGGAAAAGTGGCCTCCGCGGAAAATGAAAAGCCGCCGTAGAAAGTGATCAAAGTTTGTCTCGTCTGGTTGTAAACACTGAAACACTACAATAATGCATTCAGGACGGGAAACCCCCTTTTTGGTGTTTCATTTCATGTTATATACTTCAGCTGTTGAAAAAAAGCAGAAATACAAGCTTCTACAAGATCAGATCTACAAGCTTTTCAAAAATAAATAGCAGATCTACAAGCTCGTAGCGCGGCACTCGCGGCACTCGGTGCCGCGCTACGAGCTTGTAGATCTGCTATTTATTTTTGAAAAATCGTGAATAATGGCTGCAAATCTTTGAGTATATATATTCTTTCAGAGCGAATGTTTTTAACTCAAATATTTGCTTCTGGGGGGGGGCCGGGGTCCCTCATGGAACTACATATTTTCAGATGGGGGGTCCGGGGCCAGCCAAATGCAGATAACTCTGGGGGTCCTTGACGTGAAAGAAATTGGAGCACCAACTGTTTTTTTCTTCAGAAAACCGTTTTTTTTTGGTCGTCAGGTCTAAGACGGTTAGACGACTGTAAAGCAAAGTAGGGTTCCAAGCCGGGGTTATTGCGCACACAGAGAGCCTTTCATCATCCCTCTTCTATTAGCTGCCGCGTGTATTGCCCAGGGACTTCCATTAGAATTAAATTAAACAGTGGAAATGTAAATATTGACAACATATGCATAATTATGTATACACCACAAGCCACCGGATGAGGGGAGGAAAAAAAAAGAAACAATATTGCTGTTCGTTGACTAATAATGAACAAAGGAAAAAATGCCTGGAAATTAAAGTAATTAAATAAAATAAAGGAATTTGTACGGAGAATTTAGATAAGAGGAAAAATCACTCCCGTGTGAAGTGAGGGGCGCTCTTGTCATCGTTACAACACAATTATGACGAATATGTGTATAGGACGAAAATAGCTCGATTTTGTTCGCTCACTTGCTTTCTTAAGTCTTAGGACTTTAACCCATTCAGGCCTGACGTCGAAGTAAAAAAAAAAATTAAAATAATCAAAATCATGACAATTTTCTGAAAGTTTTGAACCACATTTTAACAATAAAAACAAAATAGCAGACCTACAAGCTCATAGCGCGCCACTCGGTGGCAGTCTGTTATACTTTAGATATTGAAGAATAGAAAGATCTACAAGCTCGTAGATAGCAGATCTACAAGCTTAGTAGTAGGTCTGCGGTTTTTGAAGAATCGTGAAAATGTGCATCAGATTTTTCGAATAAATTCTTTCAGAGCAAACATTTTAACTCAGATCTTTGCTTCTGGGTGGAGGGGGGGGGGGTCCCTGAAACAACATATTTTCAGATGGGGGGGGGGGTCGGCGGCCCATTACATATAATCTTTGGGGGTCCTTGACATGAAATATTGAGCACCACTGATAAAGAAAAACATAGATATTTCAGAACACTGTCAGGATTTAGAGGGCTTTTAGAGGCCTATAAAGCGAGTTTAAGCGAGGTTTTTTTTGACAATATAAAAAGGCACACACGACAAGCATATATCGTATATGTGCTGTTCAACGCTACAGAAAAAGACCTGCAGGTTCACACAACTGTATAACACATCAATCATTTTCACATTATGAACGCATCCCTCCCCCCTAACCCCCTCTCCATCCACCTGTGACCTTTGACAGTTTTTCCCCTCCCTATATAGGGGGGTCGAAGGTCAACGACTGCAAGATGGGGGGAGTGTACGTCTGTCTGCGTGTCCGCTCGTTTCGGCTTCCTTCAGATCACCCTTATGTGAAAACGACTTCACACGGCGGAGGGGGGTTAACCCGTTGTGGTCGGGAACGACTTTTTGGCGTTTTAAAAGCATTGCGTTATGCTTTTAAAGCTATTTAAAAAATAGCAGATCTACAAGCTCGTAGCGCGGCACTCTACGAGCTTGTAGGTCTGCTATTTATTTAATTTTTTAATCGTGAAAATGTGGTACAAATCCTTGAATATATATTCTTTCACAGCGGTAAGTTTTTGACTCAAGTCTTTGCCTTTGGGGGGGTCCCTGGAACAACATTTTCCGATGGGGGTCGGAGGCCAAATACATATATTTCTGGGGGTCCTTGACATGGAATAGTTTGAGAACGACTGACATACATAGAATACATACATTAGAAAACTGTCATGATTTAGAAGACATTTGTATAGAATCGGTCTCGGTCGAAATGGGTTAAACGCATAATTAGCAGGGACAAGTGAATATGAGGAACAGACTTGGTCGGAACTAGAGCTATATGTTAATGCGGGGAGGGGGGACGGGGGGGTGGGGACTTCACAGCCCTGCTGCAAGGCATGGAGATGGGATGTGTGCACATGCGTGTGTATGTGCGTGTGCGACAGGACCCACGTGCATGCATGCATGCATGCATGCGTGCGCGAGTGCGCGAGACAAGTTGATTTCACATTTGGATATTGCAAATGCAATTGTCTTCTGCAAAACGGGGCGTGGAAATCGACTTTTCCATTATTCAGTTTAGTACAATAATTAAATATTCGATGCCCTGGGTTGTGGTGGGGGGGGGGGGGGGGGGGGGTTAGTGAACCGTGCTGATATGTAATGGGCCCCGACAGATGTTTTAAATATAATGTTTATTTATCAATACTAATAAACCCAACGCTGATCCTGTTGCTCTTTCCAGTGAACTGTAGGTCTGCTCCCTGCCCTGCGTCGGTAGCATCCGTTCAACCAAGGAAGACAAAGTTTGCCAAAAGCCAGACGGCAAAAAGTTATAAACTTTTAATTTATTTAATTATTCCCACGAGCTTGTTTATAGGTCTGCTATTTTAGAAAAATTTGTGAAAACATTTATTTCAGAAAACTGGAGGATTTAGAAGATCTTCTTTTAAATGTTGAGGTCAGGCCTAAATGGGATAAGTATGGAAATGATTTATTATGACACTATCTATACAGTATGGCACATTATAGGAGTCCAACTAGTGTTAGTGGTTCTCAATTGTTTTAACCCATTCTGACCTGAGATCAGATTCATACGAGGTTTCCACTATAGACACACACTGGTCTGATTAACACCATTCTGACCTGAGATCAGATTCTAAAAATGTCAGTCGTTCTTCGATTTTTCAAAAATAGCAGACCTACAAGCTCGTAGCGCGCCACTCGGTGGCGCGCTACGAGCTTGTAGATCTGCTATTTTTCAATAGGTCAAGCATAACATGATGCCAACACCAAAATGGGTTCCCGTTCAGAATGGGTTAATTGCAAGGAACGCCTGCAACTCTGAGTGTTCTCAAATGGAACCAAAGACTTAGGGAGTTCAACAAAACCATGTGAAACCCAGGTTCGGCACAAACAAGGGACTAAATTAATTTCGCTCCTATATGCCACCAAAATGTGGAACGCCCTACCAACAGTCATTTAGAAATGTGAATCCCTCGACTCCTTCAAAACCGCTCTCAAAGGGCACCTATACGGACGGCTGCAATTCGAAACTGGCCCCCGTAAAATCTGAATCCCCCCCACCCCCTCACTGTATATTTCTTTACCTCCTCTGTGATGATGTCCTGTTTTGACTAGTACTGTATGTAGTCGTGTATATTCGTACGTCTCTTTGTCTTGATTAATTGAAAATGGTGGGCCCTAATTGCAAACAAGTGTAATGCTTTTTATGGTGTCGTCCACTCACAGTTAACAGTTTTTGTATCGAGTTGTACTTGAAATGTACTGTAGTTCTGTAAAACTGTTAACACCCATTCTGACCTGAGATCAGATTAAAAAAAAATGTCCTCTGCATCCTGACAGTTTGTCTGAAAAAGCTATGTTTCTACAGTATGTCAGTCGTTCTTCGATTTCTCAAAAATAGCAGACCTACAAGCTCCTATGAGCTTGTAGATCTGCTATTTTTCAATAGCTAAAGCATAACATAATGCTAACACCAAAAGGGGTTCCTGCCCAAAATGGGTTAATAAATCAATCAAAAAGACCTGTTATGGTCATTCAGCACTATTATCTATTGATGTGTTTCTGGTGTCATTATAATAGTGTCCACTAGTTTTGTATGTCCGTGGCGTAAACAAAATGTACGTTGACAAAAAAATGTCGACCGCACGCCAACGTGGGCGGCGACGACCCCTGACCCCTGATGGTCGGGAAGCGAGGGACATCGTTTAGCCACGACGGCGGTGGCGCCCACGACAAGCAGACGCCACCAGACCAAGCGAGGAGGCCTTTATCCCATTCTGGGCGGGAACCCCCTTTTGTGGTGTTAGCGTCATGTTATGCTTTAGCTATTGAAAAACAGCAGATCTACAAGCTCATAGCGCGCCACCGAGTGGCGCGCTACGAGCTTGTAGGTCTGCTATTTTTTGAAAAATCTAAAGAACGACTGACATAGAAACATAGGCTTTTTCAGAAAACTGTCATTTTCAAGAATCTGATCTCTGGTCAGAATGGGTTATTTGTCCAGCTAAGGGAAAAAATAAACTGTGCAAAAATAAAAATGTATAAATTAATAAATTAATACATGAGAGAGCAGGCACAGCCCAAATAAATAAATATGATCCCCCCCCACACTCGCATGAATTCATATACATAAATACAACGTCCATATTTATAATCCTAAAAATCTCCATAGCAACACATTTGAGTCAGTCGGCCTCCCACTGATGAAGATCAAGAGAGAGGAAGATAATATTATTATATTATAGCATAATTACCACTCCTCGCTCACCACATTATACCAAATAATATGAAATATTCTATGTATTTACATGCCGGAAAAATGTCAATCCCATTCTGTGTCAAACGATAGATTTGCAAGTCATGCCCGGCCCGTGTGCGTGTGTGTGTGTGTGTGTGTGTGTGTGTGTGCATGGGAGACCCATCAAGGGAGCGTATAAAGGAAAGAGGTTCGCCGTCTTTTTTTAATACAAGTCCAGCCAGAGAACAGAACCAGGCGAACAGAACCGACAACCGAGTACAGGAGTATAGCCAAGAGAGGAGAGAGAGAGAGAGAGAGAGAGAGAGAGAGAGAGAGAGAGAGAGAGATAGAGAGAGATAGAGAGAGATAGAGAGAGAGAGAGAGAGAGAGAGAGAGAGAGGAGGAGATTCCAAATTCTGGATGGGTGGTCGTCACCAACACCATGGATCCAATGGAAGCAACAGGGTCTCTCTGGGGGGCTTTCATTCATGTGGGGTGAGTAAAGTAACATGCATGTCGTCTTTATCCCCTTTAGACCCGAGAAAACAAAAACAAATCTACAAACGCCTTCTAAATCCTGACAGTTTTCTGAAAAAACCTCATGTTCTATACGTCAGTGGTTCTCAATATTTCATGTCAAGGAACCCAGAAATGATATTATGTAATTGGGCTGCCGACCCCCATCTGAAAACATGTTGTTCCAGGGAGGGAAGCCAAGATATGAGTTAAAAACGTTCGCTCTGAAAGAATATATATTCAAACATTTGGGGCCACATTTTCAAGATTTTTCAAAAAACAGCAGACCTACAAGCTCGTAGCGCGGCACTCGGTGCCGCGCTACGAGCTTGTAGGTCTGCTGTTTGTCAATGGCTTAAATTATATAACATCACCAAAAGGTCGTTCCCGTCCAGAATGGGATATTATACTCTCCTTATGTTACCGTCCACCTCATATGCATAATAATATCCTAGTGGTGGTTGGAATGAATACAAAGCATTCACCCACGTACAGTAATAGTGTATTAATAACAATTTCCAACCGTTTACATTGGATCAGGAACAATTGGATGTTATTCTTCTTAACGTTGAACTGCCATACAGCAGGGTGGTGTGTGTGTGTGTGTGTGTGTGTGTGTGTGTGTGTGTGTGTGTGTGTGTGTGTGTGTACGTACGGCCGTATACGTGCATGGCAAGAGAAGAGATGCCGGGGTCGTAACCCGAGACGAGTCCTGCGATGCTCCAGACTATAACCCATTCTGACCTGAGATCAGATTCTAAAAGTGTCTTCTACATCCTGACAGTTTTCATTCTGACCTGAGATCAGATTCTAAAAGTGTCTTCAACATTCTGACCTGAGATCAGATTCTAAGTGTCTTCTACATTCTGACCTGAGATCAGATTCTAAAAATGTCTTCTATGTCAGTCGCTCTTCCATTTTTCAAAAATAGCAGACCTACAAGCCTCATAGCGCGCCACTCGGTGGCGCGCTATGAGCTTGTAGATCTGCTATTTTTCAATAGCTAAAGCATAACATGATGCTATAACACCAAAATGGGTTCCCGTTCAGAATGGGATAATATAGTCTTCATGGAGACCACGGCGGTGTAACGCATCTATAGTCCCCCCCCCCCACTCAAAAGAAACGACAAGTGGAACCGAGGAACAATAGGCTCCGGGTGGAACCTTTAAGTTCACACAATTCATTTGCATTTTTTGGCAACAGGTAGTAGTGGAGCTCAATGCGCTCCCCCCACGCCCCCACTTCTCCTCCTCCAAAAAAAAAAAAGTCCTGGTTTTGAAATTCATCTGCTCCTTCAAACATCAGAGAGCTCCGACGGGCTCAACGAGCAAGAGCACGGGGGGGGGTGAGGGGGATTGGGGGGAGGGGGGGGGCAGAGTGGTATAAAGTGCTTTTGTTGACAGCCTCCCAACAACTTATAGTGATCCTTCATCGCAACCATTTTGATGGACCTCTGAGCACCACTTGTGAAAGTGTGGTGCTGGTGTGCATGCGTAACGGTGGTGAAGTGTGCGTGTGTGTGTGTGTGTGTGTGTGCACGTGCGTACGTGCACGTGCACGTGCGTGCGGTGCATAGAGGTGTCAACATCGGGGGGGGACGACTGATGGAGTGTGCGCTAAAGCACTGGTATTGAAAAAAAACAAACAAATCAGAATCAATTAAGTGTGAACTCTCATGGAATATTCATATTGCAAACGAAGCAGCCTTTGCGTGACAAGCCATCATTGCCCACCTCCAGTCTATACCCCCTCCCACCCCTCTCCTCTCTATGTCCCGAACACATGGAGATGTGTCTGCCACTTAAATCAAATTAGTCACTAGCAAATTGAATCAACAATTAGAGCAAAAAGAGCTACATGGAATTAGCGTCATTTTTTTTTATTGTCAGCCCCCCAGAGGTCACTGTATGCAGTGACCTCTGGAGTGGGCTTTCCTGTTGGTCCAATTTCTCCACTTAAAAGTCGAGGATCTTGCTCAGGGGCAACGTGACCCCCCCGTCCCCCCCCCCACCCCCTCCAGTCAGTGTGTGTGTCCCCCTCTCTCTCTCTCTCTCTCTCGTCATGCCACGGTCACCTAGCATCACGCCACATCGCGGCGGTCTTGAGCGGCGACCGTTGTTGTTGTTGTCGTTGATAAACAAAATGGTTTTGTTTCGATGGATCAGAGATGGCTGCCCCCCTCTCTCTCTCTCTCTCTCTCTCTCTCTCTCTCTCTCTCTCTCTCTCTGTCTATCTCTACCTCTCTCTGTCTGTCTATCTCTACCTCTCTTCTGGTTAATTTGTATAAGCGTTATTATCGCATTCAGGATGCGGGAACACCCTTTTTGGTGTTTTATAAAAGCATTATGTTATACTTTAGCTATTGAAAAGAATGCAGATCTACAAGCTCGTAGCGCGGCACTCTTGAGCTTGTAGATCGGCTATATATTTTTAGAGAAATCGTGAAAATGTTGCGCAAATCTTTGAATATTATATTCTCTCAGAGCGAACGTTTTTAACTCAAATCTTTGCTTCTGGGGGAGGGGGGTCCGTGGAACAATCATGTATTATTTATATTTCAATTAGATATAAATATGGGGGTCCTTGACATGAAAGAAGTTGAGCACCACTGACATAGAAACATAGGTTTTTTTTTCCAATAAACTGGGCCTCGACCACAGGTCTGAATGGGTTAATATATATATATATATTGTTTTCACTTCTGCCCCAAACATGCCTTTTTTGTCGTTATAGGGGGCTGTCAAAAACATCGCTGGAAGTATAATCGTCATTATGCAAATGTGGCTTCCGCCGATAGGCCTGTTCTGTTTCATGAATTGCATCTCCTCGTCAGTAGTTAGTCAAATTACATCTGAGTAACTTCAGAGCCATTGTCCCTCTAGGTTCTCTATACTGGGATGTCCTACGTTCGACATGCCACTGTCCATTTAGTCAGGGATTGACGGACACAGAAATACACTCTAGGTTTGTTTCAGTCAGTGTCGTTTTCGTCGACTAAAACTAAGACGAAAAATGCTTTCGTCGACTGCCTTTTTTTTCCACTGACGAAAACTAAATGTAAACTAAGCTATGATGACTAAAACTAAGACTAAATATATTGAGAATTTCGTCAACAAATAAAAAACTAAAATGTTAGGAAGGGACTATATAGTGGACAAGAGATCCAGTACAAGTACACTCGGTTTCATGCTGAAAATAGCAGATCTACAAGCTCACAACAAAATGAAAAACATTTTTGAATAGTTAACAACCAATCTACAAGCTCACAACGTGTCAAATGTAGATCAGCTAGTTGAACTATTAAAAATAAAAAGGCAAAGTAGTTTAGAGATAAAAGATGTTTAGCGAAAATAGAGTATGTCAAGTATGGACAGTAAATGCAGTACAGTAGGACAGTAAAAGTACATTTTTGTGGGAATAATGCCGGGAACAAAACAAAGTGGCATATAACGTTTGAATAAATGCATTTTCATATTTGCATCGTTTCGACAACATTATGATAAACAGTTGCCACCAGTTAGTTGTATATTTTTAAATTTATTTTCCACTTGCTTAGCGTATAACTCGCCTCAAAACGACTTTGACAGGGTCTTGTTCTCCCCTTCAAGGAAATATTAATAATCATGTCCCGTTAAAAAGTCACAGGGAAAAAATACAGTAAAGAGGTCCTTAAGGAGGTCTGTGAACTTCGTTGTGGGTTGTATGAATAATCATGATGAACAATTGCAAATGTTGTACATTAATCCATTCAAAACGGGAACCCCCTTTTGGTGTTTCAAGCATTATAGCTTTAGCTATTGAAAAAATAGCAGATCTACAAGCTCATAGCGCGGCACCGAGTGCCGCCCTATGAGCTTGTAGATCTGCTATTTTTTGAAAAATCGTGAAAATGTGGCGCAAATCTTTGAATATATATATATATATTATTTCGGAGCGAACGATTTGAACTCAAATATTAGCTTCTGGGGAGTCCCTGGAATAACATATTTTCAGATGGGGGTCCGCAGCCAAATACAGATAATTCTGGGGGTCCTTGACATGAACATGGTTGAGCACAACTGACACAGAAACATGAGGTTTTTCTGAAAACTGTTCTTTTTAAAATGTTGACGTCAGGTCTAAATGGGTTAAGAATAGGATTAAATCTGAATGCTTAGAGGGCTCCAAAGTTTTATGGCTGTGAAATGATGAAAAACACCACACAAAGTCGTGGGTGTGAGTGAGTGACTTGCTATAGAAAACCATTTCCACGGGTTTACCAAATTACCACTTCACGAAAGGACAATTACATCCTTTGGTAAATTAAGGTTTCCTTGGAATGCCATTTCAACCCCTTTGTTTAAGTCTTTAAAGTCAATGTTTGAGATGATGATTTGAGGAGGCTGGGAGACTGGAATGAAGATTCACAAATTGGGACTTTAATGTTGTAATAGGGGCATAATAATAATAATGATAATAATAATAATAATAGCTGCGCTTTCCAACCCACAAACATATACACTTGAACCCACGGGCGAATGTCCAGTGAAAATAGCAGATCTACAAGCTGCATTGTGAGCTTCTAGATCGTCTATTTTCAGAAAAAAATATATGAAAGTGTCGAGGGAAATATACTAACAGACCTACTAATGCCTGGTCATCATGTAAATAGTGTTATAAGTGGTTAGAAGCAGCTTCCATGCTGACAACTCGAAAAACAAAATAATAGTTTTGGATGATATTTGAACACCTTCTCGTGTTGCATTTTCATGTCCCCTGTAAAATCTGAATCCCCCTCACTGTATATGTATATTTTCCCTTTTTGCTTCCTTTGTGATGAATTCCTGTTCTGTTTTTTGACTATATGGAAGTGTCTATTTGTACGTCTCTAAATGTTTTGATGAATTGAACATGGTGGACCCTCTTGTAAACAAGTGTAATGCTTAATTGGGGGCGTCCACTCACAGTTAACAGTCTTTGTATTGAGTTTGTGCTTGAAAAGTACTGTATCTGAAAACTGTTAATAAATATTTCAATCAATCAATGAAGGAGGAGGCCCTATCGGGAAGTTATGGAAGGACTCTGAAGACTCTATGATGCAGCTATACGTAGTATACGTACTGTACATGTTCATGTCAAGAGCCATTGTGAATAGTTTGATAATACTCATGTATTCTTTCATGTCTGTTTCTCTTACAGGTCTCCATCAAAGGATAATCCCTCCAGATCTCCATTCAAGAGGAAGAAAACCTGGTCTCAGTTCACTTTAACCCATTTAGACCTGGGGCAGATTCTTTAAAAAAAACCATATGTTTCTATGTCAGTGGTGCTCTACTTTATTCGTGTCAAGAACCCCCCCCCCACAAAGCAAAGATTTGGGTTAAAAATGTTTGCTCTGTAATAATATATATTCAAAGATTTGTGCCACATTTTCACCATTTTTCAAAAGTAGCGCTACAAGCTCAAATAGCACGGGCACTTGGTGCCGTGCTATGAGCTTGTAGATCTGCTATTTTCCAAAAGCTAAGGTATAACGTAATGCTTAAAACACCAAAAAGGTGTTTCCCGACCTTGATTTATAAAATCTGTAAAAAAAAAAAATCACACAACAGTGAGAGCTGCAGGAGCCAGAAGACAACGCATCAAATATCAGCTAATGAAACAAACAACGGTGCCCGACTATACAAGCATTAACCCATTCTGAACGGGAACCCGTTTTGGTGTTGGCATCATGTTGTGCTTTAGCTATTGAAAAATAGCAGATCTACAAGCTCATAGCGCGCCACAGAGTGGCGCGCTACGAGCTTGTAGGTCTGCTATTTTTGAAAAATCGAAGAACGACTGACATTTTTCAGAATCTGATCTCGGGTCAGAATGGGTTAATCAGACCAGTGTGTGTCCAGTGGAAACCTCGTATGAATCTGATCTCAGGTCAGAATGGGTTAACCGTTTCCGACGTGTGTGCACGTCCTAGCGCATGCATCCTCAATGATACCAGGCGAGAGAAGAATATTCAGTTTTATTCTGAAGCCATATTAGCTTCCCGTTGACTTAGCCGTTAGCGCGGCAGAAAGAATGCCTCGTCTCTCCTAATCCAGGGCGCTCCCTGTGGTTTAGATCTGATGGATATACTGTACTAAGCGCTTCATTTCTGCTCCTCATCCGCCTCTCGTTCCAAAATATGGACGCTTTTTGGATCATATATCGTATAAATTAAAACGATAGCAAATTTAAGCTAGCAAAGTAAAGCAAACTATTTCTCCGTTTTTTTTTTTTCCCGGATTGTTTCCGGAGGGTGGGTTTCAGAGTAAAAGCGGGCATGTTTTCCCGGCACCCCAGAGCCCTTATTTTGAAGGAATTCCGGCGCTGATTGTGTTAATGTGGGAGAAAAGAGGAAAAGAATAAATCGAGGAGAAAGTGAGAAGAAGAAAAAAAAATCCTGCTAAGGCATATTTTAATATTCATGAATTTTCTACAAGCTCAGTTCAGCAGTTTCGATTAACCCATTTTGGCCTGACGTCGAAATTTAAAAATGTCTCCAAAATCTTGACAGTTTTCTGAAAAACCTCATGTTTCTGTATCAGTGGTGCTCAATATTCCATGTCAAGGCCTCCAAAAAATATATGTAATATGCCTCCCCCCCCCCCCCATCTGAATATATGTTGTTCATGGAACCCCTCAGAAGCAAAGATTTGAGTTAAAAACGTTCGCTCTGAAAGAATATATATTCAAAGATTTGTGCCGCATTTTCACGATTAAAAAAATAAAAAAATAGACCTATAAGCTCGTAGGTTGTAGGAGCTTGTAGGTCTGCTATTTTTAAAAAGCTAAAGTATAACATAATGCTTATAGTTGAAACACCAACAGGGGTTCCCGTCCAGAATGTATTAAGCATTAATTAGAAGAGCCAGAGGGGAGACCAAACAAAAATAAGGAAGCTGAATGTCTAATGAAGGTGGCCATGGTGGTGGTGGTGTCTGGAGCGCTCATTCGCTGGGCCCACGGATGGTGGTGGTGGGGGTGGGGGTGGGGGGGCAGCGTGGCATGCGTGGGCAGAGAGGTGCCAGAGGTGTGTGGGCAGCTGGTACGGTATGGTACGGTACGGTACGGTACCCTCTGCCCACACCAAAGACCAAACAAACGCTCTATCTGGCCATACGCTCTGTATGAGAGAATCACAGGAACAACAACAGTTTAAACCATTTTAGTCCCGAGGACGATTCTACAAATGCCTTCTAAATCCTAAAGACAAACATGTTTTCTATATCAGTGGTTCTTAACCCATTCTGGGCGGGAACCCCTTTTGGTGTTGGCACTGTGTTATGCTTTAGCTATTGAAAAATAGCAGATCTACAAGCTCGTAGCGCGCCACCGAGTGGCGCGCTACGAGCTTGTAGGTCTGCTATTTTTGAAAAATCGAAGAACGACTGACATTTTTAGAATCTGATCTCAGGTCAGAATGGGTTAATCGGACCAGTGTGTGTCCAGTGGAAACCTCGTATGAATCTGATCTCAGGTCAGAATGGGTTAAACATTTTCATGTCAAGGACCCCCAGAAATATATATAATAGCCAGCCGAGCCCCATTCCTGGGACCCAGAGAGGAAACGGTCTCTCTGAAAGAATATATGCAAACATTTTGGGGCCACATTTTCACGACTTTTCAAAAATAGCAGACCTATACAAGCTCACCAGTGCCGTGCTATGAGCTTGTATAGATCTGCTATTTGTCAATAGCTGAAGTATACAACATAATGCTTAAAACACCAAAAGGGGTTCCCGGCCCAAAGAGGGACGAGTGCTCGAAGGTTATTTCAGCAACGGCCATCACGAGTGTGTGTGTGTGTGTGTTCAGTGTATGTGTGTCTGCCTATTTCTGCATTTTTCTCTCACTTTCTGGCCAAACTTTTAAACTAAACGTCACTCTACTGACCATTTGCATCTTTGCCATCAGAGTTTGGAAGCACTCGTTTTCAGTAAAGCAATTCCTCCTGCATTATGTGCACATTCAAAACAGGTGGTATAGCTTGTAGATCTGCTATTTTTTGAAAAACCGTGAAAATGTGGCGCAAATCTTTGAATATATTATATTCTTTCAGACTCCAGAGCGAACATTTTTGACTCAAATCTTTGCTTCTGGGAGGTCGTCCCTGGAACAACATATTTTGAGATTGGGGGTCCGCGGCCAAATACAGACAATTCTGGGGGTCCTCAACATAGAAAAGCTTGATCAACACTGACATTTTTTCAGAAAACTGTTGGGACTGAATTTAGAAGCAATTTATTTTTATCGGCCTCAGGTCTAAACTGTATAAATAATAATATATGTATGAAAAACCCAACAATGCCACCAAAAAAACAAATGTGTTATTTAATATAATAATTTGATTGATTTGAAAGGAGATTTTAAGAGTAATTTTTACATGTTTAAACTAGAAGTGCCCTAAAGGACTCATTTAATGTATGTCAGTGCTAATACGAAGCATAATTAATTTGTGTACTTCATGCATTTAACAAGAACCACAAATGTATATATGTATGACTGTGCATGAAAATTGAAAATATCCAGCATATGAATATGGATCTTGGCATAAAATATCCATTCATTATTGCCGTAATATACCCTCAGAAATGTCACAGTGTGTGTAATTTACGTTCTATAAATATTCCCCCCCTAGCTCGGTCTCTCCCCCAATTCAGCTTCAATACGACATTAACCCATTTAGACCTGAGGATGATTCTTAACCCATTCTGACCTGAGATCAGATTCATACGAGGTTTCCACTGGACACACACTGGTCTGATTAACCCATTCTGACCTGAGATCAGATTCTAAAAAATGTCAGTCGTTCTTCGATTGTTCAAAAATAGCAGACCTACAAGCTCGTAGCGCGCCGCTCGGTGGCGCGCTATGAGCTTGTAGATCTGCTATTTTTAAATAGCTAAAGCATAACATGATGCTAACACCAAAATGGGTTCCCGTTCAGAATGGGTTAAAGAAATAAAAAAAAATGGCTTCAAAATCCTTTAACAGTTTTCTGAAAAACATGTTTCTATACGTTAGTGATTGCTCAAACATTTTCCAAATACAGAATTAACTGCAGCCTATTTGGAATTTATATTCAAAGATTTGTGCCACATTTTCAAGATTAAAAAAACTATAAAACAGCAGATGGCAGGTGGCAGGTGGCACTTCGGTGCCGCGCTATGAGCTTGTAGATCTGCTGTTTTCCAACAGCTAAAGTTTAAAACGATGCTTTAAAATGTGATTAAAAGCTATAAGGTGACACAGACGCGTTCTTTTCAAGTCTAAATGGTTTAAACACACATTCTTTTGTTTTTTCAAAACGTTTCTCGTTTCTCCGTCGCCCCGATAAAAACGGAACAGTGCAACTCTTCGCACGAATCACACACACACACACACACACAACAAACTAGATAAATGAGTAAGTAAGCCCCCTGCAGCGGCGAGGGACGAGAAAGGGAGGGGGGGGGGGGGGACGGGACGGTGGGGGGAACTGGAGGTTATCCTTCCCCGTTATCTATTTGGCGAAGGGCTTTGCAGACTCCTCTCCCCAGCCGAGAGACACGGCGAGGATAAAGAGAAACAGGAGAAAAAAATAAATGATATTGTTACCAAGGTATTACCCCTTAAGCCTGCCCATGATATTTGAATTGTATTGGTGAATTGTAATCAGGTATTTTAGCTTAGTGCCTGTTCCCCTGTGTGTGTGTGTGTGTGTGTGTGTGTGTGTGTGTGTGTGTGTGTGTGTGTGTGTGTGTGTCACCGGCAACGTCTTTCCATCTGGTATTGGACGACAGTGTGACTGACAGAGGAGGAGGGGGGAGAGAGAGAGAGAGAGACAGAGACAGAGACAGAGACAGAGAGAGAGGAGGGGGCCCAGAGAAAAGCCACACGATTTCCCTTCCCTCAAATCTCTAAATCTATACATCATAATGTAAGTCAACATGCAGCCCTGCAGAGCAGAATGCTGTTTGCATATTATGACCAGCTATATCCGAGAGATCAGGCTTTGATCTGCACCGTTATACGACAACAACTTGTGAGCATTTTCTGTCCTTTGTTTGGACCGCACGAGGTCTGTCTGTGTCCGCTGTAGAAAAGAGAGTCGACCATATATATATACATACACAGACATTTGAATTAACATGCTAAGTCTATTTGCACTGCAGTCCACAACCGTAATGTTTATAAAACCCCTGCTATGATGCGTCTCTATAAGCTACAGACCAGTGTGGTTTCTGTCGGCTAAAACCAAGACGAAAAATGTCTGTCGACGAAAACTCAATGGAAACGAAATAATACTAAGCTAAACATCATTGACAATTTCGTCAACAGCTTAAAAACTAGACAAAAATGTTATAGGAAAGGGACTATAGTGGACAAGAGATCCAGTATATAAGTCATTTTACACTTGGTTTGCATGCTGAAAAAAGCAGATCTACAAGCTCACAGCGCGTCACGCTGCGACGCGTTGTGAGCTCGTTTTGACAACCACACTGACCAAAGAGGCCAATGGATATTTAATTAAATAGTATAATTGTTCAAACATCACATGTAAATATTATGTGTATATTATATAATACACACGGTACATGTTTATGGTCACCCTGCCCCGGCAGAGACCTGAAGGTCAAGCTCGGGGTGGGGGGGGGGGGGACGACACCACGCTAATTAGGAACGATACACTGATGACAATCAGTGTCCTGGCAATTAACAGGAGAGGAGAGCAGCTCACTTTCTTTCTTTACCGACCTATCACAATTCATTACCACAAATTGGGGTCCAATAAAAATTGCTATTCAGAGATAATTAAGAGTTGGTTTAATGTTATTTGAGGCACCAGGCATGGTGTTGGGGAGGGGGGTTCTGAGGGGGGGTTCTGACAGATTCTGAGAGGGTGGGAGGGGGGTGTGGGGGGTCGGGACAGAGTCTGAGAGGGTGGGAGGGGGGGTTTCATGTCATCATGCCCCCCCACCCCCCCCTCCCACCCCGTCGCGCTGAGAGTCTATTCAACTGTGAGACACACCACGCCAAGACCTGCTCCTCCAACACCAAAGACACACACACACACACACACACACACACACACACACACACACAAAACCACCCGCATGTAACAATGTAGGCCTACACATGCACACAGTAGGGCATTAAGCATGTTATGCTTTAGCTGTTGAAAAATAGCAGATCTACAAGTTCATCTACAAGTTCATTTTCACGATTAAAAAAAAATAGCAGACCTGCATAGCGCGGCACTGCAATTTTTTTTGAATCGTGAAAATGTGCCTCAAATCTTTGAATAAATATAATTACAGAGTGAACATTTTAACTCAAATCTTTGCTTCTGGGGGGGAGGTCCCTGGAAGAACATATTTTCAGACGCGGAGGCATATTGAAATATTGAGCACCACCGATACAGAAACATAAGGTTTTTCAGAAAACTGTCAGGATTTTGAAGACTTATTTTCTTTAATTTCGACGTCAGGCCTAAATGGGTTAAGCAACTAGTTGACTAGTTTACCAGTCAACTAGTAGATCCACTAGTCGACCTAAAAATAAATTATGTGTAGTTCTTAAAAAGAAATTCCCCAATTTTGTAGGCCTCAAGATCAAGTAGATTATAGTTAGTCACCAATGTACACAAACCCCAAATATGTACGAGCTGCGTTCGCTTCCCGCATTTGCGCGCCTTACTTGTATAGTTAAACAACTAGTCAAGTAGTAAAGATTACTGGAAATGAATGCCCTAGCACACAGTAAGTATACACTGTGTGCATGTGTAGGTCCCACTCCCACAGAAAGAATCCTGTCCTGTCCCAATCCTGTAGAATGACTCCCGCTCCCAACAATTGATGTTGTGTTATTAGCCAGTTTAAAATGGTCATTATGATCGATATAGATCATCGATGTCATTCCCGCTCCTGTTGACTTTCATCCCGTCCCGATCACGGGATTATAATACTAAAATCAATCCCATCCCGCGGGAATCCTGCAGGAATCCCGTGACCTGCGAGAGTCTCCGACAAAATGCCAGTCTCTAGTGTAGGGCCTACTGTCGCCATACAAACGCATGCAGGCGCGCAACAATATACACAAAGCACCACAGGTGTCGTGCGAGTACACACACACACACACACACACACACACACACACACACACACACACACACACACACACACACACACACACACACACTCTATCCCCCTTCCGCTCACCTGCTGAGTTGGGAGCCGCTCCAAATTAAACAAACAATTTAATCTCTCTCTCTCTCTCTCTCTCTGTGTCTCTCCCTCTATCTCTGTCTCTCTCTCTGTGAAAGGAGACAGCAACAGCCCAAAGCTGCTAACGTTGTCTGCAATACGTGCACACATGCTCGTGTGTGTGTGTGTGTGTGTGTGTGTGTGTGTGTGTGTGTGTATACATCGTATATACACCCAGAAAAACCTTGTATCTTCATATTTTATAGTTTAGTAAATTAATTCCCCCTTTCATACTTAGTCATAATGAGATAATAAGAAGTGTAAGCGCAGAAGTTGCGAAAAATGACCGATCTACAAGCTCACAATGTGACACATCGTGAGCTTGTATAGCAACTTTTTTTCTTTCATCTGTGTTATTGAAAAATATTGAAATTATTTCGCCTTTCGCACAAAATATGGACACTGGGTTGAAACTTGAAATTGTTTTAGTCTTTTGTAGACTTTATACACTTGTCTGCGTGTGTGAGAGAGAGAGAGAGAGAGAGAGAGAGAGAGAGAGAGAGAGAGAGAGAGAGAGAGAGAGAATCGGCATGGGACTTAACTTAACTATTCACTTAACTTCCGAAGGTTTGTCTTTGGTTAATTGGTTAATTATCAGTCTCATGGTAGAACAAGCGACCCGTCTTCACGTGTGAGAAGTGAAATAATATTTGGCTGCATTTGGCTGACAGAATAAACCCAAGAGCACGTCTATTTAATGAAGACACAGAGCCTTTGGTTTCTCCTGCAGTTCTATAACCCATATTCAACCGAGCAGCATCACTGTTTGGACCCGAGGACGACTCTACGAAATGTCTTCTAAATCATTTAAAACCCTATGTTTCTGTATCAGCGGTGCTCCAACTCAACAACAAAGGTCAAGGACCCCCAGAATGATATGTATTTGGCCGCGGACCGCCCACCCATCTGAAGATATATTCCAGGGACGCCCCCAGAAGCAAAGATTTGAGTTAAGAACGTTCACTGTGACAGAATATATATATATATATCCAGAGATTTGTGTCACATTTTCACGATTTTTCAAAAATAGCAGTAGTTTAAAAAAAGCTCGTAGCGCGCCACTCGGTGCCGCGCTATGAGCTTGTAGATCTGCTATTTTTCAAAAGCTAAAGTATAAAACATGATGCTTATGAAACACCAGAAGGGGGGTTCTGGTTCTGAACGGGTTAGGACGGTGTTGTGCTGCTCAAACCGTTCCAGGTTTTCCACCCGTACTGAAAATACATACTTTTGTTTTCACCATAAGACACAAGATCTCATAATTGGTTGTAGTGAGCAGAAAATAATCAATAATAAGCAGAACTTGGCAAACCTGACTGCAGAAAAGTAACAGTTACAGTGCAGTGAAGAACTCGTGGGGGTCATTATTGATTCGGAATTGAAATTTAATACACACATTAATCATGTTACCGAGATTGCCCTTTTTTCACCTTTTAGAAATATTGCTGCGATTTAGAGCCGTTGTGGGGCGATGCAAAAAAAAAACGCTGATCCATGTCTTTGTTTTCTCTCGGGTTGATTTTACTGCAATGCACTTTTTTTTCTCCTGGCCTGCCAAAGAAAACAACTGACAGATTACAACTTGTCCAAAATGCGGCAGCCAGAGATTTAACAACCCCCCCGATCGCCCAGGACGAAGTTCACCGTCCTTTCAATCAATGTTGATTTCGTCAACTAAAACTAAGACGAAAAATGTTCGTCGACTACCTTTTTTCACTGACGAAAACTACATGGAAACTAGATGAAAACTGTGCTATGACGACTAAAACTATAAGACTAAATATACTGACAATTTCGTCAACAAAAATAAACTAGACTAAAATGCTAGGAAGGGACTAGTGGACAAGAGATCCAGTATAAGTCATTTTACACTTGGTTGCATGCTGAAAATAGCCTCGTGAGCTTGTAGATCGGCTATTTTCAGCAAGTGTAAAAACAGTCCTTACTACGGCATCAATGCCCACCAAAATAAGACTAAAAAGACTAAATCAACTGTAGATTTAGTCGACTAAAATCTCATGACATTTAGTCGACTAAAACTAGACTGACACTAACACATTCCGGGTGACAAAAATGTGACTAAAACCAGATGGAAACTATTCAAGAGACTATGACTAAAACTAAAATAAAAAATCTGCTGCCAAAAACAACACTGCTTTCAATTAGTAACAACAACCCAGCGCCCGGGACAAAAGATTGATCAAAAAGACGGGAGTTTATCGATATAAAAACCGATTGCATCGCTCCACAGCTTGGGAGAACCTGTTGTGCAAACATTCGAAGACGCGCAACAGTGGGGGACGTCATCGGAAATGTGATTAGCCGACGAGATAATAATAATAATAATAATAATGGGTCCATTTGGTTCCACATTTAGCTGTGGGGACCCCCTGAAACTCCCTCAAGGACCCCTGGGGGTCCACGGACCCCACTTTGGGAACCAACGGGCTAAATGTACAACTAGTCTACACAATTAGAGAATGTAGAAGAACAATTGTTATTTTGATCACATAATATGCCTGTTATCTCTCCTATGGTACCAACATCAACAATAACAAAATATTCGTAATAGTTCTTTAGTTCCTTATCCCTAAACGTCTCCTTTTTTTTTACTATTTTGAAAAACATTTTTTTTAATAGTTAAAAAGCCAATCTACAAGTCGATGTAGATCGTCATTAGTGCAGCTGCGTTCAGCAGCCGACGAAAACTAGAGTTCTCAACAGGCCCGAAAATGAAGGCCCATCCGGCCCTCACTGGGCCCTAACTGGGCTGGCCAGAGGCCCGGCCTGGCCTTACCGATTTGCACACATTGTGCGCCCTACCCGGCCCATAAAACACTATCAGTGCCGGAAGTGCTTCAAAACATGAGCTCTGGGTGGCCGGGGTTGTCTCAGCGCTTTTACTCTGAAAGCCATGACCCGGAAACAATCTACTTGTTGACTTTGAAGTTTTACATTGCTAGCTTACATTGTGATCATTTTAATTTACACAATATATGATCCAAAAAGTGGATGAGGAGCAGAAATGAAGCGCCAGCATAATCGATCCGTTCATAACCACGGAGAGCGGCCCTGGATTAGGAGATACGAGTCATTCTTTCCGCCGCGCTAACATGTAAGTCAACGGCAAGCTAATATGAGCCCAGAGCGTAGCGTACGGCAGCCGAAAGGCCCTATACCGGCCCTTAAACGTCAATTAAAAAAGAGGAACTTTGTCTGTATACAATTAGACATAAACTACACCGTTGTGTTTATGGACATAAACTAATTTGCGCGTGCACGCGCACACACACACAAGTCCGGTTCCTTATGTAATTTTGTAGGCTTTAGACGAAGGTTTTTAAAACTATATATTTTTTGAAACCTTATAGCCTAAAACTAATCAGAAAATGTTTGTTGCCATTTTTTCCGAGGTCGGTAAAGCGGCCATCTTGGAGCTTTAAAAATGTCTACTTTAAAAAAAACGAATTTCTCAATATCTCGCCTCCTAGATGACCTAAAATCAAGATTGCAGTGGTTAAATCTACATTTTTGGGGGCAAGGAATCCAATGGAGCTGATTACATTGTAAATGAGACATTTATGGGTGGGTACTTTGCATTTTTACATCAAATCAAATGGTATTATTCTGGTAACAAACATTTTCTGATTCGTTTCCAAAACTATATAGTGTTAAAAATCTTCGTCTAAACTAAAGCCTACAAACTCATATGGCTGACCATAGAGGAACTGGACTACACTAATCTGTTCTAATGCTGCTCTCTGTTGGCTGTGTGTGTGTGTCATTCGTCCCTTTGTACCTGTGCGTGCATGGCGTGCGTGCATGTGTTAACACCTGCCTGTTCATGTGATCCTGCCTGTCCATGTGCGTGCGTGTGTATGTGCACGTGTGTGTGTGATGTGTGTGTTTGTGTGTGTGTGTGTGTGTGTGTCGTGGCATGGCAACCTCTCTACTGGAGGGGCCGTGTGAAACAGCCAGTCCGGTCAGCTCGCATCATTGTCGGGTCGGAATGTTGGCCGTAGCCCTCGCCACGGACACTACTCTGGGGGGCCGGGGGGGGGGGGGGGGTTAAGGGGGGGCGAGCAGGTGCATAGGGGGGGGGGGGGTTATGTTGAGCTAGCAATGTCGTTGTGTCCCCCCCCCACACACACACACACACACACCGTCACCCATTGTTGTTGGAGGGGGTCGCAGGGGACACACGGAGAGAGAGACATTGAGAGCCTGTGGGTATACACCTCTCTTTACAGAGGTCAGCACCAGATAGGAATCACCACACAGCACAGCCTTTAGTTCATATTAAGCCCTTCTGACCTGAGATCAGACTCTGAAAAAATGTTCTTCTACATCCTGAAAGTTTTTCGTTCTGACCTGAGATCAGATTCTAAAAAAAATGTTCTTCTACATCCTGACAGTTTACCATTCTGACCCCAGATCAGATTCTAAAAAAATGTTCTTCTACATCCTGACAGTTTTTCATTCTGACCCGAGATCAGATTAAAAAAAATGTCTTCTACATCCTGACAAAGTTTTCTGAAAAAGCCATGTTTCTATGTCAGTCGCTCTTCGATTTTTCAAAAAAATAGCAGACCTACAAGCTCGTGATGATATAACACCCAAAGGGGACGTTCCCGTCCAAAATGGGTTAAGTGGGGTTTTCTGTGGACGCCACGGTATAAGCCCGGTGCTCTACTCTCTACTCTCTCTACAACCAGGCCTGTTCTCTCCTCGCTGCACACAAAGGGCAGCCTAGGAAAGAAGATACACCACAACGTACTGCTATTGAGACGCTCGGTCGGTCAGTCAGTCAGTCAGTCACTCCCTCTCGTTGTGTGTGTGTGTATATTGTCCCTTTTGGCCACTAAACACTAAAGCCACGCTGAACAAATATAGCAAACGATACCAGAGGTGTAGGCTATAGCCCTCCTCCTCCCCCTCCCCTCCTCCTCCTCCTCTCCTTGTTGAAAGAAGTCCTTTACACACCAAACACAACGTCGCAGACTCTCTCTCTCTGATCAGCAATTATGCACTTTAGCTGTATTAAATACTGCTGAGGGAGGGGAGGGGGAGAGGAGGGGGGGTCCCTAGAGACCGCCACCAGCCCGTGGATATACGGTACTGCTTTCCAACTGAGGAAATGAAATGAAAGCAGAGACCTGCCATTTGTACACATTATTCATACATTAAAAAACGCAAAACGCCATGCAAGGGTAAAAAGAAAAAAACAAAAACAATTATGTCGCATACATTTACAGCTGTTATTTACTTTGCTATGTCTTGTCTCTCGTTGGCGGAGCCACACACACACACACACACACACACACACACCACAGAAATAACTTCCGAGAGTTGTCATCCTCTCCCCACGTACGCGTGTGTGTGTGTGTGTGTGTGTGTGTGTGTGTGTGTGTGTGTGTGTGTGTGTGTACCGTGGTGTACGCACGCATTTATCAACATGTATCAGCGTTATAACCCTCCATTTTTTGGTTCCATTTCTATATCCCATTCTGACCTGAGATCAGATTCATACGAGGTTTCCACTGGACACACACTGGTCTGATGAACCCATTCTGACCTGAGATCAGATTCTAAAAATGTCAGTCGTTCTTCGAATTTTTCAAAAATAGCAGACCTACAAGCTCGTATCGCGCCACTCGGTGGCGCGATATGAGCTTGTAGATAAAGCATAACATGATGCTAACACCAAAATGGGTGCCCGGTCAGAATGGGATATTTACCTCACCGGGGCGGTGGGTCAGAGTTTTTCCCGTCTCTAAATGGTTGAACTGGCACCAAAGATTATCATCAATTAATATGCCATAATAATAAACTGCGTCCACTTTCATATTCACAGTTATGCATTTGTCTTTTTAACCCATTCTGACCTGAGATCAGATTCATACGAGGTTTCCACTGGACACACACTGGGTCTGATGAACCCATTCTGACCTGAGATCAGATTCTAAAAAATGTCAGTCGCTCTTCGATTTTTCAAAAATAGCAGACCTACAAGCTCGTAGCGCGCCACTCGGTGGCGCGCTATGAGCTTGTAGATCTGCTATTTTTCAATAGCTAAAGCATAACATGATGCCAACACCAAAATGGGTGCCCGGTCAGAATGGGTTAAGTGATACGAGGCTTGGCAATCTAAAGCGGCCCTCTTTTCCGTAATGTATGCTAATGCGAGTAAAAAAAAAACACACACTTAGGATCGTCTCAGAGGAATAAGAATCCATATTTGGAATTCACACACACACACCGGCGGTGGCGCAGGTCCATTTCTGGTGTCGAGGAAAAGATCAGCAGCCAGTGAACATTTGCAGACTCAATATATATATATATATATATAGATAAATGTTTTCTCTTTAACCCATTTTGGGTGGGAACCCCTTTTGGTGTTTTAAACATTATGTTATAATTTAGCTATTGAAAAAATAGCAGATCTACAAGCTCATAGCGCGCCATCGAGTGGCGTGCTATGATCTTGTAGGGTCTGCTATTTTAGAAAAATCATGAAAATGTGCCTCAAATTTGGAATATATTTCTTTCAGAACAAACGTTTTTAACGCTTCTGGGGAGGTCCCTGGAACAACATGTTTTCAGATGGGGGTCGGAAGCCAATTACAGATCATTTTTGGGGGTCCTTGACATGAAATATTGAGTGATATACAGGCCTAGAAACATTATTAGTATTTCAGAAAACTATTTTCAGGCCTAAATGGCTTAAATTGTTTCACAAAGTTGTCACGAAGAACAGATTATGGCGAGTACCAGAGTCCATTATTCAAAACAGGGGGGTCCTGACACCAGTTTACAGCTGTATCATATTATAACTTAACAAGTTTAGTTTAGTACTTCAGTCCGCTGTGGAAAATGTTTTCACGCTAAAACCAACATGAGCTTGACCAACATGACTTTAACCTAACATAAAATTGTATTTTACAATAAAGGCAGACACTCTTAATGCAGAGCGATTTACAGTAAGCAAGAACAACACATGATAATGCATCAAATACATGAATCATACGTAAGCTCAGTGGAATAGCTATATAATGAAACTATATGCGTATACTAGAGCGCTACTGTATGTCTACATGAAATGCTATCCAAGTTATGTAAGTTGAGTCTTTGCATACGCCTGCAAAGTCGTCGAGGCTAGTGCAAGTGCTACGGCAGTTCTGATTGCAATGGGAAGTGCATTTTGGTGCATTCCATATAGTTTTGGAGCCAGAAATTAAAAGACAAGGCAAATGAATGGAGTACAATGGGCCACAATGGAAACAAACCCCATGGGGCTTTCTGTGTTTTTAACATATACCGTTTGACTGTGCTATACCCACAGTATACTGTGAACAAACTTGTTTGTAATGTGTTCTCACTCCCGGGCGGGCGCAACATGACAGGATTGTGGGCAAATTTTGAGGAGAGAGAAAGACAGAAAGAGTCTCTCTGTCTGTCTGGCGCCGGGCGAAACCATGCAAGGCTCCAACCTGCACATCGGGAACATTCAGGGGTTCAGAGTCTTGCTCAAGGACACTTTGACACCAACTCTAGGGGAGCCCACAGGGTTCGAACTGGCAACCTTTCCTGTCCCTCTACCCCTGAGCCACGGCCGCCCCTCGATAACCTTACAGATAAACAAGTCCAAAGTACACTAATAATGACATGACCTGGCAACACTGTCATCACAGTCATCACTCATCATATCGTCATAATAAAATATATAATTTAAAGGACAGAGTGAGCGAGCGCGCACGAGGAGAGAGGACCACCGAAGACACGGGTTTGGGACGGGACCGTTGCCTCGCGTTGCGTCAGCCGTCATGGGCTGCTATACTCTTGCACCTGGCAGCTGTCAATCATCGTTGAGCCCCCCCCCCCCCATCCCTCCCTCCCTCCTACACACCGATGCATGCACACACACACACACACACACACACACACACCACGAAACACCTCGCTTCACTCATATCACTGGAACCACTGCCAAACATGCCTTGAGTGGTGTCATCCCTGCGCACACACACACACACACACACACACACACACACGCAACGCTAGCTCAGTCTGACTGCACTCCTCCTGTCACCGCGAGTCACAGAGAGAGAACGAGAGAGAGAGAGAGAGAGAGAGAGAGAGAGAGAGAGAGAGAGAGAAAGAGAGAGAGAGAGAGAGAGAGAGAGAGAGAGAGAGAGAGCATCCATCTATTTACATATGGAAAGGTCACAAATAGCCTGCAGGCAGAGTGTGCTAATTAGAGAATGTGGGGGGGGGGAGAGGGGGGGGTGTGGAGAAACTCCATAGATAAATTAAAAGACAAAAATGTGGAGTTATCTAAGTATGTTGTTGGCATAATGAAAGGTGATTGGAAACCGAAACGGCAACGCGTTGTTGCAAAACAGGAACGCCCGTTTTCTGAAAAACGCTATGTTTCTATGTCAGTCGTTCTTCGATTTATCAAAAATAGCAGACCTACAAGTTCATAGTGTGGCTATGAGAGCTATGAGCTTGTAGATCTGCTATTTTTCAATAGCTAAAGCATAACATAATGCTAACACCAAAAGGTGTTCCCGCCCCAAAATGGGCTAAGGTAACGCCTTTTTTGGTGTTTTAAGCATTGTGTTAATACTTCAGCCGTTGAAAAATAATAACAGATCTACAAGCTCGTATCGCAGCAATCGGTGCCGCGCTACGAGCTTGTAGCTCTGCTATTTTGAAAGATGGTGAAAATGTGGTGCAGATCTAATCTTTGAATATATATTCTTTCAGAGGGAATGTTTTTAACTAAAATATTTGCTTCAGTGTGTGTGTGGGCGGGGGGGTGCGGGGGTCCCTGGAACAACATAGGCCTATTTTCAGAAGGGGGTCCGCTGGCCAAATACAGATAATTCACGGGGTGCTTGACATGCAAAAAAGTTGAGCACCACTGACAAAACTATCAGGATTTAGTATTTTAGACTATTAGTAAGACTGGGCCTCAGGTTTAAAAACAACCACAGTGTTTCCATTTGTCATTTTATAGCACGGTTTCTATTCGTCATTAATATTATCACACAGTGTAAACTACTAGGGTTAGAATTCAGAGAAGCTCCAATCCCCAAACCTCCCCACTGTTCCGTCCCCATTACAGGGTTACTGTAGCTAACCGTGGTTAGCGTAGCAGGCTAATGATTCTGACCATATGATGCTGTTCAGATGACCGGGTCCTTCATCTCCAACACAGCAAGAGATAAGCTAAATCAACCTTTATAATTCATTGTGACAAGCTGACAGGGAAAATGAGTGCAAAACCGTAATACTTATGTGAATTTTTGTGTCACGGCACCGTCTGTGCACTTGTTTGTCCCCGCTAAGGCCATGGCCGTGGGCTTCCCCCTTGTCTCCTGCGGCCTAGTAGTCGACCCAGGACTGGGCTGACTCTCATTCCCATCGCCCCCTCGCCCCGGTGAATTTACCCTGATTAATTTTCGGGGATGGATTCATGCTGCATTAAGGCCTCCTTAATTAACAGCCCCAAAGGAGAAAGAAAAAAGCATAGATTTTTTTTACCCCCGGCCAAAACCACCAGCAGCAGCCTGCCTTTTGCCCACGCTATAAACATAATAACACACAAACCCCAACTATATATACGAGACGAAGTCTGGAAGAATGGATGACCTTAGGGAGAGAGAGAGAGAGAGAGAGAGAGAGGACAGACTGGCTGCTGCTGAGGTCCGAAATGACATTACTGAAGCAAGCACACACACACACACACACACAACACACACACACACACAATGACGCCCGGTGATTAGACCTGGACGTAGGCGACGCCCCAGGATCTCACCAGGGTTTTTTTTTTTTTTAATCAGCACAACTACAAATGAGCTCCCTATTAGCCTCATTTCATTTGCTTTAGTGTCGTCGCTGGGCTGGCGAGGGGCATCAGGCGACAACACGTGACGCCGCCCGGGCGCTTCTTGTCGTGCCACGGCCAGGGCAGCGCAACAGCCCCGCGGTCATTAACCCATTCTGGGCGGGAACCCCTTTTTTGGTGTTAGACATTACGTTATGCTGCGGGTGCAGTACTTAGTTTAGACAGTTTTTGGTTTAGACTAGTCATGGGTTAGACCAGTCATTAGTCCTACAACTACAACCTATCTCAAACCCTCACCCTAAACCTATAACCTCCCACGGGGCAGCACACCTAAACATAACCTTAACCCATGTCTAACCAAAGACTAGTCTAAACTAAGTGTGCACCCCTATGCTTTAGCTATTGAAAAATAGCAGATCTACAAGCTTAGGTACAGGTATAGGTCTGCTATTTTTGAAGATCGACTGACATAAGTTGAAGACTTTTTTTTACTGTTCTTTATGAACTTTTAATCTGTTTAAACCAATGACCTCTTCCTATACAGGAAAGGATTCCAAATAAGCCAGCTGGCTTCTTCCCTTCCTTGCATTGTATTTTTTGTTCTTTGATATGTTATTGTCTATTTTTTGTACTACCGGTACATGCTAAATAAATAAACCTAAACCTAAACCTAAGACAAATAGCTTTTTCTAGAAAACTGTCATTTTTTCTTAGAATCTGATCTCAGGTCAAAATGGGTTAATTGGTGCCACTCTTACTTCCAGGGGGAAATTGGCAGATGACAGGGCGAGGAGGGGGAGAAAAAAGCGAAATAGAAAAAAAGATCCTTTCTTTCTCCAAACATGGGAGCAGATTTCACTAATTGGGTTGAACGGTGCCCATCTCGTCCCAAGCCCCGATGACAGCCAAGTGGGGAGGGAGAGGGACGCATCATTGGAGGAAGCTGCAGGCAGCATGGAGCGCTCTCACCAACTCATGCCAACTCAGAAGACATGCTGATAGGGATGGGGAAGGGGAAGGGGGGGAGGGAGGGAGGTGTTGGTTTGAGGAACGAAGTGGCAAAGACATGCTGAGACAAAAGAGAGCATGTATGCGTGCATGCGAGCGAGCGAGAGGCCGTGTATAGCCGGTCACTTTTCCCCCAAAAGACCTTGAACAAAACAAACCAGCACTCATGTTTTTGTCACGCTGTGTGGGGGGGTGGGGGGGGGGGGGGGAGCCGCCATACTTCAATCACTTTGAAACGGTACGTTTCAAAAAGACTCGCCGCTCACCAAACAAGTGTCAGTGAAACGTCCTTCACTCCCTTGGGGTTTTGTGAGTGGAGGCCATGCTGTACATCAGGGGGTTTTTCCCACCTCTTTCATATCAAGGGTACCATTTATTTATTCAGCATTTTGAACCACGGATCCACCATTTGATGACTACATAGATAAATTAAAAGACAAAAATCTCATCCAAGTATGTTGTTGGCGTAATGAAAGGAAACGGCATCGCTTTGTTGCAAAACAGGAACGCAGTCGTTCTTAAGATTTTTCAAAAATAGCAGAACTACAAGTTCATAGCGCACCACTCTGTGCCACACTATGAGCTTGTAGATCTGCTAGACTAGACTTCTTAGGTAAATATGTGTATAGACTTCTTGCAAATTAAGAAAATGCAGATTTGACCTCCTCAAACGCCATGCCCCCTCTCGCTCCCTCAGGTCTGGTGATGCAAACCTCCTCGACGTCCCCAAAACCAAATGCCGTACGTGGGGGGGGGACAGAGCTTTCGCCTTTCGCCCTCAAAACCCACCTCTTCAAAATTGCCTTCCCTGGCTAACCCTTTTCACTGTCTTTTAATGTTCTTTAGCTTTTAGTGTTATTTTTTTCCTTTTTCTATTAAAGTTGTTTTTAATTTGTTGTTACCTCTGTAAAGCCCCCCCCCATGTAAAGCGTCTTTGGGTACTCAGAAAAGCGCTATATAAGTTTGAGATATTATTATTATTATTATTAAAAAAAGGGGGCGTAAAATGAAACCAAATGGACCACCACCACCACCAGCACCACGGTCCATTTGGTTTCAACTCGGGCTCCATTATAAACACACCCGATCTTCCCCCCCGACCGACTCCTCCTGTAAAACAAGACATGGACGGTTGTTTTTTATTTCGGGGGGAGAGAGAGGAGAGGTCGTCTCAGCTCCGAGAGACGAGACAATTGTCGACTTTGTGCCGTCATGAGAGGGGCGGGGCCACCGCGGCAGAACAGCTAGCGGAGGGGAGGGGAGGCGGAGGGGATGGGAGGGGAGGGGAGGGGAGGGGGAGGGGAGGGGGAGGGCAAGACAAAACTGTAGAATTCCCATTACAAAAGGACAAGAAGTGGCGGTGTAATTGGTATATTTGGGAGGGTCTGGTTTCACGGTCCCGTTGAAATGAAGCCTGTAAGAGTAGATATAGAGGGGGCAGCGCACTGGCCCTCTCACTCGCCCCTCTGCTCTCTCTCCCTCTCCCTCCCTCTCCCTCCTCGCTCGCTCGCTGCTTCTCTCTCTCTCTCGCTCTCTCTCTCTCTTTCTCTTGGCCTGGCATTCTGAAAACCAGTACTTTAAAGCACATTTTGAAGCCAATTATCTTGTACTTTTACTGCAAGTGCATTTTGAATTGTAACGGAGTATTTCTATATTGTAAAAAAAAAAAAAAAAAAAAAAACACTGCTTAAAATCGGTTATATAATAAGATCTACAAGCTCACTACATGTTGTGCACGTGCATGCGCCGATCTACAAGCTCACTACATGCTGTACACGTACATGCGCCGATCTACAAGCTCACTACATGTTGTACACGTGCATGCACCGATCTACAAGCTCACTACATGTTGTACACGTGCATGCGCCGATCTACAAGCTCACTACATGTTGTACACGTGCATGCACCGATCTACAAGCTCACTACATGTTGTACACGTGCATGCGCCGATCTACAAGCTCACTACATGTTGTACACGTGCATGCGCCGATCTACAAGCTCACTACATGTTGTACACGTGCACCGATCTACAAGCTCACTACATGTTGTACACGTGCACCGATCTACAAGCTCACTACATGTTGTGCACGTGCATGCGCCGATCTACAAGCTCACTACATGTTGTGCACGTGCATGCGCCGATCTACAAGCTCACTACATGTTGTACACGTGCATGCGCCGATCTCTACAAGCTCACTACATGTTGTACACGTGCATGCACCGATCTACAAGCTCACTACATGTTGTACACGTGCATGCACCGATCTACAAGCTCACTACATGTTGTACACGTGCATGCACCGATCTACAAGCTCACTACATGTTGTACACGTTAGTGCTGCCAACGAATATTCTATATCCGAATATAGATTCGAATCAAAAAAAATAATTAATAACCGAATATATAAAATTAAGGTTCGAATTAAAAATAATAATAAAAAATATTTTTTTATTTATTATTATTATTAGTTTTCGGTGCCATGGGTAAGCGTTGTGACTTGTGAGCTTGTAGATTAGTTATATTTGCCACGCGACACGCCGACAACGGCATACATTGAAGAATAAATCAACTGCCTCGCACTCTTCCTAAACACAGAATACAGCGCAGCGCAGTTCTGATTGGCTGCCTCGTCTCCAGCCATGTTGCCTCAGAATTCTTTAGGGTCACTAATTTGAGCATAACAGCGGAGAAGCTAGCCAGCTAAAAAGTTTCATAACGTCGGCAGCAGACCCACAGTCCACAGATAATAATAATGCAGCTGGCTGCTGGTAATTAATTTATTTAATAAATTTGGGCTTGTTAGACAACACACAGATCTATCACTCATCAATCTTCAATCATGAAGCGACTTTATCCTTCAGGAAATTATAAAAAGATAAATAAAATGCGTAAGGATGAAATGTGGTGCCCCGGCAGCAGCAGCAGCGCCAGCAATGCAGTGTTCTGTTCTGTAAATTAATACTGCCTCCGTGCCTCGTTTTGATAAGGCTGTGTGGTAGGATTGCTCATTTAAGAAAAATGTTTTACTGGAGAAGGGAGAATGTATGCGCGTTGTGTTCCATCTCAGTTTTCAGCAACACCAATGCGCGGAGAGAGAGAGAGAGAGTTGCGCCAGCAATGCGATCTTAAATGTTATGTCTCAGGTTGTATTGGTGTAAATATAATTATAAAAAAATCCGATTGGCTCGAATTGAAATCCGAAATCCGAATGGCTCGAATTGTTCGAATCCACGTGGGTTTTTAAAACGAATATCCGAATCCAATTTTTGGACAATTACGGCAGCCCTAGTACACGTGCATGCACCGATCTACAAGCTCACTACATGTTGTACACGTGCACATGCGCCGATCTACAAGCTCACTACATGTCGCGGTGCAACTCGTGCCAAACTAAGGACAACTCACAGGTCATATAGCCTCGCTTTATTCCGTCTCGTTCTTCCTCCACTCCACCCTTTCTGTTCAGAGATTAAAACAAGAGTGCATGTTGCATCCCAAAACGCAGTTCATAGTTAACACAATCGGTGCCGGAAGTTCTTCAAAATAGGAGCTCCGGGGTTGCCCGAGTTGTCTGGTGGCTTTTACTCTGATATACCCACGACCCGGGAAAACAATTCAACAAACAATCTACTAAAAGAAAGTTTACTGTACATTGCTATAGCTTACATTGCGATCTTTTTAATTTATACGATATATGTGATCCAAAAAGCGTTCATATTTAGCAGGAGAGACGGATGAGGAGCAGAAAGACGGATGAGGAGCAAAACGTCCTACTGTATATATGTACGGAATCGGTTTTAAGGGACGCCATAAAACAACGACCTCTGCATCCACGGGATGCACTACTACTGTACTGTTTTTTTTATTTATTTATGTTTTTTACTGTTATAATAATCATTTCTTCTGCAGTTTTCCACATGAATATAACCACATTATAAAGTTAAAATGCTGCACTATGAACATTCGTTTGTTGTGACTTAATAGTCACATCACGTGTCAATTCTGTCGCCCTTGTTGCCGATATGCACACAGTGCCCAGAGTTATTTTCAACCGTAGTGTCATATTATGGTCTTATACAACACGAAAGCACACCGAAAAAAATAAAGTGGAACTGAACCACAATTACCACACTCAGCCAGTCTCTGTCAGATATCCCAGTCATGCCACACACACACACACACACACACACACACACACACACACACACACACAGCTCCGCAACGCACAGCCTCGGCCACACACTGTCAGCACGAACAACAACCATAGTTATTTTCCCTCTCTCTCACTGGTAGCCGAGAGAAGACAGACTATGCACCCACTGCACACAAAATGAAGTGGAAACCGAGCTACACTTCCTAACCATCTGTCCATTGTACCAAGACATCAGAGACACATACTGTCTGTCCACTGTACCAAGACATCAGAGACACATACTTCCCACAGATTACAACCACACACACACACAGATTTTGAAAACATGACCAATGACAAAAAACTCCCATATCTGCTGGGCGAAGTACAACAATGTGCAACAAACACAGCAGCAAGATTTGTGAGTTGCTGTGATAGGAGAAGGATATCAAATGGAACACAACCACCCTAAAGACTAATCATTGTGTTTATTCCTGCACTATACCTGCATTGAGTGACCTTGGTACACAGAATTTGATCTATTGAAGATTCTGACCTTCAAATGTACATCATTTTTGTTTTGATTGTATTGCTGTATTGTTCTTTCTGCTTTGGCAATGTAAACGTATGTTTTCTCATGCCAATAAAGCCCTTTGAATTGAATTGAATTGGTAGCCTTTCACTGCACTATACCAGGATATGACACCATCGGCCGGGGCGTGACCCCCCCCACCTCCCCTCCCCCCCCCCCCCCACCTCCCCTCCCCCCCCCCCCCCCCACCTCCCCTCCCCCCCCCCCCCACCTCCCCTCCCCCCCCCCCCCCACCCTGGTGATGATGATAGCAGCTTGATCGGGGGAGGTAGAAGTAACAAATGAGATCAATTAACCAATTTAGGCCTGACATCGACATATATATATAAAAAAAAATTAAAACAGTTTTCTTCGGAAATACCTATGTTTTCTATATCAGTGGTGCTCAATATTTCATGTCAAGGACCCCCCCCCCTCCCCCACCCCCCCCATCTGAAAAATATGTTGTTCCAGGAAGACCTCAAAAAGCAAAGATTTTTAGTTAAAAACGTTCGTTCTGAAAGAAAATATATTCAAAGATCTGTTGCCGTGCATTTTCACGACTTTTCAAAAAATATAGCAAATCTACAAGCTCGTATAGCGCGCCACCGAGTGGCGCGCTATACGAGCTTGTAGATCTGCTATTTTTTCCAATATCTAAAGCATAACATATATATATAATGCTTAAAACAACCAAAAGGGGTTCCCGCCCAGAATGGGTTAACGTGTCTAAGAGGGGCACCTGCCCCAGAGTCCGGTTGCAAACTAAAACGATCTTCTGGTCTTTGTTTCCCCGTCTCTCTGCGGGGATTCCATTTGCAACCTCGCCACATCCCCGCCGGAGACCCCCCCCCCCCAACAAAGGGGCCCATTGTCCCGTGCCCCCCCCACCACTACACCACTCACTGCCCTATCCCCATGGTGGACCCCCTCCTCCCAAACTCACTGTGTATCTTTGCTATCAGAGGACTCTGACTCCGGGACAGGAGGGCACGAAGCTCGCAGAAATTAATACTGTAGCCCCCCCCCCACCAACCTATCGGCCCCCACCCCACCCACCATCTCCTCCACCTTTCTGGGAGGGGGGGGGCAGACCGCCTGCCCCGCCCCGCCCCACCGAAACGACCACCGCCACCCCTCTGTGACCCTCCCTCTCCCTCGACTCGAAATCAACGCAAGGGTTTGATTTGTAACGAATCTGTAACTCCAGCTCTCTTTAACTCATTCTGGGTGAGAACCCCTTTTGGTGTTATAGCATTATGTTGTGCATTAGCTATTGAAAAATAGCAGATTTACAAGCTCTATAGAGCTTGTATAGGTCTGTTATTTTTGAAAAATCGTGAAAAGTGACATGAAAGTGTTTGAGAACGACTTGACATAGAAAAGCATAGCTTTTTCAAGAGAACAGTCAGGATTTAGATAGACATTCGCAGAATCGTTCCCAGGTCAAAATGGGTTAATTGAATGACCGGTGGCACTATAACGAGGCGATGATTGAGCTCAATAATGGGAGAAAAGGAAAGGGGGGGGGGGTTACGTGCTCCATCAGCGCACGGCACGCCGTTTATTCTGACCTCAGATTACACGTAGAGGCGGCGGGTGTTGGTGGCCAAAGGGCCTCTCTGTGTGGAGTTAGCATGTTCTCCCCGTGTCCCCTCCTATAGGGTGGGTATAGGTATACCCTAACGTGCTATTATGTCCAAAGTTGCTGTCAAAATCTACTTGTCATACTGCAGGTCTGACAGACTCCCAAATAAACACCTACACCACACACACACACACACACACCTCTTCCATGTCGTCTTAGATGGTAAGTGCCTTAACGTCCTACAAACAAGCCAAACAACTGTAAAGACACAAATATAAAAAATGGTTTATGAAGAAAATACAGTCCTATTTGTTGTAACATATCATAGGCTGCCCCTGTTGTCTTCACACGTTTTTTTTTTTTTTTCTCTTTTCAACTGTGATTTACATTTCATCACGGATTACTATTATTAATACACATCGTAATTCCATTCAGCCGGACCCAGAAGTGGGCAAAGTTCAACAAAATCCCAATCATACCCTGCATCTACACTGTAAATCCCTGAAACACCAGTGTGTAATAATAAAATGCCAAATGTTTATTAATGGTCATAAAATACAGTATAGAACACGAGTTCACCGAGAACACCTCACGAGAACACCTAGTGTTAGAATTCTAAACACTTATATGACTGACTTTGATTGTAAAAACTAAACAGACAGACAGACAGACAGACAGACAGACAGACAGACAGACAGACAGACAGACAGACAGACAGACAGACAGACAGACAGACAGACAGACAGACGAGGCTCTGGGATGTTCTTCAAACGATGCATTTCATTTCCAAGTCCTCAAGTGGAAGAGGATTACAATTACAATTAAAACTCAAAAGGCCTGCGTGGTCCAATCCCAACGCCCGTCCGTAACCCTTTGTGTACCTACTGCCAAATAATCATAGCTTGTCGAGGAGGGGGGGGGGGGGATGGGGGGAAGGGTGGGGGGGTGGCTGGCAGATGCGAAACGCTTTCCAGCTAATTGTGGTGTATTACCGGGCGCTTGTTCACCGCGATATTATCCCATTTTGGGCGGGAACCCCTTTTTGGTGTTAGCACTATGTCATGCTTTATAGCTATTGAAAAATAGCAGATCTACAAGCTCATAGCGCGCCACCGAGTGGCGCGCTACGAGCTTGTAGGTCTGCTATTTTTTGAAAAACCCGAAGAACGACTGACACGGAAACATAGCTTTTTCAGAAAACTGTCAGGATGTAGAAGAACATTTTTTAGAATGTTCAGAATGGGTTATGCAATAAGTGTTATTTCAGGCAAGAATGCAGGTTGTAAGTGGCATGCAAATGTAAGTCCTTTTTTGGCAGCGTTTTAAAGAAAACTCCACACAAACATGGTTTCAACAATAGCAGCGGACCCCCCCCCCTCTGTTTGGCACACGTAGCCCCAGTCGTGGTGTTATTTGGGATGTGACCTTTGGGAGAGTGCAACAAGTTTATCTAAACTCAAATTGGCACCGAGGAGCTTAACCCATTCTGACCTGAGATCAGATTCATACGAGGTTTCCACTGGACAACACACTGGTCTGATTAACCCATTCTGACCTGAGATCAGATTCTAAAAAATGTCAGTCGTTCTTCGATTTTTCAAAAATAGCAGACCTACAAGCTCGTAGCGCGCCACTCGGTGGCGCGCTATGAGCTTGTAGATCTGCTATTTTTCAATAGCTAAAGCATAACATGATGCTAACCGATTCCCGTTCAGAATGGGTTAAAGACTACTAATGTAGTCGGATGAAAAAAAACACGAATCTACGTACAAGTTCACACCTATATGAAACGAAGTACCGTAATTACCGGACTATAAAGCGCACCTGAATATAAGCCGCAACAGCTAGATTTAGGGGGAAAAAACAAATGTGTATACATATACAAGCTATAAGCCGCATGGATAGAGGCCATAGATTTTAGAAGGTCCCTTAGTGGCTGTTATTAGCTGTAAAAATCCATAGATTAGCCACACCGTTGTATAGACCGCAGGGTTACTTCAAAGCATGGCATGGGGAAAAAGTAGCGGCTTATAGTCCGGAAATTACGGTATATTGATGATGCTGATTTTGTCGACTAAAACTAAGACGAAAAATGTTCCGTCTACTACCTTTTTCCACTGACGAAAAAAAGAACTAGACTAAAATGTTAGTAAGGGAACTAGTGGACCAGAGGACCAGAATAATTCATTTTACACTTGGTTTGCATGCTGAAAATAACCGATCTACAAGTCCACAGCGCATCGTGATGCGACGCGTTGTGAGCTTGTCGATCAGCTATTTTCAGCAAGTGTAAAAACAGTCACTATAGGACGGCATCAAGACCCATTTTAGTCGACTAAATCAACTGTAGATTCAGTCGACTGAAATCTTATGATATTTAGTCGACTGAAACTAGACTCTAAAAAGTGACTAAAAACTAAATGAAAACTATTACAGAGACTATGATTAAAACTAAAATCAAGATTTGCTGCCAAAAACAACACTGGCTTCCATGTATAATTAGAAAGAAGTACGTTTTCAGACAATGTACAGTAATATTACTAACCCCAAGCATTTCATGATTTAGGTTGATTTGCTGCCAGCAGGCAAGTTATTTTCAAAATTATGTTTACATTTTACAATGACGTTGCCACCTTTATAACACGATTCTACAAAAATAATGTCTAACTAAACTCTAAATACTAACTGCTCTTTTTTTAATAGACAACCAATGTGACACACACACACACACACACACACACACACACACACTAAAATGACACAGATGCTTAATGCAAAACAATTCCTCTCGTGAGAAAATATATTTACAGAATACTTGTGAGAAAGGAAATGTCACTACAAAGCCAATTATTGGTTGAGGAGGTTATTTGTGGCTCTGTATAGACATTTAAATTCCCTCTGTTGCATGTTTATTTTTACTTAAATTTATATTTAAAAATGTACGGTTATGACAGGTTAAAAAAGCATCTGCTGCCACTTTCAGATTACATGAATTGAATGAGTAATCTGCCATAATATGTGCAAACAAAATGAACGAAATAAGACAATAAATATGTACGTCTGAAATATGTTGTAAATGCTATTCCACGACTAGGAAATCTAAACTTAACACAAAGATTCAAAATAAGGGCCAATTTAATAAATGTACGATTTAAACGCCATCCTAGAATAGGTAATATAATGATATTTGTTCTGTCGATTAAGAGAAGATTCAACACCGCATACACTGCATGCTCTGTACCAAAAACCAACACAGCAGCACACTCACACACACGAGCGACATAACACCATGCAATATTTATGTAATTCATATCACAAATATTCTACATAATCCTTTGTTTATTCATTTCTCTCCTCGACAGTCACTTACATTATGTAAAACACGTTCGCAGAGAGAGAGAGAGAGAGGTGCAGTCAGCGCATGTAAAAGAATGCACATTATATGTGTTATGTTTATTCCAACGTTGCTATGTTAATTTGGAGGCAAAGTGTGCCCATTTAAATACAAATTACACTTAAATGTCACATGGAGTTATCTAAATTCACAAACGAGGTTAGCGCACGTATTGCATTAAACTCAGTGAATCCTTAACCCATTCTGAACGGGAACCCCTTTTGGTGTTAGCACTATGTTATGCTTTAGCTATTGAAAAATAGCAGACCTACAAGCTCATAGCGCGCCACCGAGTGGCGCGCTACGAGCTTGTAGGTCTGCTATTTTTGAAAAATCTTAGAACGACTGACATTTTTAGAATCTGATCTCGGGTCAGAATGGGTTAATCAGACCAGTGTGTGTCCAGTGGAAACCTCGTATGAATCTGATCTCAGGACAGAATGGGTTAAAAAAAACACGTATTTGTGTTAGTAGGAGGAGAGACGTGCCTCAGGGTTACGGCTTGCTAATAAAGTCCATGTAAATTGTAAAATGCAGGCCGTCCTTCTCTATTTTATTGACCTCTCTCTCTCTCTCTCTCTCTCTCTCTCTCCCTCTCTCCCTCTCTCCCTCTCTCTCTCTCTCCCTCTCTCCCTCTCTCTCTCTCTCTCTCTCTCTCTCTCTCCCTCCCTCTCCCTCTCTCCCTCTCTCTCTCTCTCCCTCTCTCTCTCCCTCTCCCTCTCCCTCTCTCTCTGACACGACCGAACCATCCTGAAGAATCACTCTGTCAATAGCGTCAGAGAACAGAAGAGGTTACAACTGAGACCAACGGAAGAGAAAGAAAGAAAAAAAAACGACACCATTATGTTTCAAATTCATCCAATCAGCAGCATGCCCTTTGATGAAACCCCTGCTGCCTTTTCTTTTTGGGGGGAAAGAAAGTGTAAGATAATACCCATTCCCTAAATGTTCACCCCCCCCACCCCCCCCCCACCATTCTAATCACTCCTGATAGCTGGCAATCTCCGGTCTCCTCATATAATCGTGTCATCACGTTCAGACAGAATATAACAAGACACGTCCCCCTCCTCGCTCAAGGTGGCGAAAAGGACTGTGAATGCAACAGTGAGTGAGTGGACAGACATGACAGAGAGAGAGAGAGAGAGAGATAAACACCCTCATCTCTCTCTCTCCCCCTCTCTTTTCAGCATGGCAGCCAAACAGGAGAGATTATACAGAGAAGAGAGAGGAGGGGAGACAGAAAACCAATTTACCTCATCAGCGGCCTTTGTACGGCGGTCCTGCTGTGTGTGCGTGTGCTTGACTCAGCTTTTTGACGGCCACGGCCACGGTCGTATACGCCACGTACGGTCGGAGCTGCTGGCAGAACTTAATCAGCACTCTCTCTCTCTCTCTGTCCGACACAAAGCCCCGGTCCTCGTCTCTCCTAGAAAGCAAAAGGGGGAAACGCTGGTGAATTATCCCATTCTGACCTGAGATCAGATTCATACGAGGTTTCCACTGGACACACACTGGTCTGATTAACCCTGCATTCTGACCTGAGATCAGATTCTAAAAATGTCAGTCGTTCTTCGATTTTTCAAAAAATAGCAGACCTACAAGCTCGTAGCGCGCCACTCGGTGGCGCGCTATGAGCTTGTAGATCTGCTATTTTTCAATAGTTAAAGCATAACATGATGCTAACACTAAAATGGGTTCCCGTTCAGAATGGGTTAAAGGCTCTCTCTCTCTCTCACACACACACACACCAAAGATACTACAGAGTCATGTCCATATTCTGTTCATTTGAATTTCAGCGTGTATACAAATGATGTCCAAATGTGCTGTGTATTATTATTTATGAACCCATTTTGACCTGGGAATGATTCTATAAATGTCTTCTACATCCTGACAGTTTTCTGAAAAGGCTATGTTTCTATGTCAGTCGTTCTTCTTCGATTTTTCTAAAATAGCAGACCTACAAGCTTGTAGATCTGCTATTTTTTTTAAAGCTAAAGCATAACATAATGCTAACACCAATACGGGTTCCCGCCCCAAGTGGCTGAAGCTAAACAGTGCCCTGTCGATACATGTTGAAAGATGTTTTCAAATTTTAAGAAAATAAATAATTAAGAAAAGCAAAAGCTTACTGTATTTTTTATTTTGTTTTCTTTTGTTGATGATGCCCTGAATGCATGTCAGTCAGTTTACAATCAGATACTACAGTTGGACTGCATGCATGGCTGTTTATCCATCCATGCCGTGCCCGTATCGAGTGCTATCCTATGTTTATATGCATCCGCATTAGTGCAACACAACTCCCGGCTTACGGATTTCCACGTGTACGGACGGGGCAATCGTTTCCATATGGGAACGTCATATATCCCATTTAAGCACTGAGACCAGATTCTACTAAATGACTTCTGAAAGTTTTCTGGAAAAAGATTAGTGGTTTTCAACCTATTTTATGTCAAGGACCCCCAAAAATGATATGTAATTGGCAGCCGAACCCCATCTGAAACTATGTTGTTCCAGGGACACACCCCCCCCCCCCCCCCCCCACCCCACCCCCAGAAGCAAAGATTTGAGTTAAAAACGTTGGCTCTGAAAGAATAATAACAATAAAGATTTGCGCCACATTTTTAACGATTTTTCAACTAAAAAAAAAAAAAAAGCAGATCTACAAGCTATCCCCCCCCCCCCCTTCCCAATAGCTAAAGTATAACATAATGCTTAAAAAACAGGTGCAGTACTTAGTTTAGACAGTTTTTGGTTTAGACCAGTCATTAGTCCTATATACAACTACAACCTATCTCAAACCCTCACCCTAAACCTAACCTCCCACGGGGCAGCACACCTAAACCTAACCTTAACCCCATGTCTAACTAATTACTTGTCTAAACTAAGTATGCACCCCTTAAATAAAAAAAACACCAAAAATGTTCCCTCCGTTCCGAATGGGATATAAACACACGACAGCAGTAAGGGAACATTAGCTCACTTACGTGCAGATGTTCAGAAGTCTTATTTCCCCAGCCGTTGTGTCCATCTGTGTTTATGCCGTACGTAGGCTGTGCGCTATAGCCACTGCTGCTTAGCCCTGCATGTGAGAAACGGAGAAACATCAAAAGCATATGGTCATTGTTTTGGGTTTTTTCTTTTTTTTTTTACAAAAGGTTACACTTGATATAAAAACCGAGAACCAACAAACTGTCAGTGAGAAATGGGGCTTATCCCATTCTGGGTGGTTCACGTTCAGGTTTATTTGTCATGTGTATAGATACAGAGTATAAATACAATGACATTTATTTTGCTCAGAGCACTCTCAGTCTTACATACACAGGACATAAACAACATCTATAATGCAGGGAAAAGACCAAAAAAGTGACAATACAGTTCAAGGTCAGCTCCTTGAACCCCTTTTGGTGTTTTTTTTAACCATTATTTTAAACGTTATCTATTGAAAAATAGCAGATCTACAAGCTCATAGCTCATACAGTGCCACGCTACGAGCTTGTAGATCTGCAATTTTTTTGAAAGATCGTTCAAATGTGGCGCGAACCTTTGAATATATTCTTTCACAGGGAACGTTTTAACTCAAATCTTTGCTCCTGGGAGGTCTCCTGGAACAACATATTTTCAGATGGAGGTCGACGGCCGATTACATAATAATTCTGGGGGTCATGAAACATGAAATAGTTTGAGAACCACTGATATAGAAACATTGGGTTTTTCAGACAACTGTCAGGATTTAGAAGACATTTCTAGAATCTTCTTCAGGTCTAAATGGGTTATTAGGGGAACTAAATGGGGTGGCACGGGGGGTTATATTTATGTAATAATATTACACAACCGCACTGTACAGAATATCTTTGGGAGCCCTGTTGTTGCAGTGATGATTTTGTTATAGGATCTGCTTAGCTATATATACACACAACACAATGGTCGCTCTCCTTAAAGCATTTTGGGGCGGGACCTTTTGGTGTTTTAAAGCATTATGTTATACTTTAGCTATTGAAATCGCGAAAAAGTGTTGCAAAAAAAGTTTGAATATATATTGTTTCAGAGCGAACCTTTTAACTCAAATATCTTTCCATCTGAAAATATGGAACAACATATTTTCAGATTGAATGAGCTCGTTATTTTATCAAGTGTACTCCAGTGAATCACCACATGTACATGATCTTCTGTTTTTTTTTTACAAACCTTTTCAATTTTCCATCGGCAAACTTTTGTTTGTATGTGATGTTCTCGTTCTCCACCTCACACCACCTTGGGAAGAACACACACACACACACACACACACACACACACACACACACACACACACACACACACACACACACGGTTAGAATCAACACAAACAATGAAAAGATGTGATTTCAGTTTGTGGTGCAAAAAAGGAAAGGTGTGTTTTTGTCAGTAGTGTAATAATAATACAATATTAAGAAATTACTGTAAGTTATTGTTGAAATAAATCCACACAAATTATATATATATATATATATATATATATATATATATATATATATATATATATACATATACACACACACACACATCTGTTTGGTAACTTTATAATATCTGCATAATGTCTATTTCTATTAAGGTTCCATCCAGCATGCTATATAGTGGCTTTAGATTTTTATCTCGTCTTAGACTGACATCTAGTGGTTGCTTTACAAATTACAGGTCAAATACTAATGGCCAGTGGTTTTCATCCTATTTTCATTATTTATACGGACCACCGTCAAACGGGCAAAACGATATCAAACAATTCTTATAAATGCTCGAATTGTGAAGACTTCTTTAATGTTTAACAATAATTAACTCTTGAGAGCGTACAATGAAACCAAATGGATTCGTTTGTATACGAGAGTTAAAAGATCTATGAGGGTGCATTTTGATACCAACTCTCCATCATTTAGCTGAAGGACCACCTGGAAGTTCTGGAACCCCCTCAAGGACCACTGGTGGTCCCCGGACCACTGGTTGAAAAAAAACCCACTGCTAATGGTGACCAGTGGGTTTAATCCTACCAGTCAAATCGAGTATAATTTGGAACTGTAACTATAGTCTCAGCTGAAAACCTGCAGTATTAAAAAAGTATTAATGAATCCTAATAGTTTTCTGAAAATCCCATGTTTCTATGTCAGTGGTGCTCAACCTTTTTCTTGTCAAGGACCCCCAGAATTATCTCTATTGGGCCACGGACCCCCCCATCTCAAAATATGTTGTTCCAGGGACCCCCCAGAAGCTAATATTTTAGTTAAAAATGTTCGCTCTGAAATATATTATTTAAAGATTTGCACCACATTTTCACGACTTTTCAAAAATAGCAGTCTGTATCTAAAGTATAACATAATGAGTTGATAGGACCTTTGAACAAACCTGAACACAGGTTTCCTATAACAAAAACTATTTCCGTATACAGTATCAAGACAGAAAAGTAAAAAAAATTATATATATCTCAATAAAGATTATTACTGAGATTTCATTAATTTCATTCATAGTTACAAGTTTATTAGATCTGGTATTTTTGAAAAACCCGTGAAAATGTGGCAAAAGAAATATTTCAGAGCGTTTTTTTTACTCAAATATTTGCTTCTGGGGGGGGGGGGTTCCTGGAACAACATAATTTTCAGATGGGGGTCCACGGCCAAATACGGATAATTCTGGGGGTTCTTGACATGAAAAAGGTTGACATAGAAACAATTTTTTTCAGAAAACTTTTTTTTTTTTTTTTTATCGGCCTCAGGTCTAAATAGGTTACAATTGTCATCCTGTCAAATTGCCAATTAGACATGTTGTCAAACTTGTCATATCCTTAAAGCTCTAGATTAAATGTGACTTAACCCATTTTGGTGTTTTAAAGCATTATGTTATACTTTAGCTATTGAAAAATAGCAGATCTACAAGCTTGTAGGTCTGCTACTTTTGAAAAATCGTGAAAATGTGGTGCAAATCTTTGAATATATGTTTCCTGAAACATCATATTTTCAGATGGGGGTCGGCAGCCAAATACAGATAATTCTGGGGGTCCTTGACATGAAAGTGTTTGAGAACGACTTGGGGTTTTTCAGAAAACTGTCATGATTTAGAAGGCATTTGTAGAATATTTTCTCAGGTCTAAATGGGTTAAATCAAATGTTATTGGATTTTGAAGGGTGCTTTGTGCAGCTGTGATTGTTTTACTATGATTTGCATGGGTAATACGGTATGCTATAATACAGCAGGATTCATACAGGCCATTGAGGCCAATTGAGTATAAACAGCTGTATTCATGCATTTGTCTTTAATTTGTCCTAATATCCCTGAATGTATTTCTGTTACTGTATTTCAGATGCCGTTCATTCATAAACCAACCTTCAAACTTCATGGTGGCGGCTGTGGCTCAGGAGGTAGAAGCAGGTCGGTCGTCCAATGATCCCTGGGTCGGCGGTTCGAATCCCGGCTCCTCCTCCTGTCCCACATGTCGAAGTGTCCTTGGGCAAGACTCTGAACCGTCTGTGTGTGAATGTGGGAAGTGAGGACGCTGGCGTCGACTCTTCGCCGCTTCACCTCCCAATGAATGGACCATTGCATAGAAAAATGCAAAAAACATTATTATTACATTACATAATATATATACATAGAGGCATTTCCCATTTTGGGGCGAGAACCCCTTTTGGTGTAAGCATTATGTTATGCTTTAGCTATTGAAAAATAGCAGATCTACAAGCTCATAGCGCGAGTGGCGCGCTACGAGCTTGTAGATCTGCTATTTATTTTTTTTAATGGAAGAACGAATGACATAGAAACATAGCTTTTTCAGAAAACTGTCAGGATATTTAGAAGACATTTATAGAATCGTTCCCAGGTCAAAATGGGTCAATCCACCAGACACTGAAACATATCTTTATGACTTCACTGCTCTCTGCTTGCGCACTAGTAGGCCATACTTGGGTGCAACAAGCACGTATACTATAGGCACTCGACATAATGCAGTTCTAGTTATTATTTTTAATTATATATAAAATCCATAACATGCCATCAAGTGTCATCAGAGCCCTGTGGTGGGCATAAAGCATCATAAAGCCAGTGGTTCCCAGACTTTTTCATGTCAAGGACCCCCAAATTGACACTCATCTTTACCCAGCGGACCCCCATTAGAAAATATATGCCAGGGACCCCCCATAGGAGAATATTTCCACGTCTCTAACAGTGATTCTCAACCATTTTCATTTCAAGGACCCCCAGGAATTAGGCTATGGTCCCACATTTAATGGACTCTCTCTGGGACCTCCAAATTTATATTGTAAAAAACAATGTTAATTTAAATCAGACGGGTCCATTTGGTTCCATTTGTACACTCTCCCGAGTTACAGTCCATATGGTTCGCAATTATCATTTAGCTGGGGACCCCCTGGAACTCCCTCAAGGACCCCTGGGGGTAACCCGGACCCCACTTTGGATACCACTGTCATAAGAATATACAAGCCTGCTGCCTCCATTTTGGGCGGGAACCCTTTTTGGTGTTTTAAACATTATGTCATACTTTAGCTATTGATATATATATTCTCGTATTTCTAATAACTACCCAGGGGACTATAATGGAAGGAAGCTAACATTAGCCTTTTCGGCAAAACTATGGCGAATTTACAAAAGTCTGCATGTCTAGTCTGTCAAACCATTGAAACCGCAAGTGAAAAGGGAAATATTTCTTTGACAAAGTGGCGGTCCGGGGGGGCTTGAGGTCGTTCCAGTGGGTCCGCACTCGGACCAAACTATAATTTTAGCTGGTGGGCCACCATGCTAAAATGATAGTTTGGAACCAAATGGGCACGCGGGGCTAATGAGCATTTTGGGGGTCCTCGACAGACATGGAATAGTTTAATAATAAATAATAATAATAGCTCAAATTTATATAGCCTAAATACCCAAAGCGCTTTACATATAGGAACACTAGGAACGGACTTTAATAAGAAAAGAAAAAAAACAAAGCAAAACATAACAGATACAACAACTATTAGTTGTTGTATCTGTTATGTTTTGCTTTGTTTATTTAAGGATAAACGAGGCCTCAGCTCAGCGTTAGCTTATCAGCTAACAACTTCTATGTATTGCTAAGTCGGTCTAAAGGGCGACGCATATATCCTTAAAACCTACGAGAGGTGGTTATTATTAGGTCCATAATATCACCTAAAAAGTAGTATGGGTCATTTTTAATAACATTTCCTAACTTTAAACGTCCCTACCTGTAGTGTAGTGTGTAGTGTAGGCTTTAATTTGTCTTTGTTGTGGCTCCGCTCAGTGTCAGTCCAACCGTGGGCGGATGTTCTGACCAGCTGAAGTCAATCAAACAGGCTACCTGTCTAACGAGCAAGGAGGGAAACTCTGCACGGTTTGAAGAAAGAAAGACACCCTGGGTTATTATTTTGTAGATAAATGACTCACTGACTGACAGTCAGCAGCATTATACAGTATCATTGAGTAATAATTGGAGTAGGCTATAGTTCTCTTTGAACTTGTATAGCCCGTTTGATGTATTTGTTTATTTGTTTGTCTTGTTGTTGTACGACGGTTCTTCTCCCTCCCTAGCCTGGTGGAACCACTCCCCCTGCTGGACAACAATTGCATTCTGCCAGAAGACAGACATCTACAGTATTTAATCTATTTATTTATTTATATGCTATATCAGTATATCTGATGGAAATGTAGGCCTACTCGAAATGTTGATGTCTTGATGGTCTATAATATTGTTTAAAATAGACTTTATATTTTACTGTCAAAAAGTATATATACACCGGTATAGCATTTATTTATTTTTATATTTCGTGTTTCTACCAAGTCAGGCTCAGCTGCTATCTACCTACCATCTATCAGAGTACTGTCCAATATCATTAACGTTACTATTTAAAAATCACACCTGTGTGAAGTGAGGGGCTCTAATATATTAAAGTCTAACTCATGTTGATTATAGGTGATGTCATGTAATGGCATTTAATAGTTTGTGTTAGGACAAAGTTTGCGTTTGCGCACATACCCTCAAAGCTGGACAGATCTAGCGAAAAAACATACATTTTCACAACACTGATGATAATGCTATATCAATCATCATTTTTCGACCGCTGTCGAGATCATAGATTTCACAACAACTCCACACCAGACTTTCCGTTGCCATCCCCAGTTCCTGCTTACTGATGCACGTGTCCCTAGTAGTACTAGCGATGACATCAGGGAACGACAGTTTTCTACCTCCTGCTCTGCTTTGAGGCAGGACTCCAGAGAAGACGAGAACATAATATAACCTCATTGTCAGCTCTGTAGCAGTGGCCGGAAAACTGTAGTTCTTCTGGATCGGACCAGTGAAGAAACACGGGGAAGGTTGCCGTATATTAGATTAGTCGATGGGTGGACCAGTGAAGAAACACGGGGAAGGTTGCCGTATATTAGATTAGTCGATGGGTGGACTAGTGAAGAAACACGGGGAAGGTTGCCGTATATTAGATCAGTCGATGGGTGGACTAGTGAAGAAACACAGGGAAGGTTGCCGTATATTAGATTAGTCGATGGGTGTATATCAAACAAGTCTATGAAATCCATGAAAACGTTTAATCAGTACAACAACACAATTCTATACAATATGTAGTGGGGGGTCCCTGCTTCATGTCTCTTTCAGCTAAGCCTTTTAGCTGAAAGAGACCCCCCCCCCCCCCCATTATAGCTGCAGCTATAAGGGGGTCCTTGAGCTGAACAACATTGAAGACCCCGGGGCCCCGGACCCCCTGACCTATACCCAAATTCCTACCATCAAAGGTTGGTGGTGCATGGTGGAAAAAGTACTCACATCTTATTTTATTTTTTTCTCATTTTCATCAATAACCCATCCATCCGTCCATCTCTGATACACTGAGTCTAATGTGTTCCCAGTGGTTGCTGCTCTCGTCCGTATACACAAGTCCCCCCCCTGTGACCATGTCACTGGTTTGCTTTCATTAACATTAACCCATTTTGGACTGAGGTCGATGAAGAAGGAAAAAAAAGGCTTCTAAATCCTAAAAAAAAAAATCTGAAAAACCCATGTTTCTATGTCAGTGGTGCTCAACCTTTTTCATGTCAAGGACCCCCAGAATTATCTCTATTGGGGCCACGGACCCCCATCTCAAAATAATGTATAGTTCCAGGGACCTCTAGCCTGGCTCCAGCCCCTGAATCGCTAGCCACAATAAAAAATTATGTTCAGGCGATTAACAAAAGGAAAATTCAGTGGGCTGAAGGGACCTCCCCAGAAGCCAATATTATAGTTAAAAATGTTCGCTCTGAAATATATATTCAAAGATTTGCGGCACATTTTCACGACTTTTCAAAAATAGCAGACCTATAAAAGCTCGTACAAGCTCGCTTGTAGATCTGCTATTTTTCAATAGCTAAAGCATAACGTAATGCCTAAAACACCAAAAGGGGTTCCCGTCCAGAATGGATTAAGAGCAGCTGACTGGGCAGGAATAAATCAAGCAAAACTAAAAAGCCACAGTGAATCAAGAAGGCTCCCGATGAGAAGACAGAGAAGGGAAGGGGGGGCAGGGGGGGGGGGGGTTTGTTTCTGATGTCGGTTAATTGAAGCTTTGTCACCCAGACATGGGGGGGGGGAGGGGTTCGGTTGAAAGGGGAACTGTTGGACGGTTTCATCATTTTTTGCGGGAAGCGCACACAAACCTTTGATGTGCACGGTGCACACCACTCATTGGGGGCGCTTGCGTTGAATTTGATGCGAAAAGGTCGATGGTGGCCCCTTTTTGAGTGGGCTTCTGGGATGGGGATGAGTGAGGGGTGGGGGGGGCCCTCTGACTGGTGGAGGGCCAGTCAGGGTCAGTCTTCACACAACGGGAGAGGTCAGGGAACGCCGACACTGAAGAGGGGCAATTAACTCACGTTGCAACGTTTTGAATCGCAGCAACAACCGCCGTAATCACATTATTAATACTCTAATGCATTCACCGTGCATGCTCCGCATGCATGCACCTTTTGGGGAAGTGGTTTATATAGCACTATACTGTATTTACAGGTGTTCTTCTAGCAGTACTATACATTCCAGATCGTACAGCAGCGCTCTCAACTTCGCTGCGTATATAGATATGATATGATATAGTACTTTATTGTCAGTACTCAGTTCACACTGAAATTTGTCTTGCGACACAGCAGCCAAGTATGCAGAACACATATACACACATTAGACAGAACACAAAGAACAACACAATTTACATACATAAAGACATGAAGACAAGAGCAATATGCACCGCTTAGATTATCCTGTGGCTACTACTACAACTCCTGATTAAGCCTCAAGGTCGACTGGTGGACAAAGGACCTCTTTAGTCTGACCTTTATTGTATGCTGGTATACACCATATCTCCTTCCTGAAGGTAGCAACCTATATTCTCCATACAACACATGCTTAGTATTAGAGGTGATATTCCTTTGCTAACCTTAGGATGCTGTTATCATACGTGGATGTATAAAGTTTCTGAACAAATCTTTGAACAAATGTTCAGTTGTTGCAGCAGTAACTTGTGACTTTAGGGCCTTTAGGACCAGAAACACTTACTTGTATTATGAGTGCCAGCAGATATTGACCTGCGGTTGAGAGATGCCACTGCAGTCAGGGAGCTGTTGAAGGAAGAGAGAGAAGTCCATGAATGGCAACCCCACTATAACCCATTCTGTACGCGAGCCCCTTTTGGTGTTAGCAGATCTACAAGCTCATAGCGCTATGAGCTTGTATAGGTCTGCTATTTTTGAAAAATCGTGAAAATGTGACTGTTTTTTAACACAAATCTTTGCTTCTGTGGGGGAGGTCCCTGCACAAACAACATATTCTCAGACGGGGGTGGCGGCAAAATTACATGTATGTTTGGGGGTATTTTTTTAGCACCACTGACATAGAAACATGAGTTTGTTTTCCAGAAAACTGTCAGGATTTAAGAGAGAGAAGACATTTTGTGGAATCGTTCTCAGGTCTGAATAGGATAACTTAGCCGCCCGCCCGCTGTCTTTTTTCACTGGACATCTTTTTGTGCCACACGTCGTACGCACGGCATCAAAGAAGAAAGGTCTCCATTTTGAATGAAGAGCTAATCAATAAAGAACCATCTATATGGAGTTAAAGATGCTTCTTCTATCTCTGAGTGAGAGATCCCAGACAGCGAGAGAGAGGCTCGTTATAGCAGAGTGGCAGCAGGTGATGATGGTGGTCATTAGAAGCTATATAGGGTTCAAAGGTTAGGTTTTCTCCTCGATGACCGTTTCGTTTTTTAAAGTGCCGTTTTCTCTGGTCTCCAACACACGATATTTATATTTATATATATATATATATATATATATATAAATATACCCCCTTTGAGTGGTATACATTTGGGTGAATCAATGTTGATTTCGTCGACTAAAACTAGGGCGAAAAATGTCCGTCGACTGTACCTTTTTCCACTGACGAAAACTACATGGAAACTAAAAGAAAACTATAAGCCATGATGACTAAAACTGTAAGACTAAATATACTGACAATTTCGTCGACAAATAAAAAACTAGACTAAAATGTTAGGAAGGGACTATAGTGGACATTAATGAGATCCAGTGTAAGTCATTTTACAGTTACTGTAGTTTACTTTGCATGCTGAAAATAGCCGAACTACAAGCTCACAACGCGCTGCGTTGTGAGCTTGTAGTTCGGCTATTTTCAGCATGTGTAAAATTCGATTCGTCATTCGTCGATGGCATCAAAGGCCCGCCGCAATACATTTTAGTCGACTAAATCAACTGTAGATTTAGTCAACTAAAATCTTATCATATTTAGTCGACTAAAACTAGATTAACAGCTTGTAGGTTTTTGAAAAATCAAAGAGCGACTGACATAGAAGACATTTTTTAGAATCTGATCTCAGGTCAGAACGGGTTAAAGACACATGGCCACCGAGTGTCTGCCGAGAACAAGGAAGGCGTGCGTGCTTGCGTGTGCGTGCGCTTGCGTGTGCAAGTGCGTGTGCGGCACAATTAAGGGGCTATCAGTGCTATCGCCGTCTCGTATTGGCTGGCCTCCTGATGAGTGGCGCTTGCTGCCGCTATATGGCGCCGTGTTGGCGCCTAATTCCCACTAACTACAGGCCTGTGTAATCACACACCCCAATTAACCCATTCTGAACGGGAACCCATTTTGGTGTTAGCATCATGTCATGCTTTAGCTATTGAAAAATAGCAGATCTACAAGCTCGTAGCGCGCCACCGAGTGGCTTGTAGGTCTGCTATTTTTGAAAAATCGAAGAACGACTGACATTTTTTTAAATCTGATCTCAGGTCAGAATGGGTTCATCAGACCAGTGTGTGTACAGTGGAAACCTCGTATGAATCTGATCTCAGGTCAGAATGGGTTAAGCACCCCTGATCCTCCCCGCTTCCTGCCCTATAGTAGCAGTGCAGCACGCCGCGCCGCCTAGCTAGTCTCCTCACCACCGCCGCCGCCACACCGCGTAATTAGCTTTCATCTGAGAATGAAAAGAAAAAGAGCACCTCCACTATTGCACAGCCACAACACCCGTGTCTCCGCGAAACCTCCGCCCCCTCTCCCCCTCTCTCTCTCTCTCTCTCACACACACACACACACACACACACACACACACAGAGAGAGAGAGAAACATACTCCTTGTGTCATAATGGCCTGCAATTTCAATCAGGTGGATATTTGTGGCTTACACTTAGAATCAGGCCTCATCCTATAAGGCCCCCCGAACACCCCCCCCCCCCCCCCCCCATCCCATTTAATTTAAACACCCGTGCATGTAATGCAGCAGGCAGGAAGATGTGTGTGTGTGTGTGTGTGTGTGTGTGTGTGTGTGTGTGTGTGTGTGTGTGTGTGCACCTGAAAGAAACCTAAATAATTATAGTTTGATCCATCTCACAGTGGATGGATGCATTGCTGCAGGGAGAGACGTAAATATGTATTCAGGAAAATACAAACACAAAATCTTTAAAAAGCGATATACTAGTCTATAAGCCATTCCCTCGTGCTTTTGTAGCAGAGTGGCTGCAGAGCCTCAAAACTCTAATATCTCCCCCCCCCCCGGTCCAGAGGGATATGATATCCCTTTGGTCTAGTGGTTAAGATGTTGGACTTTCACGCGGGAGGCCCGAGTTCAAATCCCGGGCGTTATACATTGGTGCCGTGGCCCTGATCAGGTTTCAAAGGTCAGAGGTCGTCAAAATATCTCCCCCCCAGTCCAGAGGGATATCCCTTTGGTCTAGTGGTGGCCATGCAGGAGGCCAGAGTTCGAATCCCGGGGCTTTAAACTTGTATCCTCAATGTACGATACGTACACACAGCAAACGGTTCTGATGAAGACCCGCCTTCATCTAGATTAGAACCAGTAAGACGCGCAAACGCGGGAAGCGAACGCAGCTCGTACATATTTGGGTTTTGGACGTATAGCTGCTTTGGGGACTCCTTATATGGTTATGGCTGAGTCATGGTGACACAAATCACTCAGCTCCATATATGGGCACAAAAGCGGGACAGACAGACAGACAGACAGACAGACATGATCTGCTAGGTTTCATAGTAAGTGCTCACAACAATGGTTTACAACCAGTGGTCCAGACAGACAGAACAGACAGACAGACAGACAGACCGGTACGGTAGGCTATACAGTATTTAAATTGGGGCATTTAGTAGACACTCCCATGCATACAAAAGGTCAAGGTTATACCAGACACTTCCCAAACGATGTGTTCCAGATGAACAAAAGAGAACAAAACCTAATTCTTCTCCAATAAAAATAATTCCTCTGGAGGACGCCGCGGCAAAAAGTGATGCATTATTATGGCAGCAATGCCATGAAAAACTAGGCCTTCTTCAGCACAGGGAAGACCTGTAAAATGTATCATTCTTATTGAATGGTGTTGAATCAGAGTACGGTAGCACACGTACAGTATAAACATGAATGTATTGGGATTGTTAAGTTAAAAATAATTGAGCAAACATTTTACTAAAGTCTGCACACGCGCGCACGCACACACACACTGTTTATTTTATAAGCTCAGTTCAAACTGAACTTGGAACATAAAAACATGGCATGGCTGCACCTGGGACGTATCCTCAGTGATGTGTCCCAAGGTCATCAGGGTTTCACCTGGGACGTATCCTCAGTGATGTGTCCCAAGGTCATCAGGGTTTCACCTGGGACGTATCCTCAGTGATGTGTCCCAAGGTCATCAGGGTTTCACCTGGGACGTATCCTCAGTGATGTGTCCCAAGGTCATCAGGGTTTCACCTGGGACGTATCCTCAGTGATGTGTCCCAAGGTCATCAGGGTTTCACCTGGGACGTATCCTCAGTGATGTGTCCCAAGGTCATCAGGGTTTCACCTGGGACGTATCCTCAAATAAATCTGATTCCGTGTGACTTACACGTGACCTGTCTGCATTTAGACAATATTCAAACAAATCGGGTGCAGTACTTATGGTTTAGTCAGTTTTTGGTTTAGACTAGTCATTGGGTTAGACCAGTCATTAGTCCTATACAACTACAACCTATCTCAAACCCTCACCCTAAACCTAACCTCCCACGGGGGCAGCACACCTAAACCTAACCTTAACCCATGTCTAAGCAATGACTGTAGTCTAAACAAAGTATACTGTAAGTAAGTAGCCTTGCCGAGCCATGAGGCCCATAGGGCAGGAGCCTATCTCCTGTTTCTGTAGCCATGAGGCCCATAGGGGCAGGAGCCTATCTCCTGTTTCTGTAGCCGTGAGGCCCATAGGGCAGGAGCCTATCTCCTGTTTCTGTAGCCATGAGGCCCATAGGGGCAGGAGCCTATCTCCTGTTTCTGTAGCCATGAGGCCCATAGGGGCAGGAGCCTATCTCCTGTTTCTGTAGCCATGAGGCCCATAGGGCAGGAGACTATCTCCTGTTTCTGTAGCCATGAGGCCCATAGGGCAGGAGCCTATCTCCTGTTTCTGTAGCCATGAGGCCCATAGGGCAGGAGCCTATCTCCTGTTTCTGTAGCCATGAGGCCCATAGGGGCAGGAGCCTATCTCCTGTTTCTGTAGCCATGAGGCCCATAGGGCAGGAGCCTATCTCCTGTTTCTGTAGCCATGAGGCCCATAGGGCAGGAGCCTATCTCCTGTTTCTGTAGCGTGAGACAGCTTGATGTACAAGTACACCCCCTGGACATGACGCTAGTATGTCACAGGGACTTACCCCCAATCCAACCCTTGATGCTGAGTGTCAAGCAGGGAGGCACTGGGTCCCATTTTTACAGTCTTTGGTATGACCCGGCCGGGGATTGAACCCCAACCTCCCAGTCTCAGGGCGGACACTCTAACCACAAGGCCACTAAACTAAGTCTGCACTCCAACAAATCTGATTTCAATCCAGTGAAAATGGGGCCTATATAAGTTCACTCTTTGGAGCAGGTTCCTCTGAAATATAAGGAGAGAGAGAGAGAGAGAGAGTGATACTATCATTCTAGGAGCTTCTCTCAGTGCTGAGAACGGCTCCTAGGCTCCTACGGAGTAAAGACGATGATGCTGAGCGCACCACCTCAGTGCCACAGTTCGTGTGTCGCGCGTTTGCTCAGTCAAACATGTGAGCCGACTGCTAATGGCACGTACAGCCCTGACATTTAACAGATAATAAGGTGTTTAATCCCGTTCCCGTGCAGCAGGGGGGGGGGGGGGGTGGGGGTGGGGAATCACAGGTCGAGCCAGGCAGACACAGACCTAAAAACGTGGCAAAAAACCATCCAAATCCTCGCTTCCGAATCTCTCTCTCTCTCTCTCTCTCTCTCTCTCTCTCAGCACCACTCCACCCTTACGTGCGTGCCGTCTTTAACCCCCCCCCCCCCCCCCCCCTTCTTCGTCGCGTCTCTTATCTGTCTTTGTCCCGAACCAATCGATGAGGCGCTCATTAGCCCAGGGACGTTCAGTCATCGAATCGACGAGAGCCTGCTATAAGGGAAGAGATTGGCCTGGAAGCAGAGGTGATGTGTGGAGCTGCGTGTGCGTGTGCGTGCATGTGTTGGTGCGTGTGCGTGCATGTGTTGGTGCGTGCGTGCGGGGACATATTCTCATCATACATGTGCAACTGGCGGCCCGGGGCCACATGCGGCCCCCCATACCTTCCCTTAATGTGGCCTTAATCAGGTTTAATATCGCAATACATTATTGATTTCAGCTGCAATGCATGCAAACATGTTTAATTACTTCGGTCTAAATTGTGCGACGCGTTTTGAGCTTGTATATATTATCGGCAATGTTTGCTATACGACAGTCTCTGGAGTGAGTGTGGAAATAAAGTGGCCTTCTTTTTTTTAATATATCTTTTATCCCACGATTTTGTAACCCATTTTTCACCCCTGTGTCAATCATCTAATGTGATCCTGGGCTCTACACACCCTCCACCAACCTAGTCCCCATATATGGGGGACAAGGGGAGAGCAACGGACTTGAACTCATGCTTCCTTCATGCCTGAGTGTCCAAGTTTCTCCTTTACACCTGACAGGGGGTCAAAAGTTGGTCAAACTTGCCCACCCTGCATTTAAGTGCAGAGAGGGCACCAAGGGAAAGGACACCATGTACTATATAAAAGCCACTTTTTCTGTATCAGTGGTTCTCAATATTTCATGTCAAGAACCCCAAAAATTATATGTAATATTCCTCCGCCCACCCCCCCCATCTGAAAATATGTTCTGCCAGGGACCCCCCCCCCCCCCCCAGAAGTAAAGATTTTACTTAAAATGTTCACTCTGTAATAATATATATTCAAAGATTTGAGGCACATTTTCACGATTTTTCCAAAAATAGCAGACCTACAAGTTCATAGCGCGGCACTCGGTGCCGCGCTATGAGCTTGTAGATCTGCTATTTTCCAATAGTTAAAACACCAAAAGGGGTTCCCGCCCAAAATGGGTTAAACATTTTTTTGGGCATTATGTTTTTTAGAAGAAGAAAATAAGCGAAAACAGCCTATCTATAATCTCAAATGCTTTGCGCTGCAAAACAGCTTGTAATTTACTGGTATAGGCCATTTTCTCCACTTTATTTTTTAAGCCCTTTTGCAGCCAGAGGCTAGGGGCTCTTTTTTAGTCCATGCTAAACCTCTTATCCATTATGAACTACTGTACTTTGCCTTTTTTACTGTTTTGAAAAACATTTTTGAATAGTTAAAATAGCCCTTCTACAAGCTCACAATGTGTCGATGACTAGTGGACAAGAGATCCAGTATAAGACATTTTACACTTGGTTGCATGTTAAAAAAAATAGCAGATCTACAAGCTCACAACGTGTCGCATTGCTATTTTGGGAGTTGTAGTTCTTTCCAAGGCAGTGCCCATGGGGAGTGAGTACTGTGGAACACTAAAACATTCCAGGTGACTAAAATGTGACTAAAACAACTGTGACTGTGACTGAAACTAAAAATCTAAATTTGCTATCAAAATCAACACTGGTGTGGAAACACATTTATTTCAACTCCCATTTCATTTAGATTTTTTTGTGTATACAGTAGTACCACCTGATATGGATGTACTGGACTGTATACAACTGTTATGAATATTCTTCAGCTGGTACTACAGTACTGAAGTAGCCTTGTCTGTAACTTGTCTGTATTCTCAAAGTCACAAATGCTAAACTAAACATTTGTTCAAGGATTGTTGGACAACCTTTTCAGAGCATTCTATAAGGTTATAGCAAGGAATATCACCTCTAATACTAGCCATGTTTTGTATAGAATATAAGGAATATCACCTCTAATACTACTAGCCATGTTTTGTATAGAATATAAGGAATATCACCTCTAATACTAGCCATGTTTTGTATAGAATATAAGGAATATCACCTCTAATACTACTAGCCATGTTTTGTATAGAATATAAGGAATATCACCTCTAATACTACTAGCCATGTTTTGTATAGAATATAAGGAATATCACCTCTAATACTACTAGCCATGTTTTGTATAGAATATAAGGAATATCACCTCTAATACTAGCCATGTTTAGGTTAGAGTATAGGTTTCTGCCTTCAGGAAGGAGATATGGAGTTCCAGCATACAATAAGGTCAGACTGAAGAGGTCTTTGGTCCATCAGTCGACTCTGAGGCTTAATCGGGTTTTGTGTCAAATGTGTGTATATGTGTTGCATGCAAGGCCGCTGGGCCGCAAGACAAAACTTCAGTGCGAACTGACAATAAAGTAATATATCATAATCATATCATATCATATCATTAAGAATAAAGTGATTCTTCTGTCTCTCACGTACAGTAAAGAGCAACGTACGTGTGCTGTGCGTGTGAGTGAGTGTTGCGCTTGGACGCCCACATACAGTATCTCACATTTCATTTCTCTCTAAAGAGGACATGATGATGAAGGAGGCATTTTGAACGATATGAATAATGTAATAATTCTAAGTTGAGGAACAGATAAACACGACCAATTGTTTCCCATTTGTTATTCTGACACATGTGTACACTTTCAGTTGAATGAATAATTGGTGTTTGGGAAAGTTTGTCGGATCACATAAGCCATTTTGGGTGGGAACCCCTTTTGGTGTTTCAAGCATTCTGTTAAACAGCAGATCTACAAGCTCATAGCGCGCCACCGAGTGGCGCGCTACGAGCTTGTAGGTCTGCTATTTTTGAAAAATGCGGCACAGATCTTTGAATAGGTATTATATTATTTCAGAGCGAACGTTTTCTTTTTATTTCGACGTCAAAAGGCCTAAATGGGATAATGTGGTTGGACCGCCAGATCAAGAGACGACACGGACAGATAGACTCAAGTACGCCAACATTATGCCCGGTGGAACTTCACACACGCTGCATTAAGTTCGCTCTCTCTCTCTTGATGTCATTATTTTTAGCAGAATGAAGGAACAAAAAATAACCGAGGGTAAACAGTTGTTTATGCAAAGACTAATATGTGATATGTCGCTTTTGTTGTGTTTGCCAAAGCGGTGAAGCCATTTTTCATTACCGCAGCTCTCCTGTCATGCAATCTAAAAAAAAGAAAAAGTGGTATAATATTCTGCGTTAGTGATTTAGAGAGTAGATATAGTCGTATGTTGACGAGCAAGGCTGTGCATTTTGTGAAGCATGTGTATGTAATAGGATGCCATTGTTTGGTCCATTTGGTCTTTTGTATCATTTTTGATTAATCTAGATGCAGATCCGTCTTTTTGCTCTCTCTTTCTCTCTGTCACCTATAGTATCCATCCACATACACACGTAGCACGCACGTCTGTCTCAGTTCTCCGTTTCTTTATATCTCACTACGTGTACATGTATTTTTCTTGGTTGTACGGCCGCTGTACAGCCTGTAAATAAGCCGCTTGTGAACCAAGCTTCTAAATATCGCTTTATATCATTTCTTGTATACTTTCTGTGGTAAACGTGGGTCTCTTTACCCCTTAACCCATTCTGACCTGAGATCAGATTCATACGAGGTTTCCACTGGGACACACACTGGGTCTGATTAACCCATTCTGACCTGAGATCAGATTTAAAAAAAAAGTCAGTCGTTCTTCGATTTTTCAAAAATAGCAGACCTACAAGCTCGTATCGCGCCACTCGGTGGCGCGATATGAGCTTGTAGATCTGCTATTTTTCAATAGCTAAAGCATAACATGATGCCAACACCAAAATGGGTGCCCGGTCAGAATGGGTTAATAGAGCCTCGCAGTACCGCCCCCTTTCAGAACGACGAGTGGCCCAGGAAATATGATTCTCCATTCATTTTCTCCATAGGCTTTTCTTAAAGTATTTATTTAAAGATGGTTACGCCGCGGACAAAGCCAACTCGGATCGTTGACAAATCATGACATACAATGTTTTGGGCCGATCAAATAATTAGTAAGAAGAAAAAGGAAAAAAAAAAGTGTTGTATCGTGCCTTTATTGTCCTCTTTCAAATTATTTGATCGGCACAAAATATTGTGTTTGTTGTCATGATTTGTCACGATCCGAGTTGTCTTTGTCCGCGGCGTAACCGTCTTTAAATAAATACTTTAAGAAAAGCCTATGGAGAAAATAAACGGAGAATAATTTCCTGGGCCACTCGTCGTTCTGACTGCTGAATTACGGTAATACGTGTATATGTTATACAGTATGTTGTGTAGGAGCGCCAAGCTGCACTTGTCAGTGTAGTTCCATTTAGTTTTTGCTCTATAGCGTAGACTTCTTGTCAATTAAATAATGCAGATGTTTAACAGTAATTCTACTCTTGAGAACTTTCACGCTCTCAAGAGTTAAAGATCTATAAAGGGTCCATTTGGTTAGCGACTTACCGACTCTCCATCATTTAGCTGGGGACCACCTGGAGTCCCTTCAAGGAGCACTGGGGGTCCCCGGAAACCACTGCCGTGTAGAACCCTATGGAGTCTCTTCAAGGAGCACTGGGGGTCCCCGGAAACCACTGCAGTGTAGAACCCCATGGAGTCTCTTCAAGGAGCACTGGGGGTCCCCGGAAACCACTGCAGTGTAGAACCCCATGGAGTCTCTTCAAGGAGCACTGGGGGTCCCCGGAAACCACTGCAGTGTAGAACCCTATGGAGAGACGATAAAGAATAATATAGTTCAAGACCCGTTTGTGAAATGACTGCAAAAAACATGAAAATAAAACTCACTAATAAATACATATTTTTAAGCACATTATTTGCATAATGACAGTCTAAACTAAAGCACGGGTGGTGTTGTTGTTGTTGTAGTATGTTGGGCAGATAAAGCAATAACGTTACATTACAATGTAATCTTTAACCACAGGGAGATAATACAAATTAATAGCTTTTTTTTTTGGTGTGTGTGAATACGATTTTATACGACGTGAGATAAAAAGCTGTTCCTTTTCCTTGTTGTTCATCTTAGGGGTAAATCCTATATGGTAAATAAAAGACCAAGTTGCTGTGTGAGCATAAAGAAAAACCACCAGCAGGCTTATGTGATTTAGGTGATTTATGGCCCAGGGTGTGAGAATTAGCAGCAGGTGAGAGACTGACTGCACGTTGTGCTGAGTAAACACCAAGAGGATACTGTACATACAGCCAGGAAGGAAGGCGAGGGAAAGATATCAAAAGTATTAACAAGGGACTAAATTATTTTCGCTCCTATATGCCACCAAAATGTGGAACGCCCTACCAACAGTCATTAAGACATGTGAATCCCTTGACTCCTTCAAAACCGCTCTCAAAGGGCACCTATACGGACAGCCGCAATTCGAAACTGGCCCCTGTAAAATCTAATACAAAATAATTCACATGCAAGTAAAGGCATGGGGTTGCAGAGGCAAAAAAGCACTGGTAGGTAGGCCTACTTATTGCATGTTGTACCATATTATACTTTTGAGTAACGTTTGCACTTACATTGCACGTCTTACCTTTTTATACATTTGAGTAATGTATGCACTTATAGAGCACCGAAGTCCTGACGTAACTCGCTCATCCCTTCGATTCCCCTGGTTCTAAAGTCCTGACGTAACTCGCTCATCCCTTCTATTCCCCTGGTTCTAAAGTCCTGACGTAACTCGCTCATCCCTTCGATTCCCCTGGTTCTAAAGTCCTGACGTAACTCGCTCATCCCTTCGATTCCCCTGGTTCTAAAGTCCTGACGTAACTCGCTCATCCCGACGATTCCCCTGGTTCTAAAGTCCTGACGTAACTCGCTCATCCCTTCGATTCCCCTGGTTCTAAAGTCCTGACGTAACTCGCTCATCCCGACGATTCCCCTGGTTCTAAAGTCCTGACGTAACTCGCTCATCCCCTTCGATTCCCCTGGTTCTAAAGTCCTGACGTAACTCGCTCATCCCTTCGATTCCCCTGGTTCTAAAGTCCTGACGTAACTCGCTCATCCCTTCGATTCCCCTGGTTCTAAAGTCCTGACGTAACTCGCTCATCCCTTCGATTCCCCTGGTTCTAAAGTCCTGACGTAACTCGCTCCATCCCTTCGATTCCCCTGGTTCTAAAGTCCTGACGTAACTCGCTCATCCCTTCGATTCCCCTGGTTCGCGGAAGTAATTTCTCTATGGAGAATAACATGGGGTGATCTTAATATCGTCTACTATAAGTGTTGTGGTCCAAAAATAAACAAGCTGTCTCAGCGTTATTGTCAGGGAGGTGTCTCTGTATCGTTTTGCGACAGTCAGTCACTTATGTTACAGTCTGCTTCTAGCGAAAATCTAACTAATTCAGCAGCAGCGTTTTCTCTCAGTCAGTTGATTCTTCATATCCATATGAGTGAAGCGGCCGGGGTGACATGTTTATTTTTCAAACACAGTTCTTATATGAAGCAATCTAAAAATCCTCCTATGGCGATTTCAATGCAACTAAACAAATACATGAACCTGGGGACTGACGCCCTCTACTGAACGTGACGTCAGACTTCGGTGCTCTATAGTACTTACCATTTTGATGTCACCGGTAGGTGAGTTTCCGAACTGCCCACAGCCCTCCTATGAGACAGACCAAGAAGACGATTATAGTGAGAATGAATGAGGACCAATTACGTCAAGATAAGTTGAAAAATGGGTGAATTTGACAACTTTATTTATAGAGCACATTTTAAAACAACCGAGTTGACCAAAGTGCTGTATACAGTTGGTTAAAATAAAAACAAATAAAAGCATAAAATGCAAACCCAATGAAACATTATACGTACGAACAACTGGAACCAAATCTGGGTTGAATGCCAACAAATAAAAAATAGTTTTCAAAAAAACAGGCAGTGTTGGAAAGAAGTGCTTAAGACTCGTCTTAGGGACGACGAGGCTGACCTCAGCTGACCTCCAAGGGACATATATAGGTTAAGAAAAGTATAGTCAAGCACTAAATCAATTTAAAGATTTAAAAAGCAAACAATAAAGATCTTTAAATGGATTCTAAAACACACCAGGATGCCAATGGAGGGAGTCCAGAATGGGGGTGATTATGTTCTCACTTTCGAGTTCCCACTAAAAAGGCGTGTGGCAGAATTTTGGACTATAGTTGAAGGCAAGATAGGGAAGCTTGACTAACACCAGTATAGAGGGCATTACAACCAACAGTCATTAACCCATTCTGACCTGAGATCAGATTCACACGAGGTTTCCACTGGACAACACACTGGTCTGATGAACCCATTCTGACCTGAGATCAGATTCTAAAAATGTCACAGTCGTTCTTTCGATTTTTCAAAAATAGCAGACCTACAAGCTCATAGCGCGCCACTCGGTGGCGCGCTATGAGCTTGTAGATCTGCTATTTTTCAATAGATAAAGCATAACATGATGCCAACACCAAAATGGGTGCCCGTTCAGAATGGGTTAAGACATGTGAATCCCTTGACTCCTTCAAAACCGCTCTCAAAGGGCACCTACGGACGGCTGCAATTCGAAACTGGCCCCCGTAAAATCTGAATCCCCCCCGCCCCTTTTCCCCTCACTGTATATGTTTCTTTTCCCTTTTTGCTTCCTATAATGAATTCCTGTTCCGTTCTTTAACTATATACATTACTACCTATCTGGCTGACTTACCAAATTTGGAGCGCATCTCTCTCTCTCTCTCTCTCTCTCTCTCTCTCTCTCTCTCTCTCTCTCTCACATAAGCAATTAGACATTGGAGAAATTTCATTCACATTTTTTCTCTCTCACACTTTCTGACAAGCAGATACATATTTGTCCAATCAATACGTTTTGTTATTCAAATCTAGTTGATTGCTGTGATATCAATCAGATGGCAAATGATCATTGAGTAACATTATGTGAGATCACATATATAAAAGACCTTTAATATAGCCTAAATGGGCTCTCTCTCTTTCTTTCTCTCTCTCTCTCTCCTTGTAACGACAGAACAGGAAGACGCAGCAGCCTCTGTGCGTAATGTGACTATATCGTTAGATTGGAAGACAATACAGTCTTGGCTGTAGTAGTAGAGAAAGTAGAGTTCCCAAGGATTATGGCGATTTTTAAAAAGAAATGAGTCGCTTATAGTAAAATGTCAGTGCAGGTCTTGGCTACCTAGTGTTTCATTCATTTTTCAGATCATTGTCATCAGTCATTGCAGTGCAAACCATTAAATATAGCCTTTTTTTCTCCTTTTTTTTTCTGTAGGCCGATATAATTTTATAATCTTTATAATCTGTCATGTTTCTTAAAAAATACATTTCTTAAAAACATTTAAGGTTTGAACGTTACATACCATGTTTCATCTGTTTTATAGCTTTGGTAATTTCTCATTCATAACATACTATGCCAGGCATTTGCTGCAAACAGATAAAAGAGAGAGAGGGGGGGGGGGGGGGGGGGTCAGAGGTCATAAGAAGAGCATGAGACGTACTGATGTCCAGGTGGTTTTCAGGGTCCTGT
>NC_137885.1:26985008-26992508 GCF_963924005.1 Protomyctophum bolini
ATTTGCCCTTCGGGGACACTAAATAAACTTGAACCTTGAACCTTGAAGTTGCCCACCCTGCAGTATAAGTGCAGAGAGGGCACCAAGGAAAAAGGACACCATGTACTATATAAATGCCACTTTAACCCATTTAGGCCATGTTTCTGTATTAGTGGTTCTCAATATTTCATGTCAAGAACCCCAAAAATTATATGTAATATTCCTCCGCCCCCCCCCCCCCCCCATCTGAAAATATGTTCTGCCAGGGACCTCCCCCCCAGAAGCAAAGAAGTAATAATATATATTCAAAGATTTGAGGCACATTTTCACGATTTTTCCAAAAATAGCAGACCTACAAGTTCATAGCCTTGTAGATCTGCTATTTTTCCAATAGTTAAATCACCAAAAGGGGTTCCCACCCAAAATGGGTTAAACATTTTTTTGGGCATTATATTTTTTAGAAGAAGAAAATAAGCGAAAACAGCCTATCTATAATCTCAAATGCTTTGCGCTGCAAAACAGCTTGTAATTTACTGGTATAGGCCATTTCTCCACTTTATTTTTTAAGCCCTTTTGCAGCCAGAGGCTAGGGGCTCTTTTTTAGTCCATGCTAAACCTCTTATCCATTATGAACTACTGTACTTTGCCCTTTTTACTGTTTTGAAAAACATTTTTGAATAGTTAAAATAGCCCTTCTACAAGCTCACAATGTGTCGATGACTAGTGGACAAGAGATCCAGTATAAGACATTTTACACTTGGTTAAAAAAATAGCAGATCTACAAGCTCACAACGTGGTCGCATTGCAACGCGTTGTGAGCTATTAGATCGGCTATTTTGGGAGTTGTAGTTCTTTCCAAGGCAGTGCCCATGGGGAGTGAGTACTGTGGAACACTAAAACATTCCAGGTGACTAAAATGTGACTAAAACAACTGTGACTGTGACTGAAACTAAAAATCTAAATTTGCTATCAAAATCAACACTGGTGTGGAAACACATTTATTTCAACTCCCATTTCATTTAGATTTTTTTGTGTATACAGTAGTACCACCAGATATGGATGTACTGGACTGTATACAACTGTTATTATGAATATTCTTCAGCTGGTACTACAGTACTGAAGTAGCCTCTGTAACTTGTCTACTGTAGCCTCAAAGTCACAAATGCTAAACTAAACATTTGTTCAAAGATTGTTGGACAACCTTTTCAGAGCATTCTATAAGGTTATAGCAAGGAATATCACCTCTAATACTAGCCATGTTTTGTATAGAATATAAGGAATATCACCTCTAATACTACTAGCCATGTTTTGTATAGAATATAAGGAATATCACCTCTAATACTACTAGCCATGTTTTGTATAGAATATAAGGAATATCACCTCTAATACTACTAGCCATGTTTTGTATAGAATATAAGGAATATCACCTCTAATACTACTAGCCATGTTTTGTATAGAATATAAGGAATATCACCTCTAATACTACTAGCCATGTTTTGTATAGAATATAAGGAATATCACCTCTAATACTACTAGCCATGTTTTGTATAGAATATAAGGAATATCACCTCTAATACTACTAGCCATGTTTTGTATAGAATATAAGGAATATCACCTCTAATACTACTAGCCATGTTTTGTATAGAATATAAGGAATATCACCTCTAATACTACTAGCCATGTTTTGTATAGAATATAAGGAATATCACCTCTAATACTACTAGCCATGTTTTGTATAGAATACAAGGAATATCACCTCTAATACTACTAGCCATGTGTTGTATAGAATATAAGGAATATCACCTCTAATACTACTAGCCATGTTTTGTATAGAATATAAGGAATATCACCTCTAATACTACTAGCCATGTTTTGTACCGAATATAAGGAATATCACCTCTAATACTACTAGCCATGTTTTGTATAGAATATAAGGAATATCACCTCTAATACTACTAGCCATGTTTTGTATAGAATATAAGGAATATCACCTCTAATACTACTAGCCATGTTTTGTATAGAATATAAGGAATATCACCTCTAATACTACTAGCCATGTTTTGTATAGAATATAAGGAATATCACCTCTAATACTACTAGCCATGTTTTGTATAGAATATAAGGAATATCACCTCTAATACTAGCCATGTTTTGTATAGAATATAAGGAATATCACCTCCAATACTAGCCATGTTTTGTATAGAATATAAGGAATATCACCTCTAATACTAGCCATGTTTTGTATAGAATATAAGGAATATCACCTCTAATACTAGCCATGTTTTGCATGGAGAGTATTATAGGTTGCTGCCTTCAGGAAGGAGATATGGAGTTCCAGCATACAATAAGGTCAGACTGAAGAGGTCTTTGGTCCATCAGTCGACTCTGAGGCTTAATCGGGTTTTGTGTCAAATGTGTGTATAATGTGTTGCATGCAAGGCCGCTGGGCCGCAAGACAAAACTTCAGTGCGAACTGACAATAAAGTAATATATCATATTATATCATATCATATCATATCATTAAGAATAAAGTGATTCTTCTGTCTCTCACGTACAGTAAAGAGCAACGTACGTGCGTGTGAGTGAGTGTTGCGCTTGGACGCCCACATACAGTATCTCACATTTCATTTCTCTCTAAAGAGGACATGATGATGAAGGAGGCATTTTGAACGATATGAATAATGTAATAATTCTAAGTTGAGGAACGGATAAACATGACCAATTGTTTCCCATTTGTTATTCTGACACATGTGTACACTTTCAGCTGAATGAATAATTGGTGTTTGGGAAAGTTTGTCGGATCACATAACCCATTTTGGGTGGGAAACCCCTTTTGGTGTTTCAAGCATTATGTTATACTTTAGCTATTGAAAAACAGCAGATCTACAAGTTCATAGCGCGCCACCGAGTGGCGCGCTATGAACTTGTAGGTCTGCTATTTTTGAAAAATCGTAAAAAATGCGGCACAGATCTTTGAATAGGTATTATATTATTTCAGAGCGAACGTTTTCTTTTTATTTCGACGTCAGGCCTAAATGGGATAATGTGGTTGGACCGCCAGATCAAGAGACGACACGGACAGATAGACTCAAGTACGCCACATCATGCCCGGTGGAACTTCACACACGCTGCATTAAGTTCGCTCTCTCTCTCTCTTGATGTCATTATTTTTAGCAGAATGAAGGAACAAAAAAATAACCGAGGGTAAACAGTTGTTTATGCAAAGACTAATATGTGATATGTCGCTTTTGTTTGTTTGCCAAAGCGGTGAAGCCATTTTTCATTACCGCAGCTCTCCTGTCATGCAATCTAAAAAAATAAAAAGTGTCGTAATATTCTGCGTCAGTGATTTAGAGAGTATAGATATAGTCGTATGTTGACGAGCAAGGCTGTGCATTTTGTGAAGCATAGGATGCCATTGTTTGGTCCATTTGGTCTTTTGTATCATTTTTGATTAATCTAGATGCAGATCCATCTTTTTCCTCTCTGCACATGCTCTCTTTCTCTCTGTCACCTAGTATCCATCACCTAGTATCCATCACCTAGTATCCATCACCTAGTATCCATCACCTAGTATCCATCCACCTAGTATCCATCCACCTAGTATCCATCACCTAGTATCCATCACCTAGTATCCATCACCTAGTATCCATCCACCTAGTATCCATCCACCTAGTATCCATCCACCTAGTATCCATCACCTAGTATCCATCACCTAGTATCCATCCACCTAGTATCCATCACCTAGTATCCATCCACCTAGTATCCATCACCTAGTATCCATCCACCTAGTATCCATCACCTAGTATCCATCCACCTAGTATCCATCACCTAGTATCCATCCACCTAGTATCCATCACCTAGTATCCATCCACCTAGTATCCATCACCTAGTATCCATCACCTAGTATCCATCCACCTAGTATCCATCCACCTAGTATCCATCACCTAGTATCCATCCACCTAGTATCCATCACCTAGTATCCATCCACCTAGTATCCATCACCTAGTATCCATCCACCTAGTATCCATCACCTAGTATCCATCACCTAGTATCCATCACCTAGTATCCATCCACCTAGTATCCATCACCTAGTATCCATCCACCTAGTATCCATCACCTAGTATCCATCCACCTAGTATCCATCACCTAGTATCCATCCACCTAGTATCCATCACCTAGTATCCATCCACCTAGTATCCATCACCTAGTATCCATCCACCTAGTATCCATCACCTAGTATCCATCCACATACACACGTAGCACGCACGTCTGTCTGTCTCAGTTCTCTGTTTCTATAATCTCACTACGTGTACATTTATTTGTCTTGGTTGTACGGCCGCTGTGCAGCCTGTAAATAAGCCGCTTGTGAACCAAGCTTCTAAATATCGCTTTATATCATTTCTTGTATACTTTCTGTGGTAAACGTGGGTCTCTTTGCCCCTTAATAGAGCCTCGCAGTACCGCCCCCTTTCAGAACCACGAGTGGCCCAGGAAATATGATTCTCCATTCATTTTCTCCATAGGCTTTTCTTAAAGTATTTATATAAAGACGGTTATACGCCGCGGACAAAGCCAACTCGGATCGTGACAAATCATGACATACAATGTTTTGGTCCGATCAAATAATTAGTAAGAAGAAAAAGGAGAAAAAAAAAGTGTTGTATCGTGCCTTTATTGTCCTCTTTCAAATTATTTGATCGGCACAAAATATTGTGTTTGTTGTCATGATTTGTCACGATCCGAGTTGTCTTTGTCCGCGGCGTAACCGTCTTTAAATAAATACCTTTTGAAAAGCCTATGGAGAAAATAAATGGAGAATAATTTCCTGGGCCACTCGTCGTTCTGACTGCTGAATTACGGTAATACGTGTATATGTTATACAGTATGTTGTGTAGGAGCGCCAAGCTGCACTTGTCAGTGTAGTTCCATTTAGTTTTTGCTCTATAGTGTAGACTTCTTGTCAATTAAATAATGCAGATGTTTAACAGTAATTCTACTCTTGAGAACTTTCACGCTCTCAAGAGTTAAAGATCTATAAAGGGTCCATTTGGTTACCGTCCGACTTACCGACTCTCCATCATTTAGCTGGGGACCATCTGGAGTCTCTTCAAGGAGCACTGGGGGTCCCTGGAAACCACTGCCGTGTAGAACCCTATGGAGTCTCTTCAAGGAGCACTGGGGGTCCCCGGAAACCACTGCAGTGTAGAACCCTATGGAGTCTCTTCAAGGAGCACTGGGGGTCCCCGGAAACCACTGCAGTGTAGAACCCTATGGAGTCTCTTCAAGGACCACTGGGGGTCCCCGGAAACCACTGCAGTGTAGAACCCTATGGAGTCTCTTCAAGGAGCACTGGGGGTCCCCGGAAACCACTGCAGTGTAGAACCCTATGGAGTCTCTTCAAGGACCACTGGGGGTCCCCGGAAACCACTGCAGTGTAGAACCCTATGGAGAGACGATAAAGAATAATATAGTTCAAGACCTGTTTGTGAAATGACTGCAAAAAACATGAAAATAAAACTCACTAATAAATATATATTTTTAAGCACATTATTTGCATAATGACAGTCTAAACTAAAGCACGGGTGGTGTTGTTGTTGTAGTATGTTGGGCAGATAAAGCAATAACGTTACATTACAATGTAATCTTTACCACAGGGAGATAATACAAATTAATAGCTTTTTTTTTGTGTGTGTGTGTGTGAATACGATTTTACGACGTGAGATAAAAAGCTGTTCCTTCCTTGTTGTTCATCTTAGGGGTAAATCCTATATGGTAAATAAAAGACCAAGTTGCTGTGTGAGCATTAAAAAAAACCCACCAGCAGGCTTATGTGATTTAGCCCATTGAGACCTGAAAACGCATCTGTGTCGCTTAATTTATAGCTTTGACCATTATTTGATACTTTAGCTGTTGAAACGAGCTCTGAGTGCCGCGCTACGAGCTTGTAGATCTGAGCTTGTAGATCTTTGAGGCGGCCAAATACTGATAATTCCGGTGGGATCCTTGACATGAAATATAGTTTGAGCACCAACATACTGACATCAGAAAAACTGAACATGTATAGAAGAGGTTTTCTATAGAATGCAGGTCTGAAGCGGTTATGTGATTTATGGCCCAGGGTGTGAGAATTAGCAGCAGGTGAGAGACTGACTGCACGTTGTGCTGAGTAAACACCGAGAGGATACTGTACAGCCAGCCAGGAAGGAAGGCGAGGGAAAGATATCAAAAGTATTAACCCATTCTGACCTGAGATCAGATTCATATACGAGGTTTCCACTGGACACACACTGGTCTGATTAACCCATTCTGACCTGAGATCAGATTCTAAAAATGTCAGTCGTTCTTCGATTTTTCAAAAAATAGCAGACCTACAAGCTCGTAGCGCGCCACTCGGTGGCGCGCTATGAGCTTGTAGATCTGCTATTTTTCAATAGCTAAAGCATAACATGGGTTCCCGTTCAGAATGGGTTAACAAGGGACTAAATTATTTTCGCTCCTATGCCACCAAAATGTGGAACGCCCTACCAACAGTCATTAAGACATGTGAATCCCTTGACTCCTTCAAAACCGCTCTCAAAGGGCACCTACGGACGGCCGCAATTCGAAACTGGCCCCCGTAAAATCTGAATCCCCCCCACCCCCCCTTTCCCCTCACTGTATGTTTCTTTTCCCTTTTTGCTTCCTTTATGATGAATTCCTGTTCTGTTCTTTAACTCACAGTTAACAGTCTTTGTATTGAGTTTGTGCTTGAAATGTACTGTAATTCTGCAAACTGTTAATAAATATTTCAATCAATCAATCAATCAGTTACTTATTATTGAGACTGTTGACATGAATAGCTTAGTTATATAAAGCATATCTGTGTTATAATGAATGGGTTTGATTGATTGATTAAATTAACATTTATTAAAAATGTAGAACAGTACAAGTATACCGTCAAAACAAAATAATTCACATGCAAGTAAAGGCATGGGGTTGCAGAGGCAAAAAAGCACTGGTAGGTAGGCCTACTTATTGCATGTTGTACCAGTCCATACTTTTGAGTAACGTTTGCACTTACATTGCACGTCTTACCTTTTTATACATTTGAGTAATGTATGCACTTATAGAGCACCGAAGTCCTGACGTAACTCGCTCATCCCGACGATTCCCCTGGTTCTAAAGTCCTGACGTAACTCGCTCATCCCGACGATTCCCCTGGTTCGCGGAAGTAATTTCTCTATGGAGAATAACATGGGGTGATCTTAATATCGTCTACTATAAGCGTTGTGGTCCAAAAATAAACAAGCTGTCTCGGCGTTATTGTCAGGGAGGTGTCTCTGTATCGTTTGCAACAGTCAGTCACTCATATATGATACAGTCTGCTTCTAGCGAAAGTCTAACTAATTCAGCAGCAGTAACATTAGCGTTTTCTCTCAGTCAGTTGATTCTTCATATCCATATGAGTGAAGCGGCCGGGGTGACATGTTTATTTTTCAAACACAGTTCTTATATGAAGCAATCTAAAAATCCTCCTAT
>NC_137885.1:26995008-27082508 GCF_963924005.1 Protomyctophum bolini
CAAAACCTCTTCTCCTTCAGGCTGGACTCTGAACACTGGACTGCAAAGAAGGAATAGAATAAGGACATTAATAATAATAATAATAAAAACTAGAACTGCACTCTGTCGAGTGCATACTTGCTTGTTGCACACACTATAGTGGCCAACTAGTGCGCAAGCAGAGCGCGCAAGTACTTTCGACCGCTGTAAACTGTCAAATCTCAGTATCTCTGTGAAGGAACGTTTGAAATGTCTAATTATTAGGTGTAACTATTTGCTACCTACCTACTTTACGCATATAAACACCTAATATTATTAAGTATGGTTCAAGTTTCTATCTATATAAGAAATACAGTTTTATCGATGTAGATATATTCTGGATCCCTTTTTAGTTTTTTGAAGAAAAATAAATCATTGATATGTGATGAAAAAAAGGTATATAAACGGAATTAAAATATGTTACAGTATAATTATTCTATTATTTATTCTAAATTGTCAATTGTATTAAATGTATTTCATCTTGGAATATAGTGATATTAACAGTATAGGGCCTACTGTATACAGCAGGGGTTCTCAGCAGGGGTTTGGGAGGGTGGTTTCCAAATTATTAAAAAAATATATATACTTTTTTTTCTTCTTTTTTCCGTATTGGCTGGAAAAATGGAAATTAAGAGTTTACATAGTACATGGTGCATGCATAAACTGAATGATTATATCTGATACAAAAAAAACCGTTGAGAACCCCTGCTTTAAAGTACCAAAAGTAAGAGTATACTCATTATGCAGAATGTTGCATTTCAAGTTTACACATGTATAAAAAGATCTTTTGAAAAAATAGCAGATCTACAAGCGCCTGTAGATCAGTCGTTCGAACGGTCACGCCCGCCCTCCATATATATATGGTTGCCCGGTCCGTTACACCTCGTGACGTCACGCCTATACAATCCCTGTCATGCCCATATATGGAGATTCCCTGATGTCATCATTATTGAGCCCATAATTATGGGAATGTCGTGAGTCACGCCTCGTGACATGATCCATATATGGAGACAGGCTATATATATATATATGAACCATGAACCCCATGCCAAAGGGCCAGCCCAGCAGTCTGCCGTCACCCAGGCGGATGGATGCGTGCACAATTAGCCCTTCGCTAAACCCCACCCCAAAAAGACATTGCTTATAGTTAAAACACCAAAATGTGTTCCCGTCCAGAATGGGTCAAAATTGACTCACTGAATCACAAGCGATGCAAACCCTCCTCTGACATAATGATGGGTCTCACTGTCTGCAACACTTCTATCCAAGCTTCTAATCCCGCTGCCATACGTAGGTCTCACTAGGTCTGCAACACTTCTATAGAAGCTTCTCTATCTCACATTTTTCCATCTCTCTCTTGCTTTCTGTGATCTCTCCCTCTCCTCTCTCCTCTCTCTCCTCTCTCTCTCTCTCTCTCTCTCTCTCTCTCTCCCTCTCCCCTCTCTCCCCTCCTCTCTCTCCCTCTCCCTCTCCTCTCTCTCCCCTCTCTCCCCTCTCTCCTCTCTCTCCCCTCTAAACCTTGGGTCAAAGAACGCAACAGGAATCACCAAGTGCCGCCACGCCGCCGCCCGCCAACGGAAGCAGCTTCCGCGTCCTACGCTCCTCGCAGCCGTGCGGCGACCGCCGCGGCATGCTGAGCTGTTTGTTTAGGAGGAATCCGGACGGGGGCGGGGCCGGGCCGCCGCCCGCCACCGCCGCGAAAATTGTATTCCATCGACCATGCTCGCTATCAACACACAATTATCTGGGTTAATCATGTGGAACTGTGGCAAATTCACCTGGGGCTCAGGAACTAATGACATTCGCGTCTGGCCCTGCTTTAGCCCATTCTGGGCGGGAACCCCCTTTTGGTGTTTTAATTAAGGCATTATAATGTTACACTTTAGCTGTTGAGAAATTGCAGATCTACAAGCTCGTATAGCGCGGCACTCAAGCTTGTAGATCTGCTAAACGGCGGTGCAAACCTTTGAATATACATTCTTTCAGAGCAAACTTTTTAACTCAAATCTTTGCTTCAGAAGAACAACACATTTTCAGATGGGGGTCCGTTGCCAATTACATATAATTTTTTGGGGTCCTTGACACGAAAATGACGCAATATTGAGCAGCACTGATATAGAAACATAATTATAGATATTTCAGAAAACCGTCAGGATTCAGAAGACATTTTAAAAGAATGTCGACGTCAGGCCCAAATGGGTTAGTGAAATGGCCCCAGCATCACCTGCAGCAGGAACACGGAGATTGCCAAAGAAAATTTGGTCTCATTTCGTCCGTCCCCCGTTCCTACTCACCCCCCCCCCCCCCCCCCCGCCCCCCCCCTCGAAACCCCCCTCCACCTCGCCCCCTCTCTATCCGCACGCACGCCTCCCCATCCCCTATTCTTCTTTGTCATCGCCCTAAGAAGAACGACTGAGATAGAAACACAGCTTTTTCAGAAAACTGTCAGGATGTATAGAAGACATTTATAGAATCTAGATCTCAGGTCAAAATGGGCTAGTCAATTCTTTCCTCCCGTCTGTCCATCTTATCTCTATGCCTGACGTTATACGTACAGTATATACGTACAGTACGTACAGTATATGCTCGCAACGCGGGCCGTGACGGGTGCAGGTCTTTTTATTCCGACAGCATATTGATCCGAAACCTCAATCCTAACCTAACCCTAACCGCAAGCACGGGAGCAGCGCATGTCGGACCATCGCTTTTTCGCATCGCAGCGAATGTCCCCCCGCTGCGGATCGGACCGTTGCCCCGTCGGCTAGAATGCTGTCGGAAAAAAGGCCGCTCATCCCGGCCGTGACGCTCGGCTGTTAGGACAGTGCAGCTTGGCGCTCCTACAGAACATACTGTATATACATATACACGTATTACCGTAATTCAATTTCCGCTGTTTGAAATAGGGACACCAGATAGAAAATTGTTAAACTGACACAATAATAATATAATATCATTAATTTCATTTGAAGTAAAACATTTTAAAAAATTAACTTTTTTTTCTCCTTTCTTTTCCTCTCGTTGTAACCTCCGTTACACATTGTTTCTATGTTTTTTATGTTCAATTTTTCTTATATATATATTTTATCCCACGATTTTGTAACCCATTTTTCACCCCTGTGTCAATCATCTAATGTGATCCTGGGCTCTACACACCCTCCACCAACCTAGTCCCCATATATGGGGGACAAGGGGAGAGCAACCTAGTCCCCATATATGGGGGACAAGGGGAGACCAACCTAGTCCCCATATATGGGGGACAAGGGGAGACCAACCTAGTCCCCATATATGGGGGACAAGGGGAGAGCAACGGACTTGAACTCATGCTTCCTTCATGCCTGAGTGTCCAAGTTGCTCCTTTACACCTGACAGGGGGGAGTTTCCCTGGTTGGACGTATAGCGCGTGGAAGGAACACGTTATTCCAACCAGTTCCTTTCCCCTCCATCAGGCGCCCCGGCTGGCCAGGGGGAGGCAGTTTAGAGACCAGGATTACTGCATGTTTTTGTACCTTACAAAATGTTCCATTTTGATGTACTTTATTATTTTCTACCAATCTGCTGGTCTATGAGATTTTGTTATCCTCTGATACCGGACTATATACCAAACTTTGCTGAGGAGTTTAAAGGGCCACTTCACCCCTTTTGCACCCATATCTTATTTTAATGACGTTTGGGAGACAAGAAACACGTTCCTGTGTTTTTAGATATTTTAGTATTTCAAAGTGGCAATGGGCTCCATGATGTCATGGACACTGGGCTCACTTCCTTCCTGGGACTACAATTCCCATAATGCTTTGATCCACTGCTCCTCCTTGTGGATAGGGGGGGTGGGGCTGTCTTACTGAGACAACATGTAGTCCAGGAAGATTTACAATTATGTAACTCTGGAGAGCATAAAATGAAACCAAATGGACCAAATGGTCATTTTTCCTCATAGTTTTAGTCGACGAAACCAAAAGATGGTCAGGACTATAGCCGCGACGAGTAATCAACCACCGACGCCTTTGGAGGGATGATGTCATTGGCGCGGCGCTCTGTCTGGAATGGAGGCCCGTGGCGTGCAACACCACTAGTGTGGGATATATAGAAAACATGAAGATAATCATCATCTCGCCAACAGATTTGTGCGTTATATACAGTAGTCCCAGTTCCGAAACAGACACCGACTCTGTGTTCGCACTGTATAATTATTAGGGAATGATTGAGTGCAGCCTAGTGGGGGGTGTTGATGGTCCCTCGGATCCCCCCCCCCCCCCCCACCCCCCCCTCACTCATACACACACACACACACACACACACACACACACACACACACACATCACTCTCTTTCCTTCATCCTCTCTCTATTGTTCCCCTTCAATCTTCACCATATCTTCCATATCTCTACCTCACTCTGTCGCCCTATTAGTTCCATCACGCACGCACGCAAGCACGCACACACACACACACACACACACACGCACGCACGCACACACACACACACACACACACACACGCACACACGCACACAGGTTTCCGCCTGCAACTTACAGGAAGTTGAGAGAGAGAGAGAGAGAGAGAGAGAGAGAGGGAAACTCAATGCTCATAATTATACATCAATACAAACATATGTTTTCCCCACAATCACAGATGCCATCCATGTGTGAAATGGGTGTCACACCGTTGGTGGTCTCATTATTCACCAAAGGGTGCATGGATAGCGTATATTGTGCATTGTGCATTGTGTGTGTGTGTGTGTGTGTGTGTGTGTGTGTGTGTGTGTGTGTGTGTGTGTGTGTGTGTGTGTGTGTGTGTGAGCACTCACATCGTACTGTATAGTTGGGTCACACACACTCCTCCTCCTCTTCTTCTCTGGATAATCACAGCAGAGGATGAGGCGCCGTGTCGTCGTCGTGGAGGAGGAAGCGAGGGGGAACTCTGCATGCGACGCAACGCGCCGGGTTTTTGGAATCCATTTCCGACAACGCCCGCCCGATGGAAGAGGTGCGAATCACATCCCAGCCCTCCTTTAGGGGGAGGGGGAGGGGGGGGTCTTCATTCTGCTGGACAGAGGAGGATGAGATGCTCAGAGACCAGAGTGTAGAGCAGGAGATCGAAGACACTGAACCCCAAATTGCTCCCGATGTGCTGGTTGGTGCCTTGCGTGGCTTCCGCCGCCATCGGTGTATGAATGTACGTAATGCACTATGTAAAGTGCCTTGGATGAAGGCACTATATAAATGCACTATTTACCATTTACCAGACGGGGGTCCGCGGGCTAATTAGTGTCAATTTGGGGGTCCTTATGACCATTTTAGGAACCACTGCATGGTGCACAGACTGCACAGTACACAGACAAACCAGAAGAAAAGTGATTCTCACTGGTGCAAAGGGGAACGGCACTAATCTGCCCTTTTCTAAATATGTTACCAAAACTAAAAAGATGATTATAAAACCACCCGCCCCACACCACCCCGCACCCTCCCCCCTCCCTCCCGCTGACACACACTTGCCGTGACGTCTAATCTCCACTGTTCCAAGTGTGTTTCTCCTTTTTTTTCTTTTTTCATTAAATTTGTGTAAGGACTAATTTTGAGTCTGGGGGGGTGAGGGGTGTGGGGGGGGGGGGGGGTGAATACAGATGTCAGGATGCCATCGAATCACATCACAGGGCCTCCTCTTTTAATGAGATAACAGGCTTTAGTCAAAGAATTAACGCTATTGAAAATCTGAATGAGATTAGTTCAATGGGATGTGTGTGGATACATAGAGTGGTGGAACGGAGAGAGAGAGAGAGAGAGACATAGACATACAGAGGCCAAATGGGAGTCATATTATCAGACTCATATAGGAGGAGACCTGCCGTGCTGCCAAATCACAAATCTATTTCCGACGCTGGTATTAATTAATTATCAGACTTAAAGCCGGTGTTGCATATTGATTCATCGGCACTGCTGTGCGTTCTAACGTTAACGTATAACGTACTTCTATTATCTGCTATTAAGACATTTTGGGCGGGAGCCCCTTTTGGTGTTTTTTAAACATTATGTTGTAATTTAGCTATTGAAAAATAGCAGACCTACAAGCTCGTAGCGCGCCACCGAGTGGCGCGCTACGAGCTCGTAGGTCTGCTATTTTAGAAAAATCGAGGAAAATGTGGCACAAATCTTTGAACATTTTTAACTAAAATATTGGCTTCTGGGTGGGAGGGGGGGGGGGGATCCCTGGAACTACATATTTTGAGATGGGGGGTCCGTGGGCCCAATAGAGATCATTCTGGGGGTCCTTGACATGAAAAAGGTTGAGCCCCACTGACATAATAGAAACATGAGGTTTTTCATAAAACTGTCAGGATGTAGAAGACATTTTTAGAATCTGATCTCAGGTCAGAATGTGTTAAGCAGGGAAAAAAGGGAGAGATTACAGGAGCCCTTCAGGGGCGTTTCATGGATCCTGTGAGAGTGTTAGAGCATGTCACGGGACCCCCCCCCCCCCCCCCCTTCCTTACGTCTCTCCTTATGTGGGCTGGAATGCCTTCTTAACCGATTCTGACCTGAGATCAGATTCTAAAAATGTCTTCTACATCCTGACAGTTTTCTGAAAAAGCTATGTTTCCATGTCAGTTGTTGTTCGATTTTTCAAAAATAGCAGACCTACAAGCTCGTAAGTGGCGCTCTATGAGCTTGTAGATCGACCCCCATCTGAAAATATGTTGTTCCCCTCAGAAGCAAAGATTTGAGTTAAAAACGTTCACTGTGAAAGAATATATATATATTCAAAGATTTGCACCACATTTTCATGATTTTTTTCGAAAATAGCACGGCACCGAGCGCCACGCTATACGAGCTTGTAGATCTGCTATTTTTCCAATAGCTATAGCATAATGCTTAAAACACCAAAAGGGGCTCCCGTTCAGAATGGGTTAAGCTGTAAATTTGATTAGGTTTGAGAGAGGCTTTTTCAATTACACTCCACAATTATGGCCCCTTGATAAACAAAACAAACAAAAAGAATGGCGCACACACACAACGCCCACATTTCTATTTGCGGGACAAGCTCAGACATCCTACACCCGGATTAACTGTCGCTTTTCTGGGCATCTCATAGATAGACGGTGGAAATAGCAGATCTACACAAGCTCACAAAGCATCGTAAGGTGTCGAGTGTGAGCTCATAGATCTGCTATTTTTGGAAATAAATATTTGGTGTAGAGGGGTGTGGGGGACAAGTACACAAAGTTTAATGACTAGTTGATATCGAGAAACTCAAATAGGATTTTTAGACCAAACTATCCCGATATCAATATTGTGACATGCCACTGAATCCCATTTTTCACCCCTGTGTCAATTATCTAATGTGATCCTGGGCTCTACACACCCTCCACCAACCTGGGGAGAGCACTATAGCCCATAGGCAGATCAGAGATTCGACATGTAGACAGGAGGAGCCGGGATTCGAACCGCCGACCCAGGGATCATTGGACGACCTGCTCTACCTCCTGAGCCACAGTCGCCCAAACCAAGTCCCTGACATAAGAGAAGATTTTTATGACTCTAGCAGTGATTCCTCAACCATTTCAATTTCAAGGGCCACCAGTGTGACATGGATTAGGATACGCAGCATCCCCATTTAAGGGTGGGTACTCTGGGACCCACGGAGCGCGGGTTCCCCCTGGAAGTACGCGCCCCGGAGTTCGCATGGCTGGGTTAATGGCATTTTTTTTATTTTTTAATCTCTGGGACCCCAATTTATATTGTAAAATCAATCTTAATTTATCTCTGAGAGAGTGTACAAATTGATTCACATCGGAGTTACAGACCCATAAGGGGTCCATTTGGTTCCTAACTATATCATTTAGCTGCAGGGGACCCTGTGAAAGTCCCTCAAGGACCCCTGGACCCAAGGACCCCTGGACCTCACTTTGGGAACCACTGGTGTACTGAACACAGGTACAGTTACTGCACACAGCACCTCTGCGCTTGTCGGTTGTTTTTCCTCCTTTTCGAGACTCGAGGGGGGGTGGGCGTCTTGGTTTGGCATACCCAGAGCCTTAGATATAGACAGAGTTACGCAAACATTCCACAACCACCGAACTTCCATTCCCAGCTCGCCCCTCCCCTCCCCCACCCACCCCTCGCCCTCCAACACACCCCCTCCTCGACGTAAAGAGAAAAGGAGCTGTGTCGGTCGGTTGCCATGCTGATAATTCCCTCTGTTTGGGGGAAGAAAAAAAATGATGAAAGCATTCATGGATGAAAGAAACTCTGGATTTAATCTCTCTCTCTCTCTCTCTCTCTCTCACTCTCTCTCTCCGCTCATCTCTCTCTCTCTCTCTCTCTCACTCTCTCTCTCCGCTCATCTCTCTCTCTCTCTCTCTCTCACACTCTCTCTCCGCTCATCTCTCTCTCTCTCTCACTCTCTCTGCTCATCTCTCTCTCTCTCTCTCTCCCTCCCTCTCACTTTCTCTCTAATCTCTGTCCATCTCTATCTCTCTCTCCCTCCCTCTCTCTCTCCCATCACAATCTCCCTTTCTCAGTACTCTCTCTAGTCCAATAGAAGAAGTAAGATGATGAGGAGCTACAGTGCCATCACCAGAGAGGAGTACAGTATACAGTACTTACAGTAAATTAGTCATTAGTTACCTCCCACCCCTCTCCTCCGTGGACGATGTCACGCCTCCATAACACTCGCAGGTCAAAGGTCATCCCTCGAAGCTGGTGTGGACATGCAAAACCAAACAGAAAACATGGGACAGACCGTCATGTTTCAGCTGGTGTGGACATGCAAAACAAAAAAGAAAACATGGACAGACTGTCATGTTTCAGCTGGTGTGGACATGCAAAACCAAACAGAAAACATGGACAGACTGTCATGTTTCAGCTGGTGTGGACATGCAAAACCAAACAGAAAACATGGGACAGACTGTCATGTTTCAGCTGGTGTGGACATGCAAAACCAAACAGAAAACATGGGACAGACCATCATGTTTCAGCTGGTGTGGACATGCAAAACCAAACAGAAAACATGGACAGACTGTCATGTTTCAGCTGGTGTGGACATGCAAAACCAAACAGAAAACATGGGACAGACCGTCATGTTTCAGCTGGTGTGGACATGCAAAACCAAACAGAAAACATGGACAGACTGTCATGTTTCAGCTGGTGTGGACATGCAAAACCAAACAGAAAACATGGGACAGACCGTCATGTTTCAGCTGGTGTGGACATGCAAAACAAAACAGAAAACATGGACAGACTGTCATGTTTCAGCTGGTGTGGACATGCAAAACCAAACAGAAAACATGGGACAGACTGCCATGTTTCAGCTGGTGTGGACATGCAAAACAAAACAGAAAACATGGACAGACTGTCATGTTTCAGCTGGTGTGGACATGCAAAACCAAACAGAAAACATGGGACAGACTGTCATGTTTCAGCTGGTGTGGACATGCAAAACCAAACAGAAAACATGGGACAGACTGTCATGTTTCAGCTGGTGTGGACATGCAAAACCAAACAGAAAACATGGACAGTGCTGACCCTGTAGCCACAGACGTTATAACCAGTGTTGATTTCGTCGACTAAAACTGAGACGGAAAATGTTCGTCGACTACCTTTTTTTCACTGACGAAAACTAAATGGAAACTAAATGAAAACTAAGCTACGACGACTAAAACTATAAGACTAAAAATACTGACAATTTCGTCAACAAATAAAAACTGACGGACTAAAATGTTAGGAAGGGACAAGAGATCCAGTATAAGTCATTTTACAGTTGGTTGCATGCTGAAAATATAGCCGATCTACAAGATCATGGCATCAACACCCACCAAAATACATTTTAGTTGACTAAATCAACTGTAGATTTAGTCAACTAAAATCTTATGATATTTAGTTCACTACAACTAGACCAACACTAAAGCATTCCAGGTGACTGAAACTAAATAAACTATTGAGACTATGACTAAAACTAAAATATGCTGCCAAAAACAACACAGATGTTAACGTATCATTGGGAACCTGTATCGGTCAGTACTTTTCAATAGATATGCATAATTACAGTGGCAGTATAGAGACCTGTTGTCTCGAGTCCGAGTCCAGACCAAGTGTGGGAGGGGCTCTAGACCGAGTCGAGAGAGATCAGGGTTCGAATCCAGGGTGCAGGTTGCAGTGACCCATCTGTGTCAGGAGAGGGCGACACAACATACTGTACAATGTACGGAATGGAGCTTTTTTAAACCAAATAGGAAAATCCGAAAACAACAAGAATGCAAAAAAAAAAAACGATTGGAATTGCGCAGAACATTTCAGAGCAGACAGATATAGTGCGGCTGCTTAGCTCCTGAATACATAACAATCGTTCAGTTTGTGATAAAAGCATGAAATTTGGTACACTTATAGCCAAAGGCATTACCAAAAGATTTAGATGTGGAGGCATCTTGAATTTTCATCATGGCGCCCATGGCAGCCATTTTTCAAAATGGCCGCCAGCAACAACTGTTTTCTAATGGGTGATGGATATAAAATGATATTGCTGAAAAAAATAGTTGAATTTACTTACAATATGTACTTGGTAATGTGTTTTTTTGATAATTGAACATTTTCATTGAAAATTCAAAATGGCCGCCATTTTTTAGATATGGATGATCTCTGTGTTGAACTATGCATTATACTTGATGCAGAATCTGAATTAGAAACTTTTGAATTTCTAAGATGTTGCCTTCTATCTCACAAGACTCATTTAGTGAGGCCAAACATAGGGTATATTGCAGGGAACACTATTCACACTCGCCTTCACAGAAACAGAGGGCTGTGCACTGTAACTGAGCTTTTTTGCACTTGCACTTTCGAACACAACCCTTCTTACATTTGCAAGAGACAAGTTCAGGACAGGACTGGCCTGCATCTGGTAGACATGTCCAGAAGGGTTCATAGTCCCCCTCAGATGTCTTTGACCAGCCCCATTTACACGGTGAAGGTAGTTCTGGTGTTGACACCAGCACTTGACCCCACACGTGGCCTCCTTGGTATACTGCTCTCTTGACATGCTCTTCTAGGGCAGCCTTGGTCGGAGGGATTGATTGTACATTGTGCCACTTTGCAAATAACTTCCTCCTTGCCGTATCTATTTCTGTATATGTGCTGGTTCGGTCATAGAGTAAGATAGTAAACCTCTCAATTGTGGTCATTACCTCCTGTGGTTTGTCATTTGGGGCTGAAGACAGTTTCAACAGGGCATGTGTAAGCTCAGGAAACACAGCCCATACAGCCCACGCAGTCTTTTTCCCGTGGCCAGCAAAGCTTGACACAGTGTCACAACCTGTCAATGCATGGAACACTGGTAGTGCAAGCGCTTTCTCAGGCCCTAGCCCTGCTGCAATTCCATGGGCTGATAAGTATCGGAAATTCTTTTCAGTTCCAAAAGCCAACCAAAGCTCATCTTCTGGCTGTAGGGTTTGAGCTACTGCCACAGCTAGCACCACAACATCAGTATCAACCGTTTGAATCATAATTTTATCACAGAGTCCTCTTTGCATTGTTCAGGAAAACCATTAAATGGTTTTGCCTCACCAAATATGTGACGGCGGACAATCTGTGCAGCACGTGCAATGTGCATAGCATCGTTGTTGATATCGTGCTCACAGGCTTTGGCAAGAGCAGTGCCAATGTCGTCTTTAAAGGCCATCAGGACATCTCTTCCTTTAGTGTAAGCTCGCAAATCAGGGAACTCGGCAAGAAGTCTCTCTTTCAGACGTGTAGAGTTAACTTGTTATCAACCTCTACTCCGAGCTGCTCCATTCGTGACTTGTAGAGCTGGGAAAGTTCTGCTAGTTTGAATACAGGTGCTGACCCATCATGTTGTCTGGCCTCTTCTATGTAAAGCACCAACTCGGCAAACACAACACCAGAGTTTGATGCTGCATGTCCCTGGCCATGATCTTCAAGACCTTCTAAGTTAGCCTTTCTGGCACGATTATAGAGACCTACTAGGCATCTGGCATGATACTTGGCTTCAATGGCCATCATGTCCCCAGCGCTAAGTCGCCCAAGTAATTCTGTGTCTTGTAGTAGGGTTGCAGCAGCGCGCACCCGTTTGTCTACTCGAAACATTTCAGCACTATGAAGGCCTTCATTGCCAGCAGGCTGTCTGCAGAATAAACAGATGTCCTGTATCGTTTCAGGAATCCGACTTGGTTGGGACCTTCTGAGTTTACATTCTGACTGTTGATCAGGACTTTCACTGCATGCTCGCTTGTCTGCCCTTTTCAACATGGTTTCATTGTACTTCAACCTGCATGTATGATGGAATTGAGCTTTGTTCGCCACCATGGCTGCTTCAATACCATGACCCTCATCCAGTCTTCCAATTGGAAATGTTGAAGGGAGCTGGCCAAGTTCATTAAACTGGATTAAATGCTCTGCAAGTGAAGTGTATCCACTCCCCTTGTCTGCTCGCGTGTTCTGCCTAGGACATCTCAATGCCTCTGACGTGTGTTCTTGGCATATAATACAGAGCTTCCAGTCAGTCTTGACTGTGCAAGAAGTTGATGGTCCTCGACCATCAAAATTCACACGTTGGAATTTCTTTGACATTTTCAAATTTGCAGTTTTCAAACGTTTGCAATAAAGGCCGAGGGGCTATCCTTTTACCACCTTTTACTACAGGAAAACACATTCAAGTATGGGATACAACTAGGTTCGGATAAGAACATTACCCTACACCTAGCCCGATCGTTCATCCAGTACCATTCAATTCCTGTGCGATCTGTACACCATCCGGGTAACTATATGAAAGTCATATAAAGCCCTGTTACCCTTGGCTCGGCTCTCCCGCGCTGGCACATCCTGTCCATTCAGGTGCGGCTATCTAACTACATCTAAATATATAAACTATTAAGTAGATGGGGCTAACATTAGATAGCATTTAGGAAACTAAACTACACTACCACTAAACTATCACCACAACCAGCACATTAATTACAGAAGAAATATGGCATAATTAAGTTTAGTGTATTTAGCTGGCTCTGAACCCCATGCTGAGTTTCACAGCAGTGGTGTCACCAGTGTGCCCTGGTTGTGCTTCAACATCCACTCTATTAAGATTCCATTCATCAAATGGTTCAGTTGTTTATTTTCTTGTTTATTAGACCAACATTTTAAGTACAACAAAATAGATAATAGCTCTATTTTCTTTCAATTAAAATTAAGTTTTTGGCCATATGGCTGCCATCTTAAAATAAACAGTGGTCTTATTCAGTTGTGAGGTAGAAGCAAGCTTCTGGCCAATTCCAAAGTTCCAAATTTGAATTCTGCATCATAAAAAATTACTCGTATCAGACCGTCATATAAGTGACGGCTGCCATCATGAAAAACGGCGGCCATCTTGAATATTCAAAGACAATTAAAAAAAATCCTAAATACATTTACCAAGTACTAGGTATAGTAAATAAGTCTGAAATATCATATTATATCCATCACTCATGAGAAAACAGTTGTTGTTGGCGGCCATTTTGAAAAATGGCTGCCATGGGCGCCGTGATGAAAATTCAAGATGCCTCCACATCTAAATCTTTTTGAAATATCTTTAGCTACAAGTGTACCAAATTTCATGCTTTTATCACAAACTGAACGATTGTTATGGCTATTTGCTGCACTAATAAGGGAAGAGCTGTGTGCATAACCCATTCTGAACGGGAACCCATTTTGGTGTTGGCATTACGTTATGCTTCAGCTATTGAAAAATAGCAGATCTACAAGCTCATAGCGCGCCACCGAGTGGCGCGCTACGAGCTTGTAGGTCTGCTATTTTTTGAAAAATCGAAGAATGACTGACATTTTTAGAATCTGATCTCGGGTCAGAATGGGTTAATCAGACCAGTGTGTGTCCAGTGGAAACCTCGTATGAATCTGATCTCAGGTCAGAATGGGATAATATACAGAAGAGAAGGCATCAGGTGTAGAGCAAAGAAAACAGAACGGAAGATACAATCAACCCCGCGGCGATGAGCAACGGAACCCCCGAGGGAAATTCCAGCGGCGAATATTATGTACCGTTACAGAAACGCTACGAGGCAATGACTCACGTCACAAACAAATAGAATGAAAGGAAGACGGAAAAACACGATTACATTCAGTGTTGATTTCTTTTTTTTTTTTTACAGCTATTTTTTTTATTTTAGTTTTAGTCTATAGTCTTCTGAATAGTTTATTTAGTTTTAGTCACCTGGAATGTTTCAGTGTTAAGTCTAGTTTTAGTCGACTAAATATCATTCATGTGAAAACATGAATGATTCTTTTATTTTAGTTTTAGTCATAGTCTTCTGAATAGTTTATTTAGTTGTAGTCACCTGGAATGTTTCAGTGTTAAGTCTAGTTTTAGTCGACTAAATATCAGTCATGTGAAAACTTTAATATAAAAGGTATAAAATGCAATGATTGATTAAAAGTTTAATTGTCATAATGAGAACATTATCATGGTGTGTAAAACGGAAAATCTAAAAATGTGCCACGGACACCACCACGTCTTTTACAACGTCGTGAGAACGTTGGCTTCCATTTTCGCATTGCAACTTTTCAGGACTAGAAAGCCTGCAGTTTATTTATTAGCTTGTATTCCCTATCGATGAAGTCACTGGAACACTGTTTCTGAACTGCCCACAGCCCTCCTATGAGACACAGACCGAGTAGAAAAAAAATTACGGCATTTTTTTCATGATTATTAGTGAGGACCTATTATATGAAGATAGGTTGAAAAGTGGTGAAGTGGTCTTTTAAGGCAACACAGAGCTTATCAGTGTTATTGTGAGTTGTTGTGCGCCATCGTCTCAGGCCTGAGGACCACATCGTTCTCCCAGGTGACTGGAGGGGGGAGGGGAGGGGAGGGGAGGGGAGGAGGGCAGAGGAGAACATGGCCCCCAGCAGCTCTCCACTTTGCCCAGCCTGGGGGGCAAAACAGGAACCATATGATGGGCAGTGAAGCGTGCAGGACTCGGGCTCAGGCCAGCTCCGGCTCATATGTATGGAAAACACTGGGCGTGGAGGGGGTGGGGGGGGGGGCACAGGGGGGGGTCATACAGTATACAGTCGGAGCGGAGCAGCCCGGCCCGGGGTCCTGGTGGTACAGGTTAAGAAGGTCTTGGTTCAGGAGGAGAGGCTAATTTCTTCTACTTGGCTGAGCAAAGGCCTGGATAATTGTGCCCCCCGGGTCGGCCTGTGGGTGATGTGTGGAGAGGCAGAGAGGAGGGGAGGGGGGGGTGGGGGGGGGAGACGACTGACAGAAGTGCAGGGCTGTTTCTAGCAGTGTTATTTTCTTTCTACAGATATTTTTTATTTAGTCTTATAGTCTTTTGAAAAGCACATACTGTAGTCATAGTACTATTTGTGACTCACAGTGAGTTTTGATGCACACAGTCATGACTGTTCAGGAGAATAGAAAAACTGTTATTTATTTATTTTTATCAAAAATGAGTTGATAGCACAGGCAGGCTCTTCAACATACTAGACTAGAGCATGTCTGAAATAAATGTCAGAGCTGAAATGTACAGTAAATGACATCAAATGGTGGTCTGTGGCTCAAATGGTGAAAAAATAATGGACCTTGATATGAAAAGGGTTGAGAAGCACTGACTTATAGTGCACAGCAGAGCACGAGGGGGTTCCCTATGAACCATGAGGGTACGAGGGGTTCCCTATGAACCGTGAGGGTACGAGTTCAAGTTCAAGATCTACAAGCTCACAATGCGTCGCAGCACGACGCATTGTGAGTTTGTAGATCGGCTATTGTCAGCGAGTGAAAACAAAACAGTCATTACGATGGCATCAAGGCCCACCAAAATACATTTTAGTACGTGACTAATGAAATGTGACTAAATTAAAACTATTCAAGAGACTAAAACTAAAATCAAAATAAATTATAGTTTGGAACCATTATGCGTCTGTAACTCTGAGAGTGTACCAATGGAACCAAATGGACCTTAACGGGTCCATTTGGTTCCATTTGTACACTCTCAGAGATAAAATAACATTGATTTTACAATATAAATCGGGGGTCCCAGAGATAGAAATGCTATTAAATGGTGGCTATCAAACTGGGGGTCCTTGAAATTAAGCGGGTTGAGAATCAGACTCCCGGCCTTGTCTCACATATCTCCGTCTCCTCTCTCTCTCTGCCTCTCTGTTTAAAGGCCTATTCATAGTCTGGATTTTCGGTGGTGAGGTGACCACCACTCCGGTGGTGAGGTGACCACCTCTCCGGTGGTGAGCTGACCACCTCTCCGGTGGTGAGCTGACCACCTCTCCAGTGGTGAGGTGACCACCGCTCCGGTGGTGAGGTGACCACCTCTCCGGTGGTGAGCTGACCAAAGGAGCTGAAATAACATTGAGCGGTGGTGAGTAAAAACAGAGAGAAGAGCTAATGCATGTCAAACTGGGGGTCCTTTAAATTAAACGTGTTAAGAATCACTGCTAGAGCCGTAAAAATCCTCTCTTATAGGGGTCCCTGGCATAGCTTTTCAAACGGGGGTCTGCGGTGTAATTAGTGTCAATTTGGGGACCCACTGTGTTATGATTATGAAATGCAATTCAGCAGAGAAGGAATAGGTTACATTTTGGAGCAAATGTCAGTTAAATGTATTAAAAAAAAAAGGCTGACGGGCCAGTCCAGTCCAGTTCAGTTACTAAAGCAAAGCTACCCTTGTACTGTAGCTCCACGTCTTTGTTGCTGCTGTGGTTAATTGCTGTAGACAGCTCTATCTACTGGCTGGGACATCTAGACCAACCTGGCAACACCTACTACTGAGGTGTGTGTGTGCATGGCTGACACAGTCAGTGACACTACAGAACACACACACACACACACACACACACACACACACACACACACACACAAGAGGAGTAATGAAAAACTGCCGTGACCAAAAAAGACCAACGGGGGAGAGAGAAAAAAAAGCAAAGATTGAAAGCAAGCGATATGAATGACTCTTTGTGGATATTCATTAGAAGAGGACGTCCAGAGGACTTAAAATCCTTGTCTTCTCGTCTAGCTTCTGGCAGCAGAGTGCTGAGCAGAGGAGGGGGAGGGGGGTGGAGGGGGGGAGGAGAGGTGACAGAGTTGTTTAAATATAGTGTGTGGAGGTGACACGCTCCACTGTAATTACACTCACCTGGTTCACGGCGGAGATTATAGGAGGGGAGAGGAGAGGAGAGGAGAGGAGAGGAGAGGAGAGGAGAGGAGAGGGAAGCGTTAGAGGCTTGAAAGAAAATATTCTGGGCAGGTGTTTTTTAAGGATTATGTTATAGGCCTACTTTAGCTATTGCAATATAGCAGATCTACAAGCTCATAGCGCCCTAACTGGGTTAAACAATACATTATCCCCAGTTTGAAGTCAACAGTTAAAGCTGCTATATAAGCAATAATATGTCAACATTTTAATTACCTTTTATTGTGTGTCTCTGTGACACATCTAGGGGGCCGCAATCTGCATTCAAAGATGTTCCTAGAAGCTTTGTCATTGGTCGAAATAAACCCGGGCCGGCGCAAAGACTAACCAATCAGGAAGCAGACAGGCGAATCGACCAATGACAAAGCTTCCATAGGAGAATCTTTGAATGCAGCTTGTGACCCCTAGATGTGTCACAGAGACTAAATATGTTTTGGGAGCGTTCTACCCGCTGCTGGCTGTCTGAATACCAACAAAAGAAAGGTCGTTAAAATGTTGACATTATTGCTTATAGCAGCTTTAACTGCACAACAGAAATAAAGCAGCTAGCTGAGTTAATCGTTAATTATATCGTTTCGCAAACTTTCTCTATAGTGCGCACACACACACACACACACACACACACACACACACAGACACACACACACACAGACACACTCACAGACACACACAGTCACACACTCACAGACACACACAGTCACACACACAGACACACACACACACACACACACACACACACACACACACACACACACACACACACACACCTCTCCCTGCGTGCGACAGAGCTTATATAACCCGATGGGTGAAACGTTCCCAAACTCGGCTGAGATGTTGTCAGACATGGTTAACGATGCTCCTCCCTCAGATATATTTAGTATTGTTATATGATTATAATTATTATGATAATAAATTATGATTTATTGGGGTTATAAAAACAACTCATACAGTAGATTTTTTCATTGTTGATTTCCTCGACTGAAACCACCCTTTTTTTCACTGACAAAAGCTTCATAAAACCTAAATGAAAACTAAGCTATGACGACTAAAACAATGACTAAATGTATAAATTTCGTCAAATAAAAACGATAGACTAAAATGTTAGGAAGGGACTATAGTGGACAAGAGATCCAGTATAAGTCATTTTACACTTGGTTGCCGAATGCTGAAAATAGCAGATCTACAAGCTCACAACGTGTCACGTTGTTGGTGTCCAAATCAGTCCTTACGACGGCATCAAGGCCCGCCAAAATACATTTTAGTCGACTAAATCAACTGTGGATTTAGTCAACTAAAGTCATATGGGATTTTTGTCAACCAAAACTAGACTATATAACACTAACTAAAACATTCCAGGTGACTAAAATGTGACTAAAACTAAAATGAAAACTATTCAGACTATGACTAAAAACTTTGCTTCCTTTATGATGAATTCCTGTTCTGTTCTTTAACTACATAGAAGTGTCTATTTGTACGTCTCTAAATGTTTCGATGAATTGAACATGGTGGACCCTGTTGTAAACAAGTGTAATGCTTAATTGGGTCGTCCACTCACAGTTAACAGTCTTTGTATTGAGTTTGTGCTTGAAATGTACTGTAATTCTGCAAACTGTTAATAAATATTTCAATCAATCAATTTCTGTCTAAAATAAAACACTGCTTCAAGTTGAAGCAACACTGCACTCTAGTGGCGACTGGCGGAACGACGCGGGTGGAAACCCAGACACCAGAGAGAGAGTCCATTAAGGGAAAAAGTGCTGTCACAAAATAGATCATGACAGTCTCATTTACTGTGGCCGTCCCAGAGCCCTGACCCTGCAGTCTGCACATTGAAGCTGAAGTCCTATTAACACATTCTGACCCGAGATCAGATTCTAAAAAAGGTCTTCTACATCCTGACAGTTTTCTGAAAAAGCTATGTTTCTGTGTCAGTGGTTCTTCGATTTTTCAAAAAATAGCAGACCTACAAGCTCGTAGCGCGCCACTCGGTGGCGCGCTACGAGCTTGTAGATCTGCTATTTTCCAATAGCTAAAGCATGACATGATGCTAACACCAAAAGGGGTTCCCGCCCAGAATGGATTAACCCTTTAAGACCCGAGTGACTGCCACACATTCTACGAATGCCTTCTAGATCCCTGACAGTTTTCAGAAAAAAACCCTGTATGTTTCTATATGACAGTCGTTCTCAAACATTTTCATGTCAAGGACCGCCAAAAATATATGTTATTAAGGCCTCCGAACGCTCCCATCTGAAAATATGTTGTTCCAGGGACCCCCCCCATCTGAGAATATGTTGTTCCAGGGACCTCCCCCAGAAGCAAAGATTTGAGTTAAAAACATTTGCTCTGAAAGAAGAATATATATTCAAAAATGTGTGACACATTTTCACCAGTTTAAAAAAAAATAGCATGAAGACCTACAAGCTCGTAGGACAAGCACTCACGCTATGAGCTTGTAGATCTGGTATTTCTATGCTAAAGTATAATAATGCTTTAAATAAAACACCTAAATGGGTCTCACGTCCGTAACGCATTAATGGCAGGCTGAGTCACACAGTCAAACTCAATTATCATATCTCTCTCTCTCTCTCTGACAAACACGGCAGCAGCAAAGCAAAGCACGGAGGCAGCACAGGACCTCCGCTCTTAATCAGCGTCGACTTATCAATTATAATGGATTTGAATTACTTTGGCCAACGGGCATGCGGAGACAAACTACAGATTATGAAATGTAACCCATTTAGACCCCAGAACGGATTCTACAAAATGTCTTCTTTGTGTGTCTTCTTCTTTGTTTAGTTTTTTTAAGTTTTCTGAAAAACCTGTGTTTCTATGTCTGTTTCATGTCAAGGACCCCCAGAATTTTCTGTATTTCAGAATCTCAAACTATGTTGTTGTTCCAGGGACCCCCCCCCCCCCCCCCGCCCCACAGAAGCAAATATAATATGAGTTAAAAACTGTTCACTGTGAAAGAATATATATTTATTATGCAAAGAGTTGCGCCACCATTTTCACGATATTTCCATCATAGCGCTATGAGCTTGAGCTACAAGATATGAGCTACAAGATATGAGCTTGTAGAAAGTGACACACAGATTCCGTTCCCGTCCAAAATGGGATAATGACAGAGAGTCAGGAGGGACGGCGGCGGTTTATTATATTTCTCACAACGTGTGTCATGACGACCACATACTTATATATTACGTATTCTGGACATGTACTGCTATTACTCAAGCCAGTGGGCATGAAGGGGTGAAGAAAAAGCAGGATTTCAAGGGCCTTATATATAGCCTAGTAGAGGTTACTAAATATGCTGCAAAATTGGCTCAGGGGGTAGAGTGGCCCGGCAGAACAGCTGGGTGGCAACCCGGTTCGATTTCGGGGCTCCCCCAAAGCAGAGCCCTCTAAATAGAAGAGTTACGACATTGAGGGGGCAGAAACAGAGCGCTGTTCATGCAGCCTGGATTTGGAAATACATTGTTGATAAATAAGTGCAATTTTAAGCATGTGTGCAACATGAAAACTGTTTTAAAGTATCGGAGCGACCCTTTTTTGTCATATCGGTATATCTGTGAATATGCCAGTCTAACCACCGATCCCACACAGGGGTAAGGAACTGCAGAAAAAGGAACTGCAAGTGCACATTTGAGTGAGGAGTCTGCTATAAACACAACACTGGTATTGGTAGATCACTACACTGGTATTGGCTAACACAGAAATTGAGGTATTGGATCGGAAGCGAAAAAAGTCGGGACATCCGTAGTAACAACTACAGTCTCTGTAGTTTTTACTGAAAAACCCATGTTTCTATATCAGTGGTGCTGAACCTTTTTCATGTCAAGGACCCCCAGAATTAAGGCACGGACCCCCATCTCAAAATATGTAGTTCCAGGGACCGCCCAGAAGTAAATATTTTAGTTTTCCCCAAAATAGCAGACGTACAAGCTCGTAGTGCTGCAGTCTGTATGTGTAAAAGTATAACATAATGCTTAAAACACCAAAAGGTGTTCCCGTCTAGAATGGGTTAAACAAAGGGCAGTTTCCAGAGGAAGGAGGCGCACCTGTTTTCTTTTTCTTTTTCTACATACTACTGTACGCCTATTCTTAATAGATAAAATGATAAGGCACAATATTAAAATGGCTGTGTGGAGAGCAAGTTGATACAAGTTTACTGAACCAAAGAATGACAGGAATAAAACTCACCATGCAATCAGTTCACGTTCCAAAGCTCGGTCCATTTTAATCTGGAAGGGCAGAGAATGGAGTTCAGCAGACACTGCATACAGCCAGTATGCAGTGTCTATAATTGCAATAGACATTGCAATTAAAAACAAAATTGCACTGAGAACTGAATTTGGGAAACACGTTTTCACCTACGCTGTACCATTCTCCTGAAACATCCTAATATCTGAAGCTAGATTAATTGGATTATTTTAATTAACAAATTGGACACTCATGTTTTTAAAATGGTCAAAAAAATATATATATATCTAAATTACATATAAAAATATTAATAATAGTATTATATATATATATATATATATATATATAAACTGTATATATGTTTTTGTTTTTGTTTTGCAATTTTGTGTTAAGATCATCAACTAAAATGCATATATTTTTTTTAAATTAATTTCACAACTTCAGCATGTGTTCCGGAGTGTCGTTCCGCACCTTCCGGCCAACCGCGATGAAGAGCACGCCGGACAGCAGGCAGAAGAAGCCGGCGACGGGAGCCAGCAGGAAGGAAAACCCGTTGCGGACCGCCAGGCGGAGGGCCGGGTCTCCTCTGGCCAGCCTCTGCTGCCCCGCAAAGACCTCCAGGGTGTCCAGGACGTGGATCCACACCACAAACATCACCACCACCCCCAGGAGACACACGCCTTGGCGGGGAGAGAGATAGAGAAACATCACCACCAGCAGACACACGCCTGGGTGGGGAGAGGAATGGAGGGGAAAGGAACTGGTTGGAATAACGTGTTCCTTCCACGCGCTATACGTCCAACAAGGGAAACTCCCCCCTGTCAGGTGTAAAGGAGCAACTTGGACACTCAGGCATGAAGGAAGCATGAGTTCAAGTCCGTTGCTCTCCCCTTGTCCCCCATATATGGGGACTAGGTTGCTCTCCCCTTGTCCCCCATATATGGGGACTAGGTTGGTGGAGGGTGTGTAGAGCCCAGGATCACATTAGATGATTGACACAGGGGTGAAAAATGGGTTACAAAATCGTGGGATAAAAAAATATATATTAAAAAAAAAAAAGAATAGAGAAACATCACCACCACCCCCAGCAGACACACGCCTGGGTGGGGAGAGAGGGATGGAGAATATGGAAACATCACCACATCAGGGCACCACTGTATCTCTCTTTTTTTATATATATAGCCTTAAAGGCGATAAAGCGACTGCTAGGGCTGAGACAGCACGAGGCGAGGCGACAGCACTATACCGACTGCCACCGTGCCCAAATGTTGGAATTAAAAAAAAAGAATGGAAATGTTTGGGAATTAACCCCTGATGTAACTAAGTCAGTTCTGTGGTCAGAGTTGTAGTGTAGTGTCAGCAGACTCAGCACTGTGTCTGTCTATATCTGTTAAAGGAGAATTCCATACTAAAAGGCTTTCTTACCTTTATTTGTAGTTGTTACGTCCCCATCAAAGAGGTCCAGGTGTTATTTTGTGCAAAACCTCCTTATTGGCTATTTCCCCTACCATGAGCCCTCAATTAATTGCATTGAATTGGATGGGAATTGAATGGGGCTAATTCGCTTATTTCCATCCCAAGCGGCACACTTTACTACTTATTTCGATGGAAATAAGCAAATTAGCATAACACCCCATAGCCCCATTCAATTCCCATTCAATCGAGGGCTTATGGTAGGGGAAATAGCCAATAAGGAGTTTTTGCACAAAATAACACCTGGACCTCTTTGGTGGGGACGTAACAACTACAAATAAAGCCTTCTAACATGGAATTCTCCTTTAAATAGCCCCGCGGTCATTCAAGGCGTCGATGACGTCACTGTGATGACCTCAGTACTATAACATCAGCCCTGTGTGTGTCGGGGCCTGACCAGTCTTCATTTGAATCGGTCGTCGGCAACACGTGTAACATTATTGAGGGGAGTGACACACACATCTGTGACAATATTATTTGGGTATAAACAAATCACTTAAATCACAGTACGGTAAATCCTCAAAGTAAGTCGCCTTAACGTTCATCCAAAACGCTGCAGCGCTGAAATCTAAAGTGTATTATTATGAAAGTAATGCACGCATAGCGAACTCGTACATGTACCCCCAGAGTGGCAACGAACGAACGTGTGACAACGAATTAATTAAACCATGGACTCCATATTTCACGAGAAACAGGACGGCTCTCTGTGCGCGCAGCACTGCCTCAACAACCTCCTCCAGGGGGAGTACTTCACCCCCGTGGACCTGTCCTCCATCGCCCAGCAGCTGGACGAAGAGGAGCGCATGAGGATGGCCGAGGGCGGCATGGCCAGCGACGAGTACCGCACCTTCCTGCGGCAGCCGTCGGGGAACATGGACGACAGCGGCTTCTTCTCCATCCAGGTGATCAGCAGCGCGCTGGGCAAAGTGTGGGGCCTGGAGCAGGTGCTCTTCAACAGCCCGGAGTACCGGCGGCAGATGACGGAGCCCACCGACGAGAGGGCCTTCATCTGCAACTACAAGGAGCACTGGTTCACGGTGCGCAAGCTGGGACAGCAGTGGTTCAACCTGAACTCGCTGCTGACGGGGCCGGAGCTGATCTCGGACACCTACCTGGACCTGTTCCTGGCGCAGCTGCAGCAGGAGGGCTACTCCATCTTCGTCATCCTGGGGAGCCTGCCGGAGTGCGAGGCGGACCAGGTCCTGGGCATGGTGAGGGTGCAGCAGCAGCAGCGCCCCCGGCTTGTGGGGGGAGAGGCCCAGAGGTCCATGGGACTGATGGCCCGGTCCAGTGGGTTCATGGGAGAGGCCCGCTCCAGTGGCCTCCAGGGCAGCAGGCCTTTGTCTCAGCCTTCGTGGGCAGCAGGCCTGGGGGGGCTCATGGAGGACGGGGACAGCAGCGACGAGCTGCGGAGAGCCCTGGAGCTCAGCAGACGAGACGTGGAGGTGGAGGACGAAGACGCCGACCTCCGGCAGGCCATACAGCTCAGCATGCAGGGGGAAGGGGGTGGGGGCGGGGCGACCAGTATGAGGTCTTTGGAGTCCAACGTTAAGCCTAGCAGCCGGGACGCAGCGGCGCCACCGGCGGCAGCAGCGGCGGCGGCAGGCGACGGCGGTGGAATATCAGAGGGCACCCAGAGCGAGATGTCCCCAGCGGAGGAGGTGCGTCGAAGGAGACAGGCCTACTTCGATCGGCAGTCACAGCAGCAACAACAGCAGCAACAGGCAGAGGATGGAGCGACGGGAAGCAGCAGCGGATCAGGATCACAGGGCCGTGCTGGTGACGGAGAGGAGGGCCCTAAACGGAACAAGCCCTAGAGAGGAGGGCCCTGCACGGAACAAGCCCTAGAGAGGAGGGCCCTGCACGGAACAAGCCCTAGAGAGGAGGGCCCTAAACGGAACAAGCCCTAGAGAGGAGGGCCCTAAACGGAACAAGCCCTAGAGAGGAGGGCCCTGCACGGAAAAGGCCCTAGAGAGGAGGGCCCTGCACGGAAAAGGCCCTAGAGCCAGTGAAGGGGAGAAAGCTTGTCCATTACCCCCCCCCCCAAGAAAGCAGTGGTTCTCAACCAGTGGTCCTTGAGGCGGTTGGTTCCAGGTGGTATCTAAAACCACATATTACACACATAAAGACCCCCCAGGATGGTGTTCTGAATCTTCTAAACGTCATTAACACGCCGCTCAGATTTGTCTCCAGACAATCACGTCATTTTCAACTAACTAACAAGCCATTTTTTTCAAGGGTGTAGTCTAGGGTAGTCTAGAGAGTCTATAGTCTTTCAAGGGTGTAGTTTAGTCTAGTCTAGAGTGTGGATATTCACGGTCATTCGTACATGCTCTATTTTCGGAGCACTTTAATAACTTTGGGGCGGAAATTGCACCGTTTTTTTTTCTTCCCAGTTGTAATATTTTTTCAGCATTTGGGTGTGCCCATAATTAGATAACCCCATAGTTAGATAAACTAATAAACAAAAAAAGACTAGCTATTTCAGTGCCGTGTGCCTCATTTCAGTTAATTTCACTGTTATGTCACAGAAACGTTGTGAATTATTGAGTTATTTTGTGTTCTCAAGCCATTCAGGACGGGAACCCCTTTTGGTGCCTTTTATGTTGTACTTTAGCTATTGAAAAATAGCAGATCTACAAGCTCATAGCACGGCACCCGGGTGCTGCTCTACAAGCTTGTAGATCTGCTATTTTTGAATAATATCGCAAATCTTTGAATATATATATATATTCTTTCAGGGTGAGCAGTTTTTAACTCTAATTTTTGCTTCCGTGGGGGTCCCTGGAACAACATATTTTGAGATGGGGGGGGTCGGTGGCCAAATACATATCATTCTGGGGATCCTTGACATGAAATTATTTGAGAACCACTGACACAGGAACATAAGGGTTTTTCAGAAAATCATGTCAGGATTAACCCATTTAGGCCTGAGGCAGATTCTGAAAACGCCTCTAAATCCTGACCTAAGTTTTCTGAAAAACTTCAAATATATCATATAGCATCATCAATTTTTTACAGTTTTGAATACTGTACATACTGTACAGAACCCAAAAATGGGTTCCCGGCCTGAGGGGGTAAAACACCAAAAGGGGTTCCCGCCCAGAATGGGGAAGACATTTGTAGAATGTTCTCAGGTTTAAATTAAATCACAGCTATTGCACACGTGTACAAAACGTCCGCAGGGGAAACATATCTACAGAGTACCTTCATTCATTCACACCCATTCAGTCCCTTACACCCCATCCAGGGCCCTGAGGTCAGCTGACCAGCGGCTCCTGACTGTGCCCAATTCCAATCTCAGGTCCAGAGGTGACCGTGCCTTTTCGGTGGCTGGCCCCAAACTCTGGAACTGTCTGCCCCTTCATATTAAGTCTGCTCCCTCCTTAGAGGCCTTTAAGTCTTTACTAAAAACCCATTTCTTCTCCCTGGCTTTCAATGTTTGACCTAATTAACCTGTGTACTTTTTGTGTTGCTTTGATTTTGTAATGAAACCGGTGTACTTTTTGTGTTGCTTTGATTTTGTTTTACTATGTTACTTGTGTCATGTTTCCTGTACAGCACTTTGGTTGGCCTCCTGGTCTTTGAAAATGTGCTCTATAAATAAAATTTGATTTGATTTGATTTGATTCAATATACGTGAACGCAGCATCCTTACCTCCCGAAAGCTGAAAAGCCCCGCCTGCTTTATAGAGCCTGTGATTGGCCAGTGGGGCAGCGCAGATGACGAGAAATCCACCAATCACCACGGAGACCACGCCCATTATGAGGAGGACACTCCAGAAGGTTCTGAACACTGTAAATAGAGACAACAGGATGTTATTTATGACAACAAGGATATCCTGCTAAACAGGATGGCAAAAAATATTACACAATTAATACAATTTACAATTTACAATTTAGGCATTTAGCAGACGCTCTTAATCCAGAGCGACTTACATTAAGCAAGAACAAAAAGCATGGGGAATACATCACATAAAAACATTTATCATATATCTCATTGGTTCCCAAAGTGGGGTCCGGGGACCCCCTAAATGACCAGAGCTAAATGATACTTTGTAACCAAATGGACCCTTATGGGTCTGTAACTCTGAGAGTGTACAAATGGACCCGTTCCATTTGTACACTCTCAGAGTTAAATTAACATTGATTTTTACAATATAAACTGGGGGTCCCAGAGATAGAAATGCCATTAAATGGGGGTCCGTCCGTAGACTAATGCATGTCAAACTGGGCGGTCCTTGAAATTAAACGGGTTGAGAATCACTGCTAGAGCCGTAAAAATCTGGTCCCTGGCACATCTTTTCTAATGGTGGTCCGCGGGGTTATAAGTGTCATTTTAGGGGTCCTTGACATGAAAAAGTCGTGCTGACCAGAGACACCCAAACCCACTTAAAGGACACCTTTTGGTTTATCCAGAGAAGCAAAGACGAAACATCGGAGGTTTGCGGGAAAAGAAGATGTGCTACGCCTGCACACAGTGTGACAAGACGAGTTTCAATAGTTCACGTCGCCTGACAATACACCAGCGTATCCACACCGGGGAGAAACCATACCGCTGCCAACAGTGTGACAATACACCAGCGTATCCACACCGGGGAGAAACCATACCGCTGCCAACAGTGTGACAATACACCAGCGTATCCACACCGGGGAGAAACCATACCGCTGCCAACAGTGTGACAATACACCAGCGTATCCACACCGGGGAGAAACCATACCGCTGCCAACAGTGTGACAATACACCAGCGTATCCACACCGGGGAGAAACCATACCGCTGCCAACAGTGTGACAATACACCAGCGTATCCACACCGGGGAGAAACCATACCGCTGCCAACAGTGTGACAATACACCAGCGTATCCACACCGGGGAGAAACCATACCGCTGCCAACAGTGTGACAAGGGTTTCCACACCGAAGAGAAACCATACCGCTGCCAACAGTGTGACAAGGGTTTCCACGAGCCGGGCGGTCTACGAACATGCTAAATATGTATTTTTTTACAAAAGATAATGGTAATTTATTTTTGTATTATTTACTATAGCCCTTCTAGACCCCAATAAGTTACATCTGGCCATGAAATATCACGGGATCTATTGAATGTAGATTCAGTAGATCCTCTGATCTTTTGTGGCCAGATTCCTGGGGTCTAGTAGGACTATAGTAAATAATAATAAAGAAATCGCCGTAAGATTTTGTAAAAAAGGAAGTATTTAGCCCCATGTTCGAATGCCCCCGCACCCCCCCTCCCATCCTTTTACTTTGTCTAATAACAACCTAAAACATGAACCTTGTTTGAAAGAAAATAAAGTTGTCCTTTATTTAAAGTCACAACTGCTGCAACAACAACTGAACATTTTGTTCAAAGATTTGTTGGACAACCACTTCAAAGAAACTTTATACATCCACATATTATGATATCATCATCCTAAGGTTAGCAATGAATATCACCTCTAATACAAGCCATGTTTTGTATAGAATATAAGGAATATCACCTCTAATACAAGCCATGTTTTGTATAGAATATAAGGAATATCACCTCTAATACAAGCCATGTTTTGTATAGAATATAAGGAATATCACCTCTAATACAAGCCATGTTTTGTATAGAATATAAGGAATATCACCTCTAATACAAGCCATGTTTTGTATAGAATATAAGGAATATCACCTCTAATACAAGCCATGTTTTGTATAGAATATAAGGAATATCACCTCTAATACAAGCCATGTTTTGTATAGAATATAAGGAATATCACCTCTAATACAAGCCATGTTTTGTATAGAATATAAGGAATATCACCTCTAATACAAGCCATGTTTTGTATAGAATATAAGGAATATCACCTCTAATACAAGCCATGTTTTGTATAGAATATAAGGAATATCACCTCTAATACAAGCCATGTTTTGTATAGAATATAAGGAATATCACCTCTAATACAAGCCATGTTTTGTATAGAATATAAGGAATATCACCTCTAATACAAGCCATGTTTTGTATAGAATATAAGGAATATCACCTCTAATACAAGCCATGTTTTGTATAGAATATAAGGAATATCACCTCTAATACAAGCCATGTTTTGTATAGAATATAAGGAATATCACCTCTAATACAAGCCATGTTTTGTATAGAATATAAGGAATATCACCTCTAATACAAGCCATGTTTTGTATAGAATATAAGGAATATCACCTCTAATACAAGCCATGTTTTGTATAGAATATAAGGAATATCACCTCTAATACTAGCCATGTTTTGTATAGAATATAAGGAATATCACCTCTAATACTAGCCATGTTTTGTATAGAATATAAGGAATATCACCTCTAATACAAGCCATGTTTTGTATAGAATATAAGGAATATCACCTCTAATACAAGCCATGTTTTGTATAGAATATAAGGAATATCACCTCTAATACAAGCCATGTTTTGTATAGAATATAAGGAATATCACCTCTAATACTAGCCATGTTTTGTATAGAATATAAGGAATATCACCTCTAATACAAGCCATGTTTTGTATAGAATATAGGTTGCTACAGTACCTTCGGGAAGGAGATATCTCCATTTCCGTCACCACTAAACCCCTTATCCCTAAAGTTCAACTAGCCAATCTACATTGACACGTTGTGAGCTTGTAGACAGGCCCTTTTAGCTATTAAAAAATGTTTAGCAAAATAGTAAAAAAAAGGCAAAGAAGTTTAGGGGTAAGGGGTTTAGCGGTGGTTCTAGCATACAATAAGGTCAGACTAAAGAGATATTTTGTCCATAAGTCGACTCTGAGCCTTGATCAGGATTTTGTCCAGGACTAGACTGAGCTGTGGACATTGCTCTTGCTCTCATGTCTCCATGTATGTAACTGTATTTTTATTTCCGTTTTGTGTTATGTCAAATGTGTGTATATGTGTGTTGCATACAAAAAAATGTTCGTCGGCTACACTGACAAAAAACACATAAAAACTATATGTAAACTAAGCCATGATGACTAAAACTGACTAAATATATACTGTTGATTTAGTCAACAAATAAAAACTAGACTAAAATGTTAGGAAGGGACTAGTGGACACGAGATCCAGTATACCGGTAAGTCATTTTACACTTGGTTTCATGCTGGAAATAGCAGATCTACAAGCAGTGCACACAACCCCACTTTGGGAACCACTGTTTAACACAACATGCCTCTTTCACGAAATATATCTTAAATCCTACCAACCAATGGCAGAGTCCGCTGTGGAGGGATGTGATTGGCCAGGCTCGGCGAGGGCGGGGAATGGGAAGAGGAAGGCGGGCTCACACACCTTGGAACTCGGCTGATTGGCTGAGCAGAACAACAGGAGCAGAACAAAACAATGAAACAAAGTGTGCGTGTGTGTGTGTGTGTGTGTGTGTGTGTGTGTGTAACACGCATAACCCGGCATTGATACATATCTTAATTACGTCACCACCATTACATCAGTAATTATATTATTATTATTATTATATATTATATCTACCAAGCATACGCACATAAAAAGCCGGTTTGGCCGACTTGCTAATGGGGGACAATTAGGTTTCGTGAAATGACTATTATATTTATTTCTGGAACTCCTGGAACAAAACGCGTGAGCCCAGTCGCTTCCTACAATTACTTGCTCTCAATGTTGACGTAAAAAAGATGTGGATTAAAGGACCCAATGCCAGAGTGTAATTGGTTTTCGATGGTGACGTAATGACGATATGTTTTAGAGTTGGGAGGATTAAAGGTAATGCTCCTATGTATACATGTATATGTAATCTGGCACCACTGCCGTATCAGGCACAAGTAGTCATTACTGAGATTTGACAGTTTGTAGCGGTCGAAAGTACTTGCGCGCTCTGCTTGCGCAACAAGCAAGTTTCAAGTATGCACTCGACAGAGTGCAGTTCTAGTTTTAGTCTAGATTTTATTTGTTGACAAACTTGTTGACAATATATTTAGTCTTAGTTTTAGTCATCACAGTTCATTTAGTTTCCATTTAGTCTTCGTCAGTGAAAAAAAGGTAGTTGACGAACATTTTTCGTCATAGTTTTAGTCGACGAAAACAGCACTGCTTACCGCTCCACATGGTCCACGCAGAGAGGAGGTCCGGGCTGCCCCTGAATGCACACCTCCACAACAGACCTTCATGAAAGAGCTGCGCGCGCACACACACACACACACACACACACACACACACACACACACACACACACACACTTTCAAGAAATTCTTGAACACAAACAATAGTGGATGCGCAAACTTGGAAAACGTGCTTCAGGATACAGATCACGGGTACAGATTCAGAAAGCATCGCCTTCTCCATATATGGCGACTGCCAATTATTGCAGACACTGAACAGAATGTCGCCGATGCCTGATCAGCTCTCGGCTTATTGGGCATGCCTGCAATCTGCAGACTGCAGGCCCCTCACCACTGATTTATGGACATTACAGAGGCTTCCAAATATGAACACAAGTAGTTTACATTTGTAGTCAAGCTGCATAATAGCATCCTTAAGACACTGGTACTTAAGGAATGCCTCTTCCAGACTGTGGTCAAATGTACATGATGCCACTTCCAAAATGGTCACTTCTCTACTGTCCTCATCAACAACAACATCATCATCTGGTGTATTAGCTGTGACATCTGAAAAGGCATCATTTTCATTATTGTGCATGAACATGGCGGTTGAAACACGTGAGTGCTTATACATTTTGGCAGATGATGAAACATATGAACTTATGTCCTTAGCTAATAGGTCAACAATTCTGTAATGTCTAGCAATGTACATTCCCTTATATATATACATAGCAGCCATTAAGTATATGTGACAGTGTTTCTGTCACATACCGGTATGTGTTACGTGTTAGGGTACCACAGAGAGATTGAGTCTGGTCAACGCAGCGCGACGCGTTGTGAGCTTGTAGATCTGCTATTTTCAGCATGCAACCAAGTGTAAAATGACTTATCCTGGATCTCTTGTCCACTAGTCCCCTTCCTAACATTTTAGTCTAGTTATTTGTTGACAAAATTAGTCATCATAGCTTAGTTTCCATTTCGTTTTCTTCAGTGAAAAAAAGGTAGAACATTTTTTTTGGTCATAGTATATTAGTCAACGAAAGCAACAGCGACTCACAGACGCCCCCTTCTGTCCCACAGACGTCAGTACACCCTCCTCTTCATCCTCCTCCTCGGAGACCAGCAGCCAGTACTGAGTCCCACAGGACAGCAGCATGGACAGGAACCCTACGGCGCCGCAGAACCCAGCCAGGAACAGAACCACATGGAGCCTGTCAGCAGGAGACATGTCTGTCTGTCTGTCTGTCTCAGTGTCTGTCTGTCTATCTGTCTGTCTCAGTGTCTGTCTGTCTATCTGTCTGTCTCAGTGTCTGTCTGTTGCTACCACAGGGGTATGTGGCTATAGCATGAGAAGGAATGTGGAGAGAGAGAGAGAGAGAGAGAGAGAGAGAGAGAGAGAGAGAGAGAGGAGACAGAGGGGCACCGTGGCAGTATGTAAATAAAAGTGACTTCATGGATATATGGTTACAGATATTTTTATCTTTTCACAAACATAAATAGCAGTGCTGTGTCGAGTCGATGCTATTTTGGAGTACAGTACAGAATACAGTCCCAACGACAACGACGCTACGCTGCAACGCACAGACATACATACTGTACGCATACTGTAGTGGCGGAAGGGAAGGAAGGACTCCTTTTACCCATTCTGACCTGAGATCAGATTCATACGAGGTTTCCACTGGACACACAACTGGTCTGATGAACCCATTCTGACCTGAGAGCAGATTAAAAAAATGTCAGTCGTTCTTCGATTTTTCAAAAATAGCAGACCTACAAGCTCGTAGCGCGCCACTCGGTGGCGCGCTATGAGCTTGTAGATCTGCTATTTTTCAATAGCTAAAGCATAACATGATGCTAACACCAAAACGGGTTCCCGTTCAGAATGGGTTAACATTGTATACTTCACCAAATTAGAAGAAAACAAATTGTTATACATGTTTAGTCCTGTATTCTTAAACTTTGTGACGGATAAGCTATACCAGTGGTTCCCAAAAGTTGGGGTCCCCAGCTAAATGATAGTTAGGAACCAAATGGACCCCTTATGGCCGGGTCTGTGTAACTCAAGACATTCATTTGTTACGCTCTTGAGTTAAATTAACTTTAGATTGTTCTCCCTGTGTCCCCTATAGGTTAGGTACCCTCACAAAAAACATGGAGTAATCCTGGTCTCTAAACTGCCTCCCCCTGGCCAGCCGGGGCGCCTGATGGAGGGGAAAGGAACTGGTTGCAATAACGTGTTCCTTCCACGCGCTATACGTCCGACCAGGGAAACTCCCCCCTGTCAGGTGTAAAGGAGCAACTTGGACACTCAGGCATGAAGGAAGCATGAGTTCAAGTCCGTTGCTCTCCCCTTGTCCCCCATATATGGGGACTAGGTTGGTGGAGGGTGTGTAGAGCCCAGGATCACATTAGACGATTGACACAGGGGTGAAAAATGGGTTACAAAATCGTGGGATAAAAAATATATTATATAAAAAAAAAAAAACTTTAGATTTTAGAAGATAGAAATGGGTGATCGTAGCCTGATTCAGGTCAAACTGGGGGTCCTTGAAATGGTAAATGGTTGAGAATCACTGCTAGAGCCGTTACAAACCTTCTCGTGTAGTTGGCATATATTTTCTAATGGGGGTCCGCAGGCTAATCTAAGCGTCAATTTGGGGGTCCTTGACATGAAAGGGTTTGAGAACCACTGAGCTGTACGATTACAATAGCAAAACATAAACACTAATTAAAGCATAATGGCCCAAATCACAATCATACAGTAAGTATAGTATTGTAATTAGTACTGCATGAATCTGTTCCGTCACTCGATGTTGCAGCTGGTGAAGGTACAGTGGGGATGATTTTAATCACTTGAATTTAATTAAATAAATGTAATTAACTTTGTGCTGCGTGCTGGGTAGCTTAACCGGTTCTGAACGGGAACCCCCTTTTGGTGTTTTAAAGCATTGTGTTATACTTTAGCTATTGAAAAATAGCAGATGCGAGGCAAATCTTTGAATATATATTCTTTCGCTTTTAACTCAAATCTTTGCTTCTGAGGGGTTCCTGGAATAACATCTTCCACATATTTTCAGATGGGGGTCAATGGGTGGCCAATTACATATAATTTTTGGGGTCCTTGACATGAAATATGGAGCACCACTGACATAGAAACATAGTAATTTCTGAAAACTTTGAGGATTTAGAAGATTCTTTTTTTAATTTCGACGTCAGGTCTAAATGGGTTAATGCGTCATAATTGATCTGAGCTCGAGCATATGTTTTGTATTATTAATCCAATCTGAAAGTAACAAATGCCTACTTAATTTAACGCTGTCAAGTCATTATAGTGAAGTAAAAAAGAAAAAAAAAGTACAATGTTTAACCCATTCTGACCTGAGATCAGATTCATACAAGGTTTCCACTGGACACACACTGGTGTGATTAACCCATTCTGACCTGAGATCAGATTCTAAAAATGTCAGTCGTTCTTCGATTTTTCAAAAATAGCAGACCTACAAGCTCGTATCGCGCCACTCGGTGGCGCGCTATGAGCTTGTAGATCTGCTATTTTTCAATAGCTAAAGCATAACATGATGCTAACACCAAAATGGGTTCCCGTTCAGAATGGGTAAATTAAACAAACACCAGGCGAAAGAAATTGAAAACAAATCTAAAAATAAAAGCTGCACTAAGTACAGTAAAGTGATATTCCAGGGATGTAAATGCACAATTAATTCCCCCCCACCCACCTAATTATGGAAGGAACAACAACCAATGACGACAGAGAACATGGAAGATGAAGTCGGAGGAGGTACAAACCATGCACACGTACGTAACCACCACTATGGAACCGTTTGCTTTTTAGCTTTTTACGCAAGAATTAATATCTTCAGAGCAGCGTACCCCAGTGGTTCCCAAAGTGGGGTCCGGGGACCCCCAGGGGTCCTTGAGGGAGTTCCAGGGGGTCCCCAGATAAATGATAGTTAGGAACCAAATGGACCCTCATGAGTCTGTAACTCTGAGAGTGTACACATGGAACCAAATGGACCGTTATGGGTCTGTAACTCTGAGTGTACACATGGAACCAAATGGACCCTTATGGGTCTGTAACTCTGAGTGTACACATGGAACCAAATGGACCCTTATGGGTCTGTAACTCTTGAGTGTACAAATGGACCCTCACAGTAAAACTACTTTAAGCAACTAGTCGACTATTCAACTAGTCAACCCACTAGTTAAACTTGCTAGTACTAGTTGATAAGGATTTTTTTCCTTTTCGTTTTTTGTAAGCCTCAAGATCAGATAGAATGCTAGATTATATTCACCAATGTAGTTTTTAAATGTACAAATATTAATATTATAAAATGAATTAGTTAATATAAAATATATATATATATTTTTTTTATATAATTAATAGGTAGTTAAACATCTAGTCCACTAGTAAACTAGGCAACTAGTAAAAATGACTAGAAGTGAAAGCCCTAGTGGAAATATCTCCACAGCCTAGGGCTGCACGATATGGACAAAAATTCATATCACGATATATATGGCAGATATCTCGATATCGATACGATGACGATATATCGTGCAGCCCTAGCTGACACCGTCGTCGGGAGACTCCAGACCTGAATCGCCAGAACATATTTTCTTAATGGACCTGGCTAGCGATGCAGGGCTGGAGCCAGGCTACAACAGGACAGAGGGACAAACGAGTGATGGTTTATTTTCCGAGGGGCACAGGCTAAAATAGAGGGCTGGCTTTAGAAGTGGACGATATATTGTCGATATAGACGATATATCGATATGTCGACGATATATCTATATCGCGATACCGTTGTCTTTTTGCGATACTGATATTGTGCATGTTCATACCTCGATATCGATACGATAACGATATATTGTGCAGCCCTACCACAGCCTTTATTATTGGAATGCCAGCATTGAAAATCCAGATTAGGTACAGAAAGGCTAAATTGAATGTACCGGTATGTATGTATTTTATACAGTATATATTATGAAGACTTTCAAGAGACATTATCAAAAGTCTTATATTATGAAGACTTTCAAAAGACATAATGTCTCGGAAAACAATGTTCTGAGACATTATTTCAACTAAAAAAAAATTAAAATCAAAAAAGGTCATGGCTCCTGAACCGGTAACCAAATTCTACCCAGTCAGAAATGGTAGTTTAACCACCCAGAACCCATTCATCATGCTCATATCCTTATACGGTTCACACAACTCTCAAACGCTTCCACCACCTGATAAATCTGTACATTGGAAGCGCTGAACATCTGGATGTGTTGTCGCCTTTGCAGTCGCATAAGGCGACAACACTGTACGGTACAGTAAGTCCTACTGTAAATTAAATTTAAATTAAATTAAAAAAAAAAAAAACTATCAAGCTTGATGCTAGGCAGAAAGGGAAAATTCAAATATATATATATATATAAAGATCTTTAAAATAAACTACCGGTAAATGAGAAAAATAAACTATCTCAACGTGTCACGGCTGCGACGCTGATGAGATGTAGATGCGTTGTAGAAGCTTGTAGATCTGCTATTTTTGTCACCTGCTCTGCATGTCCCTGGTTTAGACCTCGTGGAGATCACTCATATTTAGATACGAGGGGTTACAAAAAAAGCATTGAAGAATGTTTGATTTGTCAATTTTAATGGTGTTTGGTAATAAAGAGAACTCAAGCTCACTTGAAAATGCTGTGAATTTGTGGACATAATAAATGTTTTTTTTTTAGGGTCTGGAGTAGAGATGCTCCTATAAATCGGCCAGCGATCGGTGGTCGGCCATATCGACCGATATTCACTCTGATCGGTAATTTACCGTGTCTGGAGAAAACTAATCTTTTACACCAGTTAAGTGGTATTTAATGTCAATCAGAATTAGAGCATAATATAATTTTGCATTTTTGTGACACGACTAAACATTCTCCCCTTCCTCCCCGCACACACACACACACACACACACACACACACACGGGAACAGTTTTGACGTTTAATAATTTTGGAAATATTAAAATTTGCAACATTTCACATGATCAGTATCGGACCTTATCGGCATCGACCGATCAATGAGAAAAACAATCAGTGAACCGGTAAAAACCTGATCGGAGCATCCCTAGTCTGGAGGGAAGATAGGAAAAAATAAAACAAATCAAGAATGCCCTTGGCTTCAACAAGGTCACCCACCGTGAGAAGAAATAAAACAAATAGTGTTCACGTTTTAATTAGCTGCTCAAGTTAAACTTGATTTACTTCTTAAGGACGTCTTCAAGCCCCGTGTTGTACCTTTGATATGTGTTTAACGGTAGTCTCACGTAGCCAGACAACTATGCCACAATCTCCAAATGCTGTCCGTCTGGAACTATAGCCACCATGAGCTGAATAAGGAACTATAGCCACCATGAGCTGAATAAGGAACTATAGCCACCATGAGCTGAATAAGGAACTATAGCCACCATGAGCTGAGTCTGGAACTATAGCCACCATGAGCCGAGTCTGGAACTATAGCCACCATGAGCTGAATAAGGAACTATAGCCACCATGAGCTGAATAAGGAACTATAGCCACCATGAGCTGAATAAGGAACTATAGCCACCATGAGCTGAGTCTGGAACTATAGCCACCATGAGCTGAATAAGGAACTATAGCCACCATAAGCTGAATAAGGAACTATAGCCACCATGAGCTGAGTCTGGAACTATAGCCACCATGAGCTGAATAAGGAACTATAGCCACCATGAGCTGAATAAGGAACTATAGCCACCATGAGCTGAATAAGGAACTATAGCCACCATGAGCTGAGTCTGGAACTATAGCCACCATGAGCTGAGTCTGGAACTATAGCCACCATGAGCCGAGTCTGGAACTATAGCCACCATGAGCCGAGTAAGGAAGCTGCCATTTCCGTTCACGAAAAATATATTTTAAAATATCTTTACATTTTCTTTTTGTATTTTCTTTTCTGCTGAGCAACAAGCCGAGTATGCTTATATGATTAATATTTATATGAGGATAAATGCTTTATGGCTTACACATGACAGCTCTTCCGTTGGTCTAGAATCTAGACTGTAGGATGAAGCATTTGGAGATTGCGAGAGTCAACAGGTCTGGTGGTGACGCGAAACTAATTTAAACGGAAACAGAATTCCGTATCATTGTTTATAGTGTTTTGTTTCATCGCTCTAAGCATGTCATCCTGCTTCCTTCACGATCCACAGAGACAACAACAAACATATTAACAACCCAACCCATCCATGTACAACAGAAGTGCATTTATACAGGAGTCGCATCCATTATTAACGACATATTCCATAGCCTGGCTTGGCACACAGCCTCATGGCGGGGGATTCACTGAAGATTCCTCGCACTCGGGTGAAATCACCCCTCAACGGCTTCTGACAGACATACCTGGCGGTTGGACCATGCATCCAGCAAGCCCAACCCAGTAGTCACATTGAGTGGCAGCACACAAAGCCACAAACGGACCGCTCAACAACCTTAATCTGGTCGTTTTAACGGACCCCTCACCAACCTTAATCCGGTCGTTTTAACGCACCCCTCAACAACCTTAATCTGGTCGTTTTAACGGACCCCTCACCAACCTTAATCCGGTCGTTTTAACGGACCCCTCACCAACCTTAATCCGGTCGTTTTAACCGACCCCTCACCAACCTTAATCCGGTCGTTTTAACCGACCCCTCACCAACCTTAATCCGGTCGTTTTAACGGACCCCTCACCAACCTTAATCCGGTCGTTTTAACGCACCCCTCACCAACCTTAATCCGGTCGTTTTAACGGACCTCTCACTGACCTTAATCCGGTCGTTTTCCCACTATTACTAACCCTGCCCCAAATCCCAAAACATAACCGCAAGCACGTCGCAAAACACACCAAAGCAAACTTCACTTTATCCACAAAATAAAAGTTGGTGGACACAAAAATGATATGAGCGTGATTCGAACCCACTCAACACAGGAGGTATATGCCTAACGAGGCATGCTACGAGCTGGCTGCTGGAATGCTTTTCTAGAGTCTATACTTCATTATAACACGCCCCAAGTCATGTAAAAGAAAAGGGAAAAAACCTGCACCCAGTGTCTGTCAGAAAGCCTTGAGGGTTGATTTCACCCAACACCCCCATAAAAGGCACCATGAAAAGTGGGCGACCCCAGAATCATACTCTCTGCCAATGGGACAGACCCCAGACTCACCCTCTCTCTCTGCCAATGGGACCGACCCCAGACCCATACGCGGGGGGGAGGAATCTTCATGGAATCCCCGCTATGAGGCTGTGCCAAGCCAGGCTAAAACATTATTCCAACCCTGTGAGGATAATTATAACAACAACAACATATATCAGGCACATGGAAATTAAAGAATTGATCCCCTGTTTATTATACTACCGGCAGGTAAAACATTTTTTAATGAGGATGCTTTTTTTTTCGTCCCCGCCATCCTCTCATGGGTGAGGAGACTGCGGACGCTGCCGTTGTCGTTTAGTTTGGTCCATTGTCGTTTTTAAGTCGAATGATCAACAAAGTTGTGTCGGCGCATCCGTGCAAAAGGCTATTAGTGTGTACTTCCACCAGAGTAATATAGTAAGAGAGTGGCGACTCCCATTGTAAACAATGGAATGTGGAAGTGCTCATTCTATCTCAATGGGATAGTTCCAGACATATAGGAGCAATGTTTGGAACTATAGCCCATAGGCACCCGCTTTGTCTCAATGGGATAGTTCCAATGCTTGGCTATAGTTCCAATGTGTGGAACTATAGCCCATAGGCACCCACTTTGTCTCAATGGGATAGTTCCAATGTGTGGAACTATAGCCCATAGGCACCCACTTTGTCTCAATGGGATAGTTCCAATGTGTGGAACTATAGCCCATAGGCACCCGCTTTGTCTCAATGGGATAGTTCCAATGTGTGGAACTATAGCCCATAGGCACCCGCTTTGTCTCAATGGGATAGTTCCAATGCTTGGCTATAGTTCCAATGTTTGGAACTATAGCCCATAACAGGCACCCGCATTGCGGCGAGATCAAAGCGTGTCGCTACTCTCCTACTCGACACTCTGACTTCCACAGTATGTGTGGTCTGGTCTTGTCTGGTCCTGGTCTGCCGGGGGGTCTGCGGGGGGTCCTCGCACCATGCTGTGCCCTTCCTTCTTCTCTCCCTCCAGGCGGCGGCGCCCGGCCCGGCCCGGCCGACCCACCCTAGGACATCACTCCGAATACTGGGTTGTGGCGGCAGATGCTCGGGCCGATCTCTTCATAGTCTTTCTTGGTGTGGCACACTTGGTAGAATTCAGGCTGGAGAGAACATAGATATGAACGTCAACTTTTTTTGGAAGTATAAAAAGTGTCTTGCAAATGTTGAAGGGAGGAACGCAGGCGTTGTTTGCCTGGATCAACACAGCTCTCCTCCAGGTCTGGATCAACGACAGGTCTCCTCCAGGTCTGCTCAAGAGCGGCGCAACAACGCGTAAAAAGAAAAAGCGAAACAGAATCCAGGGCTGGTGAGTCGCAGGCGTGTGCACGTAACGAGCACGCGCGCAAAAATAATTAATGGGGACCGCACTCACGTAAATACGCTTCTCCGAGCAAAAACGCAGGTCTCGTTGAAAATGAACAATAGGTGCGTTTTATCGCTCCCCGTTAGGCAGTGGTTTTCAGTGCTTTTTGCCAGGTGAAACCTGGACTCATTTCGCTCTGGTTGGCATCGACGACCGACCTAGTCATGATTGGCTTCCCCGAGTCTGACTGAACCCATACTCTGAAACGCCGCCTAAGCCAATAGGAGAGTGCCTCCTAAGACCTGAAACGACGCACCACCGTGGAAGTCCTGACCCAGACTCGGCAACGCCCCAGTAGTAAAACCCCAGAGGAAAACTCTACGGCCGCCGCAGCAGCAGCAGCTCAGGGCCAGTGACAACAACAACGGCTAATGCTATGAGCTAACTGGAGCTAACAGAACAAAAACAGTGATTGGATCAAACAAAAGAACGTCGGAAAAACGAACGCAAACAAACGCCCGGGAGGTTTCGTCCAGAGAGTGCTTCATGTTTCAGCTAATGATACGCGTGTCATGTCTTGTTTCACCTTGAGACACCATAGTAGGACAAAGTACAGAATTATTTTATTTAACACATTGAGACTCTTTTACAAGTGGGAACTGGCCACGAGGAAGAAAATACAATTACACTTCCATACTACATGGTCAATGTTACATTTTGGAACGGCACATTTCAAAGCCAAAATGACAGGGCAGAAGAGGTTAGTTTTTGCTACTCACGGTGGACGCCAGCATGGATCCTCCAAACCACACAGCGTATCTCTGCATGTGATGGGTGATGACCTGCACGTCGATGGGCTTGGGCTGAAAACACAGTAACACACCACACAGAACGTTGTTTAAATGCCAGACAAATGACAGACAAGAGAGGGACGCTCAGCGTTGGACCTGGGTGTGTGGAGACAGACGGACAGACGGAGCGAGAGAGGGACGCTCAGCATTGGACCTGGGTGTGTGGACGAGGCAGCCACCACGAGGCAGGTGGTATTTCACTTATTTTATTGCAGGCGCTTGGTTTTGTCGTTTTCAGAATTTTGGGGAGACATTAAAAGCCGCCCTCTGCACGGTCAGACGGTCTTATTCATTCAACTTGTAGGTCTGCTATCTTTCAATAGCTCAAGTATAACATAACCTAAAAACATTAAAAAAGGGGTTCCTGCTCAGAATTGGTGTTAATGTTAATCCATGAGCTCTACATGCATCTTACCGTTAGCTTGCCTCCGCTCAGCTCCTCGCTGAGTTTCAGCCGTCCGTCCACCGTCCTCTTCAGGTCTCTCTGCAGACGGCGACCAAAGTCCCTGAACATGGTGGAGCCTCCGGAGAGCACCACGTTCTGTTGGACACAACGCAGACAAACAGCTTTATTTAACACATTGAGTACGCCAACGTGCATCAAAATAAAGGCCGCTATAGTGCCAGAGTAGTCTGATCGCTTTTACTCTGAAAGCCATGAACCGGAAATACTTTCTTAAAAAAATTGACTTGACAAAGTGAGCTCATAATCCCCGATCATCTTAATATATTTATATAAACTCCAAAAAGCGTTCATATTTTGCGGGAGAGACGGATGAGGAGCAGAAATGCAGCGCCAGCATATCGATCCATTCATCACCACGGAGAGCGCCCTGGATGAGGAGATACGAGTCATTCTTTCCGCCGCGCTAACATGGGAGTCAATGACAAGCTAATATTTGCACAGAGCGTTAGCATACGGCAAGCGAAAAGCGAAATGCCAAAAAAAAAAATAGGAATAATTCTGAATATTATTATCTCGCCCCGCGTCGTTTGGACGTCGCTAGGACGTCCACAGACGTCTAAGGTATTACTCGTTTCTGATCCTTATGACGTTTCCAGACGTGTTTTGTACAGAATGTGTTAACATGGTGGAGCCTCCGGAGAGGACCACGTTCTGTCGGACACAACGCAGACAAACAGTCAGCTTTATTTATAACATGGTGGAGCCACCGGACAGCACCACGTTCTGTCGGACACAACAAAACAAACCGCTTTATTTAACATGGTGGAGCCACCGGACAGCACCACGTTCTGTCAGACACAACGCAGACAAACAGCTTTATTTAACATGGTGGAGCCACCGGACAGCACCACGTTCTGTCGGACACAACGCACACAAACACTCAGCTTTATTTATAACATGGTGGAGCCACCGGACAGCACCACGCAAACAAACAGTCAGCTTTAATGGACTGGAGAAATGGGACTCTTTTGTTTTGCACTGCAAAATGACAGAAAAAGATTTTCAGACCATGACCAGATGCGTGAAACGTTGTGAGAGGGGGGAACCCCCACCACGGCATGTTTTTCCAACATCAGTTTCTCCATGAATTAATGACACATGTGAGCCAATATTAGCATTCTAATAACTACTAGATGTAGTAACGCTAACGGCACTAGTAGGTCTTGTAGCTCTACCTTGTACAGTGGGCGTCTGACATCAATAGGACAGTTCTGGATCACCTCGTCCACCACCTCAGAGATGGGCTGGGTGAAGTCTGGGTTGGCAAACTGGACAAAGACAAAAACAACACAATTATTGTTTAACACATTGGGTTCCCAACATATTTATACTGAAAGTACCCCCTCAGAACATATTTGGCTCCATATACCACCATAATAACTAAATGCTAAAATGCTTTGTTCCATTCCTATAAGCCAATAATGCTGCTGCTCTGACAAAACTCTGTCTAATCACAAATCAGCACAACTGATTATATGTCTAATGTGATTAATCTGTTAAAGTAATAAATATTTCATTCCACTTTAGTCTTTTTTCTCCTTTTTACTACTTATTTAGATGGAAATAAGCAAATTAGCACAACACCCCATAGCCCCATTCAATTCAATGCAATTCATTGAGGGCTTATGGTAGGGGAAATAGCCAAAAAGGAGTCTTTGCACAAAAAACCCCTGGACCTCTTTGGTGGGGACGTAACAACTACAAAGAAAGGTAAGAAAGCCTTCTAGCATGGAATTCACCTTAAACACAATTTAACAAGCGCCGGGATTTCTTTCAAAATAGCAGCTCGGGTGCCGCGCAGATATGGCATCTTTTACTCTGGAATACAAAATACTGAAATACTTGAGTCCTCTAGTTCCAGGAGTTTTTAAATACTTGAGTCCTCTAGGTCCAAGAGTTTTTAAATACTCGAGTCCTCTAGGTCCAATATGATAAGAGTTTTTAAATACTCGAGTCCTCTAGGTCCAATATGATGAAGAGCCAGAACATTTCTTTCCACCCCAAAATGTGGACTTGGAACATTTGCTTTGTTTGAGATATTAGGTCACAACTATTCAATTATCTTTGCGTTTCCAGGTTGAAAAATGTTCTTACATTTTCAAACTTTTTTCCAAGAATAGCAGATCTACACCCTACAACACGTGCTGTAAGCTCGTAGATCAGCCATTTCCGATTATTAAATTGTGCAATTTCAGATTATGAAGCCTGTATACCAAACAGAAATTACATTTGTATTCATATGTTTAATGCCAAAAACATCATCAAGTGTGACAATTCATCGTCAACTTAAATGCATAATGGTGGCAGCCTGGGTAAAATAAAAAGTAAATGTGGTGCACCTCGAGGTGGAAGAAGATCTCTGGTCCCAGGAGTGGAACTAGCTTCTTACCTCTGGGTGGAAGAAGATCTCTGGTCCCAGGAGTGGAACTACATTCTTACCTCTGGGTGGAAGAAGATCTCTGGTCCCAGGAGTGGAACTACATTCTTACCTCTGGGTGGAAGAAGATCTCTGGTCCCAGGAGTGGAACTACATTCTTACCTCTGGGTGGAAGAAGATCTCTGGTCCCAGGAGTGGAACTACATTCTTACCTCTGGGTGGAAGAAGATCTCTGGTCCCAGGAAGCGTTCGTAGCCCACGTCGATGCTGAACTCCTTCTTGCTGACGGCGTTGACGCCCGTGTACTGTTTGATCCACTTGGACCCGTCCGTGTCGTACTTGCTGAACTCCTTCACCAGGTCGGGACACACGTAGCTGAAGCGCTCCTGAAAGAGAGGAGAAAAAAAACACAGACGCCGCGTTTGTGTCAGTGTTGATTTCGCCGACACATAACTGTGAGAATAAAAGATGTTGGTTTTTAACCCATTCTGACCTGAGATCAGATTCATACGAGGTTTCCACTGGACACACACTGGTCTGATCAACCCATTCTGACCTGAGATCAGATTCTAAAAATGTCAGTCGTTCTTCGATTTTTCAAAAAATAGCAGACCTACAAGCTCGTAGCGCGCCACTCGGTGGCGCGCTATGAGCTTGTAGATCTGCTATTTTTCAATAGCTAAAGCATAACATGATGCTAAGACCAAAATGGGTTCCCGTTCAGAATGGGTCGAAATGGAAACTAAATGAAAACTAAGCTATGATGACTAAAACTAAGACAAAATGTCATCAACAAATTAAAAACTAGACACAACTACTATACACAAATGCATCTTTGAAGTTGAAGATAAAAGTCGCATTTTCTTCTCCTAAAGTTTCACTTTTATAATAATGCAACCGTGTGCATTCTTATTTATCTATTGGGTATATTCATTTGAACAAAGACTACTGGAAAAACACATTAAGGGGAGGTACAGCAACAGATTCTTACAAAATAATCTAATCCTTGATTACAGAAAAATCATCACATCACACCATCACATAGTAGTTCATTGGTGACATTGTTGCTTTGCTGCACTCTAGTGGCCAGTCTGAGAAATGCATGCACGAAGAAGCATGCACTGAATCTATTATTTTTATTTTTTATTTGATTTGATTTACGGGCAAATCTAGTGCCCTTAATTGCCCGCTAACTCCTCTTTCCACAGTGCTAGTGGACAAGAGTCACTTTACACTTGGTTGCATGCTGAACGCGACGCGTTGTGAGCTTGTAGATCTGCTATTTTCAGCATATGTAAAGTCAGTCATTACGATGCCATCAAGGCCTGCCAAAAATACATTTTAGTAGACTAAACAACTGTAGATTTAGTCGACTAAAATATTATGATATTTAGTCGACTAAAACTAGACTGAATACTAAAAACATTCCAGGTGACTAAAATGTGACTAAAACTAAATGAAAGCTATTCAAGAGACTAAAACAAAAAATCTGCTGCCAAAAACAAACACTGTGACTAGACTGGAACTCACCTATGGTTTCTAAAATAGACAAGACAAAAAAAAAGAAAAGAAAGAAAAGAACAGTGCATGATTTCATTCTAAATGAGTCATTACATTACACTGCTAGATTGTGTAGAGTGGAGGAAATACAACTAAATGCTGAGGTTCAATGTTACATTTGCGCAAGGTGATCTAGAAATGGCTGCCATGTAACATCAAACTTATTTGAGTTGTCCATCATGTCATAGCGAATTTTCTCCATATGTAATATACAAGTAAGTTCCGTTAACCAGGTCTTGAAATGAGGTACTTCATCCCATTTCCAGAGTCTTAGAATGACTTTCTTTGCAATTACCATACATGATTGTATTTTGTACAGAGACATTGTGATTTGACAGTATTTGAGAAGAACAAAAAAGTGCGGTCTCTGGGTCAGGTTCAAACACACATCTATACACATCTATAAACCATTTAAATATATCACACCAAAATGTATACAATTTTGGGCATGTCCAGAAGAGGTGGGTCAGGGGTACCTTCTGCCATTCCGCAACGATCACATAGTGGGGATGTAGTATCCCGTTTAATTTTGTTTTTGAGTAATGGAGTCTATGCATAACAAAAATGTGCTGCCAAAAACAACACTGTGAATAGACTGGAACTCACCTATGGTTTCTATGGCATAGGGCAGCTCCCGGCAGGAACCGCCGGGAGAAACTAGGCGCAGCTGGACATGCTGGACATGAGACTAATTAGGTAGAGCGACAGAGAGAGAGAGAGGAGTATGTGTGTGTACGCGTGTGTGTCAATGTCGCTCGGACTACACTAAAACAAATGTGCACTTCTGTTACAGTTATAAAGTTATGGAATTCACATAATGATAATCATGGTGATATAAATGTATGGTTGGTAGCAGCATCAATTAGATGTTTTTTAATGATAGGGGTATAAATAAGATTTATCTTCTTCCTGCTCCTTTTCTTTTCTTTTCTGCTATGGAATATGTAAAAAATTATAATAAGTACAAAGTAAAATTAATATAATCATGTAAAACCATAACTGAAATGAAATAAATAAATATGAAATGAAATGTAACAAAGGACGATCAGAAATCAGCAGAGAGTGAGCGACTGTATGCCGGAGTGAAGTGGACTCGGGCCCCAGACTTTTTTTGTTCTCCCCTGGAAATAAAAAGGTCTGGGTTTCCCGAGGCTACACTCTACTGTGACTGACCTTGACCAGCTTGGCCGTCTCCAGGGACTGCTCCGGAGGTATGCCCACCTCTCTCTCCCTCAGCAGCTGCTGGATGAAGTAGGTGATGTCCCGCCCAGCGATGGGGATGTGTTTGATACAGCTGCCGATGACGTAGCCTTCTGCCTGCACGGAACAACGACACACACAACACATCATGTTATTATATTATTATTGGGATTAACTAGAACTAAGATGAGAGAACATATTACTCCAGTTTTGGCTTCACTGCACTGGCTTCCGGTTGTTTTTAGGATTGATTTTAAAATTATTTTACTTGTCTATAAAGCTCTCAATGGTCTCGCACCTTCCTACCTACATGACTGCCTGCCTAAATATGTCCCAAACCGCCCCCTAAGGTCTTCCACTGCTGGCCTGCTCGCTTTGCCTTAAAAAATGGCAAATAAAAAATACGGGGAAGCAGCTTTTTGCTTCTACGGGCCGACGGCATGGAACAAGCTCCCACTGTACCTTCGTCAGGCAGCCTCTGTAGACATTTTTAAAGCACAGCTCAAGACCCACTTCTACACCCTTGCTTTGAATTGATCTTTTATTTTTTGTTATTCATGTCCTCACTGTATTGCATTACTGCTTTTTAATGTCGTTGACGTTGCCTTGCTTTTCTTTTTTTTTCTCCATTGCTCTGTAAAGCACTTTGAGCTGCATTTCATGTCATGAAAGGTGCTATACAAATAAAGTTTTATTATTATTATTATTATTATTATTAACACTGATTAAACAAAACTGGCCTTTACAGCTCTGGCATGCTGGAGTAAAGGTAAGTCTGTCTTCACGGCTATGGCACGGAATCTGTTTAATCACCGGAAGTTGTTGTTTTTCATTTATTCACATGGATTTCTGCATCAATTAGCCACATCTAAACCGGCAAAGCATCCGTGTCATTTTAAGATTTTTTTTGCGTGGGCTATAAAAAAAAAAGAAAACTTGGCAAATATATGCTATAATGAATTGCATTTTTATAGAGCTTTTCCAAGTGCTCAAATCGCTTTACAACGGTTCATTTATTCATACATTGGGAGGTGAAGCGGCGAACAGTCGACGCCAGCGTCCTCACTTCCCACATTCACACACCGACCGACTCATTGGAGGCGATGTAGGGTTCAGTGTCTTGCCCAAGGACACTTCGACATGTGGACAGGAGGAGGAGGAGCAGGGATTCTAACCGCCGACCCAGGGATCATTGGACGACCGACCTGCTTCTACCTCCTGATCCACAGCCGCCCACAAAGCGCTATGCGGTGCTTACCACTGGGATGACGTGCGTGACGCCGTCCCCACTGTCGATCACCGTGCCCGTCAGCGTCCTCTCGCCCACCTGTCTGGACGTCCACGATGCGGCCAGCGCCAGGACGGCCTGAGGACGGAGGAGGAACGACCGCCTGGTTATTATTTACAACCAGTGTTCATTTAGGAGGAACGACCACCTGGTTATTACAACCAGTGTTCATTTAGGAGGAACGACCACCTGGTTATTATTTACAACCAGTGTTCATTTAGGAGGAACGACCACCTGGTTATTATTTACAACCAGTGTTCATTTAGGAGGAACGACCACCTGGTTATCACAACCAGTGTTCATTTAGGAGGAACGACCACCTGGTTATTACAACCAGTGTTCATTTAGGAGGAACGACCACCTGGTTATTATTTACAACCAGTGTTCATTTAGGAGGAACGACCACCTGGTTATCACAACCAGTGTTCATTTAGGAGGAACGACCACCTGGTTATTACAACCAGTGTTCATTTAGGAGGAACGACCACCTGGTTATTATTTACAACCAGTGTTCATTTAGGAGGAACGACCACCTGGTTATCACAACCAGTGTTCATTTAGGAGGAACGACCACCTGGTTATTACAACCAGTGTTCATTTAGGAGGAACGACCACCTGGTTATTATTTACAACCAGTGTTCATTTAGGAGGAACGACCACCTGGTTATCACAACCAGTGTTCATTTAGGAGGAACGACCACCTGGTTATCACAACCAGTGTTCATTTAGGAGGAACGACCACCTGGTTATCACAACCAGTGTTCATTTAGGAGGAACGACCACCTGGTTATCACAACCAGTGTTCATTTAGGAGGAACGACCACCTGGTTATCACAACCAGTGTTCATTTAGGAGGAACGACCACCTGGTTATCACAACCAGTGTTCATTTAGGAGGAACGACCACCTGGTTATTATTTACAACCAGTGTTCATTTAGGAGGAACGACCACCTGGTTATTACAACCAGTGTTCATTTAGGAGGAACGACCACCTGGTTATTACAACCAGTGTTCATTTAGGAGGAACGACCACCTGGTTATTACAACCAGTGTTCATTTAGGAGGAACGACCACCTGGTTATTACAACCAGTGTTCATTTAGGAGGAACGACCACCTGGTTATTACAACCAGTGTTCATTTAGGAGGAACGACCACCTGGTTATCACAAATTCACAACCAGTGTTCATTTAGGAGGAACGACCACCTGGTTATCACAAATTCACAACCAGTGTTCATTTAGGAGGAACGACCACCTGGTTATTACAACCAGTGTTCATTTATAAGACTAAAACTAAGACGAAAGATGTTCGCCGACTACCTTTTTTCCCCTGACAAAAACGACATGAAAACTAAATGAAAACTAAGCCATGACGACTAAAACTAAGACTAAATATACAGTCGATTTCGTCAACAAATAAAAACTAGACAAAAAAAAAAAGGGACTAGTGGACAAGAGATCCACTATAAGAAAAAGAGTATTTAAAAAAAGTTATTTTACACTTGATTGCATGTATCATGTATTGACTTGTGCTTTCGTGCATACTGTTAATACAATAATCAATCAATCATTCTGGCAGCCGGGGGTGTGGAGTGGAGTTTTCAAGATTTTCATTATGCTTTATGTAGCATCATGTGACTTGTCAAACCAGGGGCTTTTCGTGATTCTGAATGAATCCATTCCAACATTCTAAAATTTGGCCACAACACTTGGCCAAATGTGACCAAACGTGCCGACCTCATCACATTGGTGATGACAGCTATGGCACAGTTTTTTTGTCAGACAGTTTAGTGGTGTGACTCCCAGTTATACTTGGACTGTGTGTCCCGAAAACGTTCGGTGTGCAACACCCATGCACACAAAAGTACAACTCCAGGCTTAAGAATTGTCGGGATTAATATCGATATACCGTAAATGTGATGACGTTGCAATGGTTGAGACTTGCAGCTTACCTGAACAGCGATGTATAAACCTGGCACGTTGAAGGACTCGAACATGATCTCTGCCGTGTACTCTCTGTTCTCTGGTGTGTTGAGTGGAGGTTCTGTCTGGAGACACAAACAAGACCCATGAACATGCCTGGCCCAGACAGCGTGCTTTCTGGTCTAGAGGGGGGCGGGCGTGCATGGAGCAAGCGCTGGAGAAACATTGGTTCACCGGTCAGCGCCCCCCCTCCCCCTCACTCCCTCACCGAAAGAATAAGGTCGCTAATACAAGCGGCCGAAATTAGTTTTCTTAGACGGGTGGCTGGCATCTCCCTTAGAGTAGAGTCGCTGCTTCTTCGCCTGGAAAGGAGCGAGCTGAGGCGGTTCGGGCATCTGGTCAGGATGCCTCTCGGGCGTCTCCCTATAGGGAGGTCCTCGAGGCACGCCCCACTGGGAGGAGACCCCCGGGGCAGACCAAGGATCACATCCCACTGGGAGGAGACCCCCGGGGCAGACCAAGGACCACGTCCCGCTGTGAGGAGACCCCCGGGGCAGACCGAGGACCACGTCCCACTGGGAGGAGACCCCCGGGGCAGACCGAGGACTACGTCCCACTGGGAGGAGACCCCCGGGGCAGACCGAGGACCACGTCCCACTGGGAGGAGACCCCCGGGGCAGACCAAGGATCACGCCCCACTGGGAGGAGACCCCGGGGCAGACCAAGGACCACGTCCCGCTGTGAGGAGACCCCCGGGGCAGACCGAGGACCACGTCCCACTGGGAGGAGACCCCCGGGGCAGACCGAGGACTACGTCCCACTGGGAGGAGACCCCCGGGGCAGACCAAGGATCACGCCCCACTGGGAGGAGACCCCGGGGCAGACCAAGGCGCAGTTGGAGGAAACACATCGACTCACTGGCCTTGGAACCTCCCAGGATCCCCCCCAGGAGGAAGTCACTAATGTTGCTCTGGAGAGGGATGTCTGGAGCACTCTGGTGGAGCTGTTGCCCCGCGACTCGACTGCGGATAAACGAGTTGAAGATGGATGGATGGATGGACAGACACGTGTGCCATATTTGGAATAAAAACAGCGTTTAGCCTGCCTTACCAAGAGGAAGTAATGGTCTTCAGGTTCTGCCCGCAGATACTTGAAGATGACTTGCTCCATAAACCTCTCCATCAGATCCCAGTCCTCCACTATGCCATGACGGATGGGCCACTGGGAGAGAGGAGAGAGGAGAGGAACATAGATTAGTGTTTTAGTGAAGCGCAGCCAATCTGAAAACTGTAATATTATATTATTATTATAAGAGTATTGAGAGATCACTCAATACGAAATGGTCAGTATACTTAGTCTCAGTTTTGGTCATCATAGCTTAGTTTTTATTTAGTTAGTTTTCGTCAGTGGAAAAAGGTAGTCGACAAAAACATTCTTTGTCTTAAGTTTTAGTCGACGAAATCAACACTGATGAGGAGGTGTCAGTCAGATGTGTGTGTGTGTCTACCTTTGTTGCATAGGAGGGTTTGTCGATGGCCTCGTGTGTGTGTGTGTGTGTGTGTGTGTGTGTGTGTGTGTGTGTGTGTGTGTGTGTGTCTACCTTTGTTGCATAGGAGGGTTTGTCGATGGCCTCGTCCCCGATGAAGAAGTCCAGGTCGTCCACTCCTTTCATCAGCCTCCGCTGGGCCTGGTCGCCCACCTTGGCAGACTCTTTGATTGCAATACCTGAAGAACACCAGAACAAAAGGTGAGTCTACCAACAATACCTGAAGAACACCAGAACAAAAGAGTCTACCAACACGCCTCAAGCCTGAAACGGCTGGTCCGGTGCATCACAGGAACACGGACACTTAACCCATTTTGGGTGGGAACCCCTTTTAGGATTTTCGGTGGCGAGGTGACCATGACCACTGCTCCGGTGGTGAGGTGACCACCGGAGCTGAAATAACGCTGAACGGCGGTGAGTAAAAACAAGAGTAAAAGAGGCCATGTTTTTCCGGCACCCCAGAGCTCCTATTTTGAAGGAATCCCGGGACTGATTGTGTTAATGCAGGAGGAGGAGAGGACAGTGGAGCAGACGGACATTTGAAGCCTTTAGTATACAGAAAACGACTAACGTTTGGACCTTATTATTATTAGTATACTCACATGATGGAATAATAAATTGTGGTTCCGTGTTTCCTGCATATCCAATCTTGGTGTACCTACAGGGACAAAATGTGAATTCTTCAGTTAAGCTCGTGAAGGATAAAGTGATGCAAATTGTATGTTTTTTTGTTGTTTTTACCCATTTTGGGCAGGAACCCCTTTTGGTATTTAAAGCATTATGTTACACTTTAGCTATTGAAAAATAGCAGATCTACAAGCTCATAGCGCGCCTCCGAGTGTCGCGCTACGAGCTTGTAGGTCTGCAGCGAACCTTTTTAACTAAAGTATTTGCTTTTGGGGGGTCCCTGGAACTACATATTTTCAGATGGGGGTCCGTGGCCCAATAGAGACAATTCTGGGGGTTCTTGACATGAAAAAGGTTGAGCACCACAAGAAAAACAGTTGAAAATGGGGAAAGTATATACAGTTGGAGAGTAAACAGAGCTATGTCACATTGTATCGTTACATGTTATACAGCATGGGTTCCCAAAGTGGGGTCCGGGGACCCCTAGGGGTCCTTGAGGGAGCTCCAGGGGGTCCCCAACTAAATGATAGTTTGTAACCAAATGGACCCTTATGGGACTGTAACTCAAGAGTGTAGAAATGGAACCAAACGCACCCTAAATGGGGGTCCGTCCGTAGACTAATGTATGTCAAACTGGGGGTCCTTGAAATTAAACGGGTTGAGAATCACTCTTCTCTTATGGGGGTCCCTGGCATATCGTTTCAAATCGGCTAATTAGTGTCAATTTGGGGGTCCTTGACCCCCATTATTAACAGAATTACAGTACAGGTCAAGCACAACTCAATACAAAGACTGTTAACTTGTGAGTGGACGACGCAATAAAGCGTTACACTCGTTTACAAGCGGGTCCACCTTGTTCAATTAATCAAAGACATGAGCAAGTTTGGGAACCACTTCCTTAGGGACTCACTCACTGTCCCACAACACTCCTCCTCCTCGAGGAAGTAACTTAGCTTAGCCTCCTCGGCTATTCCATCTCTAAATGAACAGCAGAGCCCTGCTAATAATAATAATAATAATTATTATTATCTATTCCTACAGAGATTAGGCACACAGACAGACAACACAAGTTGCACTGCGGCGAGTTAATTTCCCAAACATGTAAACGGCGTTAAATTAAAAACAACGAGTGAACCCATTTAATGAAAAACAACCCCATTAAATAAGTGTTGTTAGCTTAGCACACAGGCTACATACATACAGTACTACTGTACATAACATACATTGCTAGACAGGGCGTTAACTCTCTGTTTGACAGCCGCCTGTGTGTGTGTGTGTGTGTGTGTGACTGTGTGTGTGGTGTCAATGATGAATAATGCCGAAGTGCTAGCATGCTAATGCTAATGGTCACTTATTTACTGTCTTCTTACCCCGTGCCGCAGTCAACCACGCAAGCCGGCAAGCGACCAGCCATGCCTTAATTATTGTTCTTATGATAATTCCTCTGCTTGGACAGAAATAATAACTCCGTTTCTTTGAAGCAGAGGTCCTGTTTTTAAAGTGCTAAATAATATACAGCCACAATGAGCAGCAGTCAGCAGTACACATACACAACACAGTACAGGCAGGCACTAGGAGGCGTTATTATGGATCCCACCTCAGTTCTAGGAAAACCACGCCCTCCGATAGATAGATCATTAACGCTTCCGGGTTCTGTACAGTGTTGCCAGGTTGTGGAAGAGAAACAAGCAACCAACCATATACAGTAGGTCTATTTTCATTTTCCTATTTCTTTATTTCAATTTTCATGCATTTCATATTATGGTAATCGGGATGCATTTTAGTGACATTATGAAGGTCACTAAACACTGCTCATTGAGTGCAGAATAAAGTAGTTCCAACCTAAATCTCATTTGTTGTCATAATGAACACTAATGATTAGAGGTTGTATGATATAAGCTTGCTTTGAAAAGCATTTAGGTTTTTTTGGTTTATAGGCATTTGGATTGTTGTGGTTGATGATATTTGTTTTCTGCATATTGCTTTTGTTTTGTTATTTGACATTTTAGTTTAGTTTGATTTGTTGTTTCAGTTTTTATATTGACTCATTTTTTAACCTAGGATGTTCGGTTTATAAATCCTTGTCTTTATGTTTATGCCACAAAGGCATGTGAGATGCATGTTGCAGAGTTCTGTCTCCATGCCCCCAATTACCCAGGTGTTTGTTTGTTTGTTTGTGATTATGATTAAATCACAAAATAGTCTCACTAAGCCATTGATTTGGTATTTTGGTGAAGTCATTGGTGAATAGTGTTTAATTCAGTGAGATTTTAATCTCTACTCTATCATAAACGATAGGCGTAGTATTTGGCTGTAAACAAGTTCTTGAGCTATTAGTACAGTTTTAAACATAGTACCTTTCCTTTCCTTACAGTGCAATATACAGGCTTCACGCGTCACCACAACTTACCACTAGAGGGCCTCAGGGACCATCAATTATACTGCAGAATAATGGAGAAGCACTGGTTAACCCACAATGAAAACAATTCCATAAAAATATCATTGAAGTATAGACCTAAAACATGAATGAATTAATGAATGATTTTATTTACGTGTCTGACTGCCTTTTGCAGCCCATCCCTTATGGGATTATTCAGACAATACATGGCAACTTGAGCTATACTTTTTAATATTTCATCATGAACTTTCACAAAAAAAGGAAATTATATCTCAGGGTTCCCTCTGGAGATATAACATGTTTCACGACATTCAAGCTCTTAGCCTACGTTTTTTTCCACAGTCAGTGATATATAATAGGACAAAAGGTTCATGTCCACATTGTTGTAGCCTTTTTTTTGGGGGGGGGGGGGGGGGGGGGGGGGTTTAATTGTGTCTGTTTATTTGCTCACTGACCTTGCAGACTGAAAGTGTGGAACGAATGCACTTTTTAACTGCACACAATTGGTTTCTGTATAGGGAGGGAATTGATTGATTGGATTTGCTTCAGTGAAATCCCTGTTAACTCAAGGTAGCATGCAGGTGTGGGAAAACATATTAAGTATGCAGGCTAGCTGTTCACCGCTCCCTTCAGAATATACAACGAAAGACCAACACTTGAGCCGAAGTGAAATACTGTGTTATACCGGCGTATAGTGTGATAAATGTATTTATTTATCATTACATGCACAGTTTACGTTTTAGGACATAATTGAGCCCCTACAGTATAAGTGCTATGGGGCCTCCACATATGCCTTGAGTCGATTCTGTGAACAGTGCAACTGCAAACACACCTCAAAACCTTCTTCCCTCCCACACAGAAGAAAAGATAATTTGCTCGATCCTCGAGCTCATTTCCGCGGCACAGCACTTGGCCCCCGCAGTAAACAACAAAAAATAGATATGGTTCGAGACTGCACACGCACACACACACACACACACACACACACACACACACACACACACACACACACACACACACACACACACACACACACACACACACACACACACACACACACACAGTCCCCCCATGCATCAACTAAGGTCTACTGCCAAAAAAGAAAAGAAAAGAAAAGAGCCCTGGTCTGATAAGACTGTTTGTGTGCACATCATTAAGGCTCAGCAGAGGTATATGGTCTTATTATTTTTAATAATCTCCCTTTTTTTATTTCGCTGCATCTTTTAAACCAACAGGAGATCTGTAGCATGCACTTCCTCTTCCTGATCTTTAGCCCCTCTCTCTCTCTCTCTCTCTCTCTCTCTCTCTCTCCACTGTCCTAAGCAGAGTGTCCCCATTTGCCCCCCCGGGCAGTGGTTTGTCTGTCTGTCTGTCTGTCTGTCTGTCTGTCTCTCTAATGACGCTGTTTCACAGACAGACCCAGCAGAGTCTTTACTCTTTACTGCTATAATAACAGTGCCAGGCTGCCAGACAATGTTTCAGGTGCAATGATGAGTGAACAGAGGGGGCGAGCACACACACACACACACACCGACCCACACACACACACACACACACACACACACACACACACACACACACACACACACACACACACACACACACACACACACACACACACACACACACACACACACAGCACCTTATGATGAATTCCTGTTCTGTTCTTTAACTATATAGAAGTATGTCTATTTGTACGTCTCTAAATGTTTTGATGAATTGAACATGGTGGACTTTGTTGTAAACAAGTGTGTAATGCTTAATTGGCTCGTCCACTCACAGTTAACAGTCTTTGCATTGAGTTTGTGCTTGAAATGTATACTGTAATTCTGCAAACTGTTAATACATATTTCAATCAATCAAAAACACACACACGCAATGCCACAGCTTCAACAGTGTAGTCTCTATATCAATGATTTTGAACCCAGTGTCTTCCAAGAATTAAATAAAGGTTGGTTTATTTTATATTGTGTGTGCACAAGTAGGCCTACTGTACAGTATTTAAGCATGTACAGTAGTATGTTTATTTGGTTTAGTTGTAGAGCGACTTTTGAGTCTACCAAGAAAAGCACTATAAAATTGTGATATCTCTGCTGTCAGGAGGAAACCACCTAACTCACTACATTTTCAGGAAATAAAGAAAACCTTATATTTTGAAAACAAAGCAATACAGCCTCATCAAAGTTGGTGATGTAACTTTATATATTGTCAATTACTTCCATGAGAGGGGGAGAGGTGGTGGAGTTAGTTGCTTTAGCAGACAGTTTGAGGGTCCAATGGAGCTGAGAGGTTTTGTCCAAAGCATTTGTTACTACTTTCCATTGATTCAATATTTTCTTAACAACACTCAGACATAAAGGGTGTTCAATAGCACTGATCAAAAATGGAGTTAGGAGGTTTCCTCCAGACAGCAACGATATACTATTGTTGTTGTATAAGTATAGAGGCCTATCTGGCATTTCTCCAAAGACATGAAAAAGCTATAACTAATAAACTGTAGAAGGATTATGTCTAATCTGTATTCCTCCTGGTCGCCCTGCGTCTCAGCTCACTCTGGCCAAGCCTTAATTAATGCGTGCTTTATAGAAGACTTATATCACCTTTCATTAAAAACCAGAAGTGATAATGTTCCTTCCCTAGCTGGCTCGGTGCCACGTTGGAAATACAAACAAGTACCAAACAATCTAGTAATATAATGCCATCTCAAAATTGATTTGATTGCGGCAGACCACGCATAATTGCACAGAATAATCGACGAGCTTTCTGATAAGGTAAAGTAATTGGGGAGTATAAGGTGTACTCAGGCGTGACGTGTAGCTAATTGTATATCTCAGATCACATGATTCCACTATTTTACAGTAATAGTCTGGCCGAAAATTTAAGAATAAAAAAAAGGCCAAGGCCATTTACCAGATAGTATAGGGCCTACAGTATAGCCTACAACACAGAACACAAGTACACAACCAAAAGGTGGGATGTTATTTTGTTATAAGTGAAACCCCAAATCACCACCACCCCCACCCCATCCCATGCACGGCCCAATGCCCATTAATCACCATCAGAGTTAACTTTGCTTACTTGGTACCTTGAAGAGAGGCCTATACCAGAGGAAGGTTTCCTCACTGTCACTGTTGATGACGAGAGGCCATTTTGGAGTTTGGTGCAGGCAGTCACATGATCCCTCCAAGCCCCCTCCAGTGTTGAAGCACTCTGTGGTTGGAGCGTGAACTGCAGGCAGACCCCTTGGATTCATGTCGAGGAAACCCTGTGCAAATGCGGAAGTATAGACCGTAATTCCCGGGTGCTTCAAAACGCCACAGAGCAACTTCCACTGAAATGAATATCTCCGGTTCAGTCTCTATCATTTTATTACTCTATATGGATCCCTCCCATAAAAAAAGATTTAGGTTTATGGCAGTTTATTGGTATGAGCCTGTTATTATATAATTTATTCGCACAAAGTAAAAGTTATTTACACAAACTTTCCTTTGTGTAAATAAAGTATTGTTCCATCCTATAATGTGTTGCTTCATATTCTGTCGTAGCAATTCCTCCTCCCGTTGTTTATCTTAAGTCTTTATTGACGTTGAGAGCAGAGAGAGGGAGATCGGGTTTTCTTGCAACATTTTATTTGCGTCACAGATCAGCAGAATACAATATATTACTCTTCACAGAAGACAGAAAATAACGGTCATATAAAATGGCTGTGTGGCCCCGCTTCTCTCTCCAAAAAGAATCTCGTTTCTTCAAGACGAACAACATTCCACATCATGTCCATTGAGTGACCGTTGCTCTTTAGCGTTCTGACATCTTATTTATGCCTATCGAATAAACAGGGAAAAGTACTCATACTGCAATTTAGAACTACGATCGTTACAAGTAAAAGCACGGAATTGAAAATGTACTCGAGTGAAAGTACAAAAGTATCGGCATCAAAATGTACTTCACAAGTTCAAAATGTGTACAAGATCTATTGAAAATAGCAGATCTACAAGCTCACAATGCGTCGCGTTGTGACACATTGTGAGCTTGTAGATCGGCTATTTTCGAATGGCCGAAAAGTATAGGGTTGAAGTGGTTAATGTAGGTTTTCTAATCAAAATTTAAATCTCCAAAGTAACTAAACTTTTCAAATAATTGAAAAATAGCAGACCTACAAGCTCGTAGCGCGCCACCGAGTGGCACGCTACGAGCTTGTAGGTCTGCTATTTTTGAAAAATCGTGAAAATGTGTCACAAATCTTTGAATATATATTCTTTCAGAGCGAACGTTTTTAACTCAAATCTTTGCTTCTGGGGGGTTCCTGGAACAACATATTTTCAGATGGGGGTCGGTGGCCAATTACATATACTGTATAATGAAATATTGAGCACCACCGATACAGAAACATGAGGTATTTCAGAAAACTTCTAAAAAAATCTTCTCTCATGGGGGTCCCTGACATGTCTTTGTTTGGGAACCACTGCCTTATACAACATGTGTATAATCTTAATCTAGCTCTAAATATGGGGCATGATGGAAATAAATCTATGGTGGACAATAATTAAATATCAAGCAACGATAAACAACTTTGTGTAAACAAGGTATTATATAGTGTAAGTGCTGCCCATAACTCACAATCTGGAGAGAAATCTAAGAATAAAAAAAGAACAATCAAGCAGATTAATGTCTGCCCCATTTAGTGCACAAAGTAACACTATATATACAATACGTTTCGTCTAAAGCGTCGGCTACATGCATTACCATTTATAACTAACTAGGGCATGATAATCTGCTTTCATTCATTTCATTTATAAGATCAATTATGACTTCTTCCTTAAGGGAACATTTTGAATATATTTGGCATCATCTCTACAGTACAATGCAGTGCCCACGTTGAATTATGTTAGTGTTTTTCTTGTGATTGAAATGTTTTTCACAAGTCTATATGCAATGCAAATGAAACCCCAAGGGGGTTCACGGTATTGGCTGTTTCCAACTCACACAAAAACAGAAGCTATGGGTCTCCCTTTTAGAAAGGAAATAATAAGGTGCATTATTTGGGAGAGCATTTAAATGTTCATCATGAAATACTCCAGAAGTGCTGAGTCAATATTATGCTCTCAACTAAGTGAACTTCATCTTTAAAAAAAAAACACAACCTCAAACTCACCAAACAACAGAACAGAAAGAACTCCATGCAAAACTCACATCAGCATTTCTTGTTTCCTGCCCTGAAACTAAGATTATGAGAGGAAGGATGAATCTAAACGTTCCATCACTGGGAGATATAGCTTATAGCTATACTATACGAGCTACTGCACGGCTTATCCTAAAACATTGTTGAACGCTGAAAATATGTATATTATGTGCTGTACATTAGCGGATAGAATTTACGAGGACATTCTTTTGCTTTTGTTTTAGGTCATTATTAACCGCCAACTATTATAGCTCGTCTGCCAGACAGTCAGACTGAAACGGTGTTGATTTCGTCGACTTAAACTAAGACGATTCTTTCCCCCGTCAACTACCTTTTTCCACTGACAAAAACTAAATGGAAAGTAAGCTAGACTAAAATAATGTACTGACAATTTCGTCAAAAAATACAAACTAGACTAAAATGTTAGGAAGGGGACTAGTGGACAAGAGATCCAGGATAAGTCATTTTGCACTTGTATGTTGTATGTTGAAAATAGACGATCTACAAGCTCCCTCTCTGTGGGCTTGTAGAGTGAACAAATTATACGGCATCAAGGCCCGCCAAAATACACTTTGTTCGACTAAATCAACTGTAGATTTAGTCGACTAAGATCTTATGATATTTAGTTGACTAAAACTAGACTAACACTAAGACATTCCAGGTGACTAAAATGTGACTAAAACTACCTACTGTAAATACGTTTAAGCAATAATCATCATAGTCATTAACAAATTAACAGCTATTTGCAGAACGTTCCGTCAGTTACCCTTAAAAAAACACATCAACTAAATGTCATTGCAACTAAGATATTCGATAACAAAACTAAAATCACAATTATTTAATGACAGATGTAGTCAATACAAGCGACGACCGAAAATGCACCAAGAAAGTCGCCCATGGAGCGCTGCCTTGGGAGAACGTCTCAGCACAGCGGAGCTGTTTGATGTTCTGATGAGGCATTCCATCGTGCTCGCTTAAGCACATAATGTGTTGTGACAATACAGCAAGAAATTAATTGTGTTACTTTTGCATTACTGTTACATAACACCCTTGCAATGATGTGCAAAAAGGAAAACAAATTCCAAACAAAAAAGGCTCCTGTTTTAACTCATACACTAAAGGTCCCTGCACACAGAGCGCGGTCTTTCGGATTTTTAGCAGCGTTTCTTCATCAGTTTTCCGAAAAACGCGTCCAGTGTGTAACCACCTTCTGACTAATGGGTGTCTAAGCACTTCAGCGAGGTATTCCAGAAGCCGGTTCCTGCGGACAAAGCTCATGAATTATTCTGCAAATCACGATTTTTAAAAGCAATGTGACGCACACCTATAAGCAACAACAACAGCGAGCAATAACTGATAAGAGAAACAGATTAACCTTGAACTTGTCCTTTTCCACAGTTACTTATAACACAAACTGTCTATTTCAGGGCAACGGCAAAAACAAAAACAAGCAGGATCGTCAGAAAAAAAAGTTCTACCGGGGGAAGGTGGCACAGTTGGTAGTGCTGTCGCCTCACAGCTAGAAGGTCCTGGGTTCGATTCCCGTTGGAGACGCTGTGGGTGCTGGCGGCGTGTTTCCTCCTCCGCGTCATCAGTGCCCATACCCGAAGGTGGGGTTGGCGAAAGGGCCTTTCTGTGTGGAGTTTGCATGTTCTCCCCGTGTCCCCTAGGGTACAGTAGGTACCCTCACAAAAACATGCAGTAATCCTGGTCACTAAACTGCCTCCCCCTGGCCAGCCGGGGTGCCTGATGGAGGGAAAGGAACTGGTTGGAATAACGTGTTCCTTCCACGTGCTACGTCCAACCAGGGAAACTCCCCCCTGTCAGGTGTAAAGGAGCAACTTGGACACTCAGGCATGAAGGAAGCATGAGTTCAAGTCCGTTGCTCTCCCCATGTCCCGGGACTAGGTTGGTGGAGGGTGTGTAGAGCACATTAGATGATTGACACAGGGGTTTTGGTCCTTCTCCCAGGTGTCTAAGCACTTCAGCGAGGTATTCCAGAAGCCGGTTCCTGCGGTCAAAGCTCATGAATTATTCTGCAAATCACGATTTTTAAAAGCAATGTGACGCGGCACACCTATAAGCAACAACAACAGCGAGCAATAACTGATAAGAGAAACAGATTAACCTTGAACTTGTCCTTTTCCACAGTTACTTATAACACAACCTGTCTATTTCAGGGCAACGGCAGAAACAAAAACAAGCAGGATCGTCAGGAAAAAAAAGCTCTACTTCACAAAATGCCAAGGAGTTCAATGGAGAGATGGTGTGCCTTTTGTAGCAGATTAAGATATAGTTCCCCCCCCCCCCCCTCTGGTAATGAGCGCAAAAATACATTGAGAAGTCTCAGAGTCGTTTTCAAGTCAACAGTCCTTCATGCAGGCTATACAGCTGGTGAGTTCACGGCCCAGATATGATGTCTGCGTCAGCCCCCAAGCGCCACCTAGCGGCTCCGCTGTGAAATCGCAGGGGGGGGGGGGACTTAAAAGGGGAGGCTTGTCATGTGTTCGTTCTCGGAATCCACTGTGCTATGCAGTTATTTAACTGCATCTTTCTACAACATGTGTGTATCTTCGTCGGGTGCTTGCATGTGTGATGTGTGATTGTGTGCTCGGACCACGTGCACGCACATGCATGCACGCACACACGCACGTGTAGTGTGACCCGGATCGGGTTTTCCCCGTGGGAGGTCGTCAAAAGGGAGGTGAGTGTAGCAGAGTGTAGCAAAACTCTAATATCTCCCCCCGGTCCAGAGGGATATCCCTTTGGTCTAGTGGTTAAAGATGTTGGACTTTCACGCGGGAGGCCAGAGTTCGAATCACAGGCGTTACAGACTCCTGGATTCGAACCTGGGTCTTCTGCCTGGGAAAACCTCTACAGCTCATATAGCCAAAGGAGATGAAGGTGGAATGCCGTTTCTCCAATAATTGTCTATCACTGTTTGGTATCAGTTTTGTTTTTACAGCCCAGTAGACCTGCCTGTAAGCCCAGAAGCCTAATATGTACCCTGACCCTAATATGTACTATGTGTTTGTGTTGGGGGGGAGGTGGGATACCCCTTTGGATGAGAGGTTTAGTTTCCCACATGCAGAAAACCTGGCCTGAAATCCAGGCTTTCCCGACGTGTGTGTGCGTGCGTGCGTGGGGTTGTGTTAGCCCACGAAGCCAATATATCTATCCTGAACCCGGGGATTTAAGGAAGGGGAAGGGTAAGGGTAAGGGTAAGGGTTTCCCCCCCCCCCTCCCCCCAATTTGGATGAGCGGTATGTTTGGGTTCCCAATAAGGTGGTTGGAATTCAATCCAGGCGCTATATATATATATATATATATATTATATATAAAGTGAATACACAGCGGCCTACATCCTAAAGAGCACGGACATGGGGACAAACAGCGAGGGCAGCAGGAGGAGGGGCAGGGGGCCGGAGAGGAGGAGGGACCCCTCCCAGAGGGGGCCGGGTCCCGTCCTCCTCCATAATGAGGCCCCCGCGGCGGAGGACGGGACCCCGGGGCGTTTCTTCTTGGGCCCGTTGCAGAGCGGCGTGTTGCAGCAGGTGATGCAGACGGAGTTCAGCTTCCCCGTGCAGAACTGCTGGTATCCTGACGACGCAATGAGGCACGCTCCGGACGACGCACACGACTTCCGGTAGTGGACGCCTGGTGGAGAGAGAGAGAAGACGTGATGGAGACAAGACGTTGATTTATACATTTGTCTTTGCTTAGTACAATTGGGCATGACTGCAAGGCTTGCTATTCAATACTGAAGTTATGTTGACAGTGAAACTGTTATAATGTCATCCGTGCCAACATTTGGACAATACAAAGTATTGTAAATAAATGCGTGGGGGTACTAGACTACTACCACTGCAATCAGAACTGCAGACTCACTCCCAATCTCCCGCCTGAACACTCACCTCTTCAGACTCCATCATAGATCGTTAGTAGCACTTAGCCTCGACGACCATGTTACTTAATGTAACTTAGATAGCATTTTATGTAGACATAGTGTATACGCATAGTTTCATTATATAGATATTCCACTGTTAGGTTCTTAGCTTATATGATTATTGATGATTATATGCTTTCTATGTATTTGATACATTGTATTACCATGTTTTTGTTCTTACTTACTGTAAGTTGCTCTGGACTAAGAGCAAATGCCTAAATTGCGCGCACACACACACACACACACACACACACACACACACACACACACACACACACACACACACCATGTGACACAAACAGTTTTAAAAAGTGCAGAATGTGCACTAACTGTGATATATGCCTGCAGCCACTCTACTGTAGTCTGTACGTGTGAAGGACATGCTGTACACAGCGTACCGTATATAGGTGTTAAAACAAGACATTAGTCTAGTAATGGCCTGCCGCCTGACGTGGCCTCCCTCCGCCCTGTCAATCTGTAGCCATCGATGGCGATGTCGTTATAGGAGCGGGACCACTTTGTGACGGAATCGTTAGCTTCAGTGCCGGCTGTGCCCGGTCGGTGTCTCTCTGTGAACGCTGTGTGAAACGCTGGGTGAACGCTGGGTGAACGCTGTGTGAAACGCTGGGTGAACGCTGGGTGAACGCTGTGTGAAACGCTGGGTGAACGCTGGGTGAAACGCTGGGTGAAACGCTGGGTGAACCGTTAAGTGACAGAGCCATTATTTAGGGTTGGGGGCTACAGTTTGTCTCTATGCATTTTATGACACACGCACGCACGCACGCACGCACACACACACACACACGCACGTATGCACACACACAGGGACAAAGGTGACACCCACTGCATGTTACAGATGTATAAAGAGATGTGTTGGGAGGATGGGGGTTGGAAAACGGTGGAGACCATGATGGACTAGCCTCGATACCCAGGCTTTCATTTGGACAGGTCTTGACCTGGCCTTAATGTGCTATACTATATGGAGAGATGACTTTGCTATGCTGGTAACCTGTTGTAAAGTATGGAAGATGCCTTGTTTGAAAAATGTATGAATTGATCAATTTGATAAATGATGGACTTTGCCTGGAATCGCAACTCATTTCATGCTACATTAGGAAAATAAGGAAATAATCCACGGACCGTCCCCTATAAGAAAAGATACATCATAATAACCTTATGACATCATCAACATGGTTGATCATTTTCCTGATGAATCTGTAGCATTCAATAAAGTATTAATTAAGAGCTGTAATCCAGAGTGACCTTCAATCAATCATCGATGCTGAATTATTACAAAACACATTTTAGTTTTCTCTCTGCTCCTCACACGCCCCCCCCACATTGTGGCACACAATAACACATCATATCCCCGGGCTATAGAAAAGGTATCCCTTTGACTTAGATTGATATGATAAAATAAATCTCTCCAGGCCCAGCTCTCTGTCTGTATCTCTCCTCCTGCAGGTGCCCCGCGTGGAGAGAACACAGAGGCACGCTTTGGCTTTGCAAAACAAATAAGCAGAGAGCACTTCAAACACGCGTCTCCTCCAATTATACGGCCGTCCTTTTCATTCAAAACAGCCTAAAACACAACGCGATCTTTCCGCTAATTGGTTGTGCCCTCGTTGGTTGGAGTGCTGTTTTTATGGGATCAGCAGGTGCAGCGTTTAGTTGTTGTTGGGGTTGGGAACAGTGTTGTTTTTGTCGACTATAAACTAAGACGAAAAATGTTCGTCGACTACCTTTTTCCACTGACTAAAACTAAATAAAAACTAAATAAAAACGAATCTATGATGACTAAAACTAAATATACTGACAATTTCGTCAACAAATAAAAACTAGACTAAAATGTTAGTAAGGGACTAGTCGACAAGAGATCCAGTTTTATGCTGGGTTGCATGCTGAAAATAGCAGATATACAATCTCACAACGCGTCGCAGATTGTATATCTGCTATTTTCAGCATGCAACCAAAGTGTAAAATATGTCATTACAACGACATCGAGGCCTGTCAAAACACATTTTAGTCGACTAAATCACCTGTAGATTTAGTCGACTAAAATTGCATGACATTTAAGTCGACTAAAACTAGACTAACACCAATACATTCCAGGTGACTAAAATGTGACTAAAACCAAGTGAAAACTATTCAAGAGACTATGACTAAAACTAAAATAGAAATTTGCTGCCAAAAACAACACTGCAGTGTTGTTGGGTTTGGGAATGAAAGTCTGAACGCACTCCGCCCTCTGCCCTCCGCGACAGGTAACCGAATACGACTGCAATACGCCATCCAGAGAGAGAGAGCGCTGCCAGGATGTGTTTTTCATAAGCCTCCTTCCTCCGTCCCACTAATCGAATGTTGCGTCAGATTGTTTGGTATCGTCATGACGACGAGTTGGATGTGGAATATTATTGGTTCCTTTGAGAAGAAATTGCTGTGCCGGAATTAAGGGTTGGGCTTGACTTAACCCGTTCTGACCTGAGATCAGATTCTATAAAATGTTCTTCTACATCCGATTCCTGACAGTTTTCTGAAAAAGTTATGTTTCTATATCAGTCGTTCTTCGATTTCTCAAAAATAGCAGACCTACAAGCTCGTAGCTTGTAGATCTGCTATTTTTCAATAGCTAAAGCATAACATAATGCTAACACCAAAACGGGTTCCCGCCCAACAACACCAAGGTGAATTTCTCCCGAATGATGCTCAAAGTATAACTCTTTAACCAATTAAACCCTAATATACCATTTCATTGCACACGCAAATAGCCAATCTACATACAAAACTCACAATGTGTTGCATGTGGGCTTGTAGATCTAAAAAAAATCTCATTTGTTCAGGCACATAAATTATGACACAAATTCTCCTGGAGGAAAGATATTCTCTATGGGGCAGTTCTCTGGGCAATATCGGTAGAGGGCGCAGCGAAGGAACTAAACATTATTTTTTTCCGGTGGAAACAAAATCCCCTTTTGGCCAAAAAGTACAGTTTATACGTGTGGGGGGGGGGGGGGGGGGGGGGGCTCAGAGTGCGTCCACTAAGGAAAGTAGGCTTTCTAATTACACAACTCGCCTTTGTTTTGGTGAGTAGCAAAAACGTTCTTTTTATTTACGCTAAAGAGGAGAGGCTGGTCTGCATTCATTCATGCGAGCGGCGGAAGTTGAGAGTAACATAGCTCTAAATGCAACGCATTAGAGCTATGGACCAGAGCTACACCTCCTCCTGACTCATGTCTGTGGAATATTGGGATCCCATAATTCTACAATATTTCATGTTCTTGGACAAATGTGTGCTCGTATTTACATACAGTAGACCTGGCTATTTCAGTGACTCTCAACTGAGGTGTTGGTTTGTTTCACTCCATGCTCCCACACCCGGACCCCTGGGGTGATTCCTATCGTTTAGTATACTGTTTATAGGGGTTATTCACATCCTTGAGGACCCCAGGACAAGAAGGTCCAGTGATTTTCCGTGCATCTGTCACTCTGCTCTGTGTACGTAACTAATATATATTCTGTCTGAATGTATAAGGCTTGGGGTCAGTTGGGGCCGGTCACTGCCTGTGGCCAGCCAGGCTCCTAGTGTGAGCTGACTGTGTACTCTAAAATAAACAACCGAGGAACATCACTCCATCTGTCTCTGTCTGCCGTGTCTCAAACTTTCTCCTGCTCTCAGGTTTTCAGTATCACTATGCATGGTAGGGACAATAGGTGACCAGATTTGACTGAGAGACTGCCATCACGCAAATTCCAGCTTTTCACCAGGGGAGAAAAACTATATATATTTTTTTATGAGTTAATAGCACAAACAGACTCTTCACATACTAGAGCATAAGTAAGAAATAAGTGTCAGAGCTGAAATCGACATGTAAATATGAAAAAAATGCTTAAACATGTAGCTATAGGTGTAATGTTAAGAGACCACAGAAGACATGTAAATATGAAATAAATGCTTAAACATGTAGCTATAGGTGTAATGTTAGAGACCACAGAAGACATGTAAATATGAAATAAATGCTTAAACATGTAGCTATAGGTGTAATGTTAGAGACCACAGAAGACATGTAAATATGAAATAAATGCTTAAACATGTAGCTATAGGTGTAATGTTAGAGACCACAGAAGACATGTAAATATGAAATAAATGCTTAAACATGTACGTAGCTATAGGTGTAATGTTAGAGACCACAGAAGTGAACCTTTAAATTTCACGCCTGTTTTCTCAACTCGCTGTTTCTCTGCAAGACATTATACTCTATAAGCCATATCTCCAGAACTGCTGGGTCGAACTGAACAACCAATATGTCAATGTGAAGCTATGATTCCCTGCTTTCACATGACATGATAAAACAATACCACATGTCCCTTACCGTCGTCCTTGACCAGCACCTCCTTCTGACACATGTCCTGGACGTTGACCGTGCAGTTGACCAGGTACTCGGGCGTGGAGCAGTCGTTGTGCATCACCTCCTCACACTGGTAGCACTGGATCTGAAGGGCATTCCCTGCAATTCAATTCAATTAAATTCAATTAAACAGACTTTATTGGCATGACGTGTTACAAGTAGAGCTGGGACTCGATTAAAAAAAATAATCTAATTCATCAGAGGCTTTGTAGTTAATTCATCTAGATTAATCGCATTTTAATCGCATATCAATATTCAACCTGAGAACAGCGAGAAACCTTTTTTTTTAATGTTTTTTGGTATCCCAGTGAATCAATGAATAGTGACTACAGGATACAACTCATTTTCAACATTTTACTGTCATTAATATACCGGTTGTGGAAATAATAATAAAAAGTCACCCCATTCTGTGTTGCCTAGAACTGGAGGTCTGAAAACAATTTAGTAACAGTAACAAGTACATCTCAGTGACGTGACGTCACACTTACTTCATATTGTTACTGTTTTTTGTCAGACCTCCAGTTCTAGGCAACACAAAATGGGGTGACTTTTTATTATTTCCAGTTTTCAGTATTATAGAAAAGCGCCCAGTGAGAAACGTTCCTCGGTGAAAAAAAAAAGGTGCGATTAATTTATCTGTAGTTAATCGCGATACATTTTTCTGTATAGTTAATTCATCTAAATTAATCGCAATTAGTCCCGGCCCTAGTTACAAGTGTTGCCAAAGCACAATCACAGATATGACAAACAACAACAAAACATAATATCAATGAAATGAAAAAAATATATAAAATAAAGCAGGTGGTGCATGGCATACTGTGTGTCCTACTGGTTGTCCCTTTTCTTGTGACAGGAATTGACATATTTTTGCAGCCAAAACTGCACATTCTTTCTGTTCCCCCAGAAGGACTGGTATAATCTTTCCCTTTCTGTCATATACTTCGGAATTCTGGGAAATTTGTTTCAAATTTTGGGAAGAACTCCTCTCTAATATTTGTGTAGTTTTTACTACTACTTCTGTGTTAAGAAGTGTAACTCTGTCTCTATAGCTCCGTCATCACAGTGACAGCACAGCCCTGCAGCCATAAGGCAGGGAGACGTGCAGAGAGTGTTAACAGAGGGCAGGGGGGGGCTGAAATTCAGTTAAAAAAGGGCACTTTTTGAACTAAATTAGCAGATCTACAAGCTCTCAGTGGGTCGCAGCGTGACGTGTTGTGAGCTTGTAGATCCGCTATACACCAACAATGGACTTTTTCTCGTCCCCATTGGACCTATGTCCCAGGAATGGGACAGTAGAAAGTTCCCAGCTCCATTCTTTTTTATTTATTTTTGTGAAAGGTCTTGATGAAAAATTTAACAAGAGTACCTCAAGTTGCCATGTATTGCTGACGCTGTGCTTCTTTTATGGAATAATTTTACATTGGGTAAAATATATACACGTGTTTACTGTTTAGTGATGATGTGACAAAATCTGAGTTTAGGACAGGCAGGCAGGCAGGCAGACAGGCAGGCAGGCAGACAGGCAGGCAGGCAGGCAGGCAGGCAGGCAGGCAGGCAGACAGACAGACAGACAGACCTTAGGCCTATACAGTTTATGTTTTACATACGGTACTATAACTGTACGTTACGTTGCCACTGGACAAATATCACAATAATAATGTTCAAATTCTCCATCTTTCTGCACCGTATGAATTATTCAGCTGCAATAATGCAGGCCTACATTTCATTATGAATCTTGCAGGAGGATCGACCACCAAGGCTGAAATTAGCCCATGCTGTATAATAAGAATAAGGAGCTTCACACGTAATAATAATAAGCTTCACACATGAGATGAAATTAAATTGTCCGTCGCTTAAAAGATGATCGAGGATGTGCTCAGGGTCCAATCTGTTGATCTTAATTTGAGTGATAAGACCATACTTTATTGATCTGAAGGAGGGGGGGGGGGGGGTCATATTGCCCAATCAATACCCCCCCCCCCCCCCCCATGCAGTGAAAGGGAAATGAGTAACTAACTAATGAATGTGTATCGAATCTCACACTTTCAGTTAAATTAACAGGGATATAAGCGGACATAAACAGCCACTCCCACTTAATACATGTATTTTTTAGATCACAGCTGTCATGACTAATGTTAACTTAACTATTCATCTGCCCGTCCGTAGAGACGGTAACATGGATTAAACACCATGCTAGTATACCACAGGGCGTCCGGGGACCCCCAGGGGTCCTTGAGGGAGTTCCAGGGGGTCCCCAGTAGTGAAGTGATAGTTTGGAACAACTATATCCATTTGTACACGCTCAGAGTTAAAGGAGCATTCTGTGATTTGGGTGATTTGGAAAAAACCCCGGTTCGCCCCGGTAACAAGATGTGCACATGCACACACACTATAGGACGGCGACGCGTGACAGCACACACATCAAGGCCCGCCCCCGCTCGATCATGATTGGCGGAAGGCTCCCTCTCTATCCTGATTGGATGAAGGCTGGGCCACCTAGCCAAAAACTAAACATAAGGTTTTTTGACCCCCAGGGGTTAACTGGGGACAGGGAGGAACAAAAATTGAAGTGATATTTGAATAAAGTGAAATCACTGAATAATATACCTTTAAATTAACATTGATTTTTATAATATAAATTGGGGTCCCATGAGATAGAAATGCCATTGAATGAATGGGGGTCCGTAGCCTATAACGCATGTCAAACTCTGGGGGTCCTTGACATGAAAAGGTTTGAGAACCACTGGTATATATATATCCGTACCAAACAAGATGGCGAGCTTGTTGTTGTTGCTCGCTAGTATTTACGCTAAGCCTGCTGACCGTGTCCATCTCTGTGAGGTCGCGACCCACCTCAGAAAGATGACGTTTTCTGTCTGGTCATCTGAAACTGTATCGGCCAGTGGTTTTACTGTATCGGCCAGTGGTTTTACTGTATCGGCCAGTGGTTTTACTGTATCGGCCAGTGGTTTTACTGTATCGGCCAGTGGTTTTACTGTATAGGCCAGTGGTTTTCAACCCTTTTTCATATCAAGGTCAATTATTTATTCTACATTTCAGCCACCATCTATTGTACCACCATTTGATGAGATTCAACCCATTCTGCAAAACTCTCCGTCATTTAGCATGGGGACCACCTGGAACCCCCTCAAGGACCACTGGTGGTCCCCGGACCACTGGTTGGAAACCACTAATTAAATGAATACCAATACCAACAACAACAACAAACCAGGTGAATGTAATTAACAATCTGACCGAATAGATTAAGATTGCCATGTATTAATTAATCCACCTTAATTGGTTGGTTTGGTTTTAGTATAGACTATTAAGGTTCCCAACCTTTTTCATGTCAAGGACCCCCAAATTGACACTAATTAGCCCGCGGACCCCCGTTTGAAAAGATATGCCATGAGGGACCCTCATAAGAGAAGATTTTTAACGGATCTAGCAGAGATTCTCAACCTGTTTAAATGCAAGGACCCCCCAGTTTGACATGCATTAGTCTACAGACCCCCAATTCAAAGGCATTTCTATCTCTGGGACCCCCAATTTATATTGTAAAATCTATGTTAATTTAACTCTGGTACAAATGGAACTAACTGGACCTGTTAGGGTCCATTTGTACACTCTCAGAGTTACAGACCCTATAAGGGTCCATTTGATTACAAACTATCATTTAGCTCATGGGGACCCCTGGCACTCCCTCGAGGACCCCTGGGGGTCCCCGGTCACCCCACTTTGGGGACCACTGCCGTAATACAGTGATTAGTTTGTGTTGTTTAGTCGTAAAGGTAAAGGCCATCCATTTCCACTGACACATCATGTAATTAATGAAATGGCGCAAATCATTAATCTAAACTCTCAGACAGGTCCATCAGGGGGCGCGCGCGCACGTGCACACAGTCACACACACACACACACACACACACACACACACACACACACACACACACACGACCTTAACAGCTATCAGACTCAACCTCTCCATCCAGATCGTAACCTGTAGATATAGTTTTGGTCTTGGATTCTGGAAGTATCGGTAGCCTACCGTATCAATATACCGGTAGCTATAGGCCTACTTATTTTTTCACTTATAATAAGACAAACATAATAAGTATATTATTATGGCTAAGATGGTACTAGTGTACATATAGGCTACAGTCACAACAAAATAAAACTGTCACCCTGCGTATTAGTATATTTCCACATCCACTCCGAGTCCTGCCCTCAAATCTAGTGACCAAATGCGCATCTCTCTCTCTCTCTCTCTCTCTCTCTCTTAAGGTGAGACACCCCAGGTGAAATCATGATTTTTCATTTTTTTTTTTTTTTGCTATTTTGCTTCCTAAACATGTTTTCTTTCAAACTAAAGCAAAATACACATTAAAAATACAGATTTAGATGTTTAGTTGGATAGTTTATTTTAGCCAATGACAGCTCGTTTTTCGGGGTGAAAAGCCACCATCTCTATTTTCATGATTGGTTGTTGGTACAAAGGAAGTGACCATATTTGGATCAGACCACAGTCAGCTTGAGGTCCAGACCTTTCCAATGATATATGCCATTATATGTTGTTGCCAAGGTTTGGATGAGATATTTTGTCTCAAAATAGTGGCTTCAAATAAAACGTTTTGGAATTTTACAATACAAATCTTTAAAGGCCGTTTTCTCAAAATGAGTTTTCCTCATACTTGGGACAAAGAATTTCCACTTCAGTTGAACTCACATACACCAAACTTTCCAGTCTTATTCATAACTATATTCCGCAGACATTTACACATGGATTTGTTGATATATCATTCACAGCCTGATTTACATCACATTTTATACCAAAAAAATGCCGAAAATTGGGTTTTTTATGCCTGTTGACACTATTTTCTGATTTGTGGAGTGATAATTAGAGATATCAAAAATCCCATGTGTAATTTTCTTTGTCTCTAATGTGTCAACAAAATGAAATGATCATTTTGAACCTGGCTTTATCCGATCTTCAGATTTATCGTCCCGAAATGTATGCAAATTAGCGCATATAATGCCTAATTTGCATATTTAAACATATAATTTCAGAAAACTTGTAATACAAAAAATCTTAGTTTTAATATAAGTAATCAACTGGAGAAGTTTCATTGTGATAGCTATTATTTAACTTTTTTTCCCTATTCACCTGGGGTGTCTCGCCTTAATAGTCCCAATATGTTCCCTCAGTCCCTATACGCTCATTCTGTAGCTCTCGGAGCTACAGAATGAGCGTAGGGACTGAGGGAACATATTGGGACTACCAGTATCTCTCTCTCTCTCTCTCTCTCTCTCTCTCTGTATCCAATTTGTTTCATTGACAAAGACGCAGCGTGCAGACACAAACAGAATGCTCTAGTAGCCTATACTGACTCTACTTCTAACATGAGTATCCGCAATGACAATGACAACAGGCTACAATATAGGCTATACTTCAATTATCCTGGATTTACACGTATACAGCCTGAGCCTGCTGCCTATTCAATCCAGACATTGGTCTAAAACACGTTGTTTAGGGGCAGGGGACGGTCACGGCTGCAGGTATACCCTATCCGTGCGCACAGCATCCAACTATCGGCGCAACGATGCACGTTTCCAAAAAGTCTGTGCTGTGCATCATTGCATGGCATGGGAAATCAGATCGCCATGCATGCATGCAGCATTCTTGTAGTTTTTCCACAATCAAAAACTGCTTTCCCATCTCAATAGATCACCGAACACTTAACAGAACTCACAATTTACGCATTGGCCATTCATTCTCCAAAATAAGGCTCCGTGCTTGGCGTTGCGTGGTAGGTTTTGATGATGATGTGCGCTCCCTCCGACCTGTGCCAGGCAGAGAGGACAGCCAGACAGGACTGTCAGAAGACAGCGACAGAGACACAGGAGGAAAGGAACACACCCATGACTGCCATTACCACTATACCGCCACTACAACCTAACCATGCCATGCCCCACCGCCACCTGCAATAAAACCTGGAATGTGGTTCCAGGATTGGACTCTTTCGCCACCAGAGAACTCACCTTTAAGGACATAAGTGGACATCATCATCGGATTCGATGGACAACCATAAGCAAGTAAGCAAGCACGGCGCAGACAGACAAACAGACAGACAGACAGACAGACAGACAGACACCATGCACGGTGAGGTGGAGGTGGTCCACATATACCTGTTTCGAGGAGGATTCCAAATAAAGTGGCGAAAACGACAGGACGACGCATTCTGTCTCCTCAGTAAAACTCCGGTGACTCTCTGAGGGAGAACCAGACACTCCGCGGTGACTGTTCTGAGGGAGAACATCAGAACAACAACATGGTGGACCTCATCAGGTTGGGATCAACTTCAGCTGTGGGGAGAGAGAGAGAGAGAGAGAGAGAGAGAGAGAGAGAGAGAGAGAGAGAGAGAGAGAGAGAGAGAGAGAGAGAGAGAGAGAGAGACGCACCACGCGAGGCGATCAGCAGTGATCACACTGTGCGCTGCGCTGCTCTGTCTGCACGCGCGCGCGCGCGCACACACACACACACACACACACACACACACACACACACACACACACACACACACACACACACACGGCTGGCTGGCTGTAAAACAGTTTTATTGGCATTTAATAAATAGTTCTAAATGTGTATACTAATTATAGTCCTGCCTCCCGTGGTAATGATAGATCATAAGATGTCTGCTATGAATTGAAAAAAGTTTATAAATCAAGAAAAAAGTTGTTAGCCTATATAATTATGCAACATTGCAAATAATCCAAAACTTTTATGAATTAAACTATTTTGTAGCTATATTAATAGTGTAGTCTATACTATAGTACAGTAGTATAGTCCTGTATAGATATTTGTAATGCTAACAAGGGCCTTTTTCGGACTCGGCCCCACCCCTCTCCAATTGTTTATATTGTGTTTTAGTTTCCAAGATGGCAGCCGCAGCACCAGGAGGGGGTGCGGGGGCGGAGGTGAGCGGGTGGGGTCGACCTATGCCCTAAAGGCCCATTCATAGTCTGGATTTTCGGTGGTGAGGTGACCACCGCTCCGGTGGTGAGCTGACCACCGGAGCTGAAATAACGTTGAGCGGTGGTGAGTAAAAACAGAGAGAAGGGCTGGAGCGGTGGCGGTGGTTTGCTCTTCACCGCGGCTCGTCACGTCATGTTGTAGTTCGGTGGTCACCTCAGTGACGTCATGTTGTAGTTCGGTGGTCACCTCAGGGACGTCATGTTGTAGTTCGGTGGTCACCTCAGTGAAGTCATGTTGTAGTTCGGTGGTCGCCTCAGTGACGTCATGTTGTAGTTCGGTGGTCACCTCAGTGACGTCATGTTGTAGTTCGGTGGTCACCTCAGTGACGTCATGTTGTAGTTCGGTGGTCACCTCAGTGACGTCATGTTGTAGTTCGGTGGTCACCTCAGTGACGTCATGTTGTAGTTCGGTGGTCACCTCAGGGACGTCATGTTGTAGTTCGGTGGTCACCTCAGTGAAGTCATGTTGTAGTTCGGTGGTCGCCTCAGTGACGTCATGTTGTAGTTCGGTGGTCACCTCAGTGACGTCATGTTGTAGTTCGGTGGTCACCTCACCACCGAAAATCCAGACTATGTATGGGCCTTTAGGGCTGCGTTCACACATTCAAGAACACCTCCTGTCTTGTGTCTGTCTTGTGTCATGTGTTTAATGGCCGCTCCAATGCATTTCCAATGGAAGCCCATATTATGGTTTGACCAAACATTTTGTTTGATGGGGGTGAGACGTGACTAAACACAATATAAACAGTGGGAGAGGGCTTTGAATGTGTGAACGGAGGGCATATGCCCACCTGAGAGCACCACACCACAGTCCATTGACTCTTTTTAAGAGAGGACCTGTACCTTTGTTAACAAGGCATTCTTCTATAGCTTCACTGGTTTTACCTCTATAGGCTCTCTATCTATGTCCTCATCATGTTTTCAATGTTTTTCATTGCATTTGTTATAGATGTGTTTTAGTGGTGTGTGTGTGGGTGATGTTTCTTATTTTTGTCATGCATTTGCCTATATTGTATATAGCATTAACTCTCTCTGTGGATTACAAATCAAATCCATTATTATGTTTTATAATTATGAATATGATAGATTATAATTAGCCTAAGCCTGTATAGCTACAGTATATACTGTTTATTTTATGCTTTATTTTATGTTCTAAACAAAAGAGAATATAGCCTGTCCTATAGTGAAGGTGTGAGAGAAGAGAAAGACAGATGATCGAGGGGAGCATACTGTAGCTAAATGAATAGATTTTTCGTTTTTAGTGCTCATAATAATTGCCCATGGAGAGAGTATAGATGAGCATAAATCCGCCTATAGCTTTGAAAACGTTCCCAGTAGTCGGTGGTGCGAATTGTTGGTTGGACGGACGGACGGACGGACGGACGGACGGACGGAAGACGGACGGACGGACGGAAGACGGACGGACGGAAGACGGACGGGACACAACTCATCCCGACAGGTTCTTAGTGGGGACGGAAGACGGACGGACGGACGGACGGACGGACGGGACACAACTCATCCCGACAGGTTCTTAGTGGGAAGCAGTGATTATGACCGCATGCCCTTGAGAGGCGGAGAGATTAGTTTTCTCTCTCCAACTCTCTCCCTCATTCACTCCCTCTTAGAACACACATGAATCACGCCATGACACATGCTGGGGGGGGGGGGGGGTCTATTCCTCTGCTTATAGGTTCTTATAACTCGCTTATGATTCTTGACGACTGTTTCTGTATTTGATATATTACCATGTTTTGTTTTGTTTTTGTTCTTGCTTATACTGTAAATCGCTCTGGATTAAATTTTTACGATTTTTGCTATAACGGTTATAGCCCATGTTTTTTGAAATTTTGAAAAAAAAAAAGTTATCCTCGTTTCTCATCATTTTGGACCATGGGCTATAGCCCATATCGTACGGCATACTATGGCGCGCCGTTTTTCATCATTTTTGAGGATTTGAAAAAAATGACGAAATGACAAAAACGATGGGTTATAGCCCATGTTTTTTGAAATTTTGGAAAAAAAAGTTAGCCTCGTTTCTCATCATTTTGGACCATGGGCTATAGCCCATATCGTACGGCATACTATAGCGCGCCGTTTTTCATCATTTTTGAGGATTTGAAAAAAATGACGAAATGACAAAAACGGAAATGGAAATTGCGGAAATTTCGGAAACGGAAATTGCGGAAATGTTAATATATGACCCCAGTGTGAACTTGGATCCGCTTTACGAAAAAAAAACAACATGCATGACTTTTTAGAGTTTGAAATAGGAAATAGTTTCTTGTATTTATTTAGGAAATTGTTACATAAAATATATAGCATTAAAGTTTGAGTGTAACAGTCAAAAAAAAAAAAAAGAACATTGCACACAATAATAATTACCAAAGTAACACTGCTGGTAACCATTAAGTCTTCTTATACCAATAAGGGAACCAGGAACATTTCGAAGGATTTGCGCCACAGTTTCACGATTCTTCGAAAAAATATAGCAGATCTACAAGCTCGTAGCGCGGCACTCGGTGCCGCGCTATGAGCTTGTAGATCTGTTATTTTTTCCCAATAGCTAAAGGTTTAACATAATGCTTTTAAAACACCAAAAGGGGTTCCCCCTCCTGTCCTGAAGGGGTTAAGGAGAAAAGGTGAAAGAGGAACAATGAAGTCTGTACAAAAATGTGGGTATAAATAGTTCGACAACTAGAAAAATACACAAGTCTTTTTAAAGACTCTCTTCATACAATATTAACAGGTTTTTCATAGAGAAAAAATGAAAAAATAAAATACAAATTAAACCCAACCATTTAAATTAGCACCATCATGTATGCTGGCCAAATTATTAGATAAAGATAAAAGTAGGATTTTGGCATAATATTATTTATAACCTTAAAACAACTTAAGTTTCAAATATTGTCTTTGTTTAAAATAAAGTGATAAAATATAAAGAATTAGCTCTTATTGATCAAAATAAAGACTTTTTTGTTTGTGTGTTTGTTTGTCGTTTTGTTTTCTTAACATGAATGAATTATGGACAGAATTCCATAAACACAGTATAGACATCATTTTGTCTGCACATTTTTTTTTTCAAACAGTCGATTTACAACCTTGGCTGAATGATTGGCAAAAACATATAAAAAAAAAAACACATGAATTATTATTATTATTATTCGTTTGCATATATCGATCAGCAATGCCCTTTCCGATATTACCTCATAGAACTTCTCTATATACAAAATAATGTACAATTAAAACCGTTAAAGGGGAAAAAAAGCGAGGTTTGGAAGATTTCAGATGCACTATAATATTAATTATTATACGTTACATTAAGAGACAAAACACGGAGAAGGATTTGGATCCTGGAGTTTAAACCATGAGAGGAAAACCCGGCCCTGCGTCGATGTCGCATTCATGGATCATCTTCCATTGACTGTTTCTTTTTTTATAAGTGTTACAATCGGCCAGTTTAGGTTAAATATTACGTTCCCTGAGATTCCACCAGTGATATTATATTGTCTGCTGTTTATAGGGATGGAGCTCGTAAATTTTTTATTGATAACGAGCAGCGCCTTAATCGATCAGACTTATCGAGCCAGGGTTTCTTATCGAGCCCACGATCGAGAACTTTCTGTTATTTTGTGGAAAGACGACTGGGAGACGAACACATTCTGAACAGAACATAAGTATGGCCTTCGAATACAGTAACTTTTCCAACAGATGGAAGGCAATAATTGAACTTTTGAAAGAAAAAAAAAATATTGAAGAAACTGTTAACTGGTTTAATATTTGTATACAGTCACTTTAACCCATTTTAACCCGAGATCAGATTCTAAAAATGTTCTTCTACATCCTGACAGTTTTCTGAAAAAGCTATGTTTCTATGTCAGTGGTTCTTTGATTTTTCCAAAAATGGCAGACCTACAAGCTCGTAGCGCGCCACTCGGTGGCGCGCTATGAGCTTGTAGATCTGCTATTTTTTCAATAGCTAAAGCATAACATGATGCCAACACCAAAAGGGGTTCCTGCCGAAAATGAGTTAAAAGTGTAAGTTAGTTTACCGGGACAGCACTGGCCAATACACTTTTTAGACCGACATGTTTGTGCCAGCGTGGGTGATTTAGATTTATGTATTGATCGCCTCTTGTCTTGCTTGTTTAAACAATGACATCAAGGGCCGGCGCTTATGTATATATGCTCAATAACAGGATTGACAGGGAAGATTATTGATACCTACCGGGTACTCAATAAGCTTGTTATGGTTTTGTTTTTTATGGGGGGGGGGGGGGGTGGAGCTCCATCCCTATACTGCTGTTTGGGGGTTCAATCCAGACGAGGTGTTTACTGTACAATACTGTACATACTGTACTATTCAGACACTGCAAGGTCAGGTCGTTTAAAAAAAAAGCGCTACTTTAGCCGAGCGTCGATCTAATTAACCCATTTTGACCTGAGATCAGATTCTAAAAAATGTCTTCTCTATACATCCTGACAGTTTTCTGAAGAAAAGCTATGTTTCTGTGTCAGTCGTTCTTTCGATTTTTCAAAAATAGCAGATCTACAAGCTCATGAGCTTGTAGATCTGCTATTTTTCAATAGCTAAAGCATAACATGATGCTGACACCAAAAGAGGTCCCCGTCCAAAATGTGTTAATGCCAGCTCATCGCTAAATTCAGGTTCAATAAGTGCATTTTTCTTTCTTTTTTTTCCAGCTTAATTTCGTTTTTTTTCTTTTGATCATTTTGACGTCTTCACTTTTGCTGTCAACAATAATCGCTCTCACCCAAACCACCCAAAGGGTTGTTTTATTTACTTTTACCATTATACCATTCTTTTGAATGAGTAAAATGGACAATTTAGGATAATTGAAAACCTGACGTCGACAAGCTTGCTGCATTGTTATTTTTTTACATTATAATTCTTTTTCTATTTGGAGAATACTTGCGTCCAACAGAAATGCCTTGCAGCCACAGATCAATGCTCTTGTCATTGTGACTCTCCCAGTGTCTAAAGAAGGATAGAATAGATACAACAATGGCAAACAAAAACAGTAGATGTTAGCCCATTTTGACCTGAGATCAGATTCTAGAAAATGTCTTCTATACATCCTGACAGTTTTATGAAAAAACTTCTATCTATGTCAGTCGTTCTTCGAATTTTTCCAAAAATAGCATCTCTACGAGCTCATAGCGCGCCACCGAGTGGCGCGCTGGGGGCTTGTAGATCTGCTATTTCTCAATAGCTATAAAGCATATCATAACGCTAACACCAAAAAGGGGCTTCCCGTGGAGAAGGGTTTAACATTCCCAGCAGCAGAAAGCAATCACTTCAGCGGTACAGAGGCAATTATATATAGTAGACGTATATTATATTGGCGTCTCCAACAATAATTAGCTCTGTACAATCATCACCACTTTTCAAAAAAAATAAAATAAGCTTCACTTTACATTCTGTACAAACTCTGTACAGTGTCTGTTACAGTGCAATGATAAGAAGAGTTTACCCGGGAGGTGAAAAATAATAACATCATAATTAAAAACGCAAAAGGAAACACAGTTATTGTTGTAATATTATCGCTAATACAGCTCCTTAGTCAACGCACAGAGTTCAGCTCCGGTCAACAACATGATCCAACCGACTAAGTGCTTCTGTTTCAGTTTTTCATTTTTTTTGTGGGGGACGGGGGGACGGGGGGGGTGGACAAATGGCCCCTCAACTCATGTTGCAAGTGTCCCCCGCCCCCCCCCCTCCCCCTCCCCCCTACACGCCATTGGATCCCTGGCTGGCGCAGGACGAGAAGCTGTCGTACAGAGAGTCGCTGAGCGAGCCCGTCGACGAGGGCTCGGCGGTGGCGTTGGTGCCAGGCGCCGGATCATCAGGCTCCTCCTCCTCCTCCTCATTGGCCCTGTACGAGTCATCGAGGTCGCCTCTGCTGCTGCGGCGGCTGTGGCCCCCCCCCACCACCACGGGGCCCGGCCCCTTGTGGTCGGGGTACAGGAGGAGGCCCCCGCTGACGCCAGCAGAGCCTCCGTGATGGTTGAGCTGGTTCAGGGACTCCAGGGAGATGCCGACGCCCGTCCGCAGCGCTGGAGGAGGAGGAGGCGTTACGGCGTTACCGTCTGGAGTCTTCTTCTCCAGCAGCAGCAGGGCAGGGATCTCCTTCTGTGTGTGTGGAGACAGAGAGAGAGGAAGACATGCAGAGACCAGGGTTTATTATTATTATTATTACAGCACATCTTTTATTTTAGTTTTTAAGTCATAGTCTCTTGAACAGTGTTTATTTAGTTTTAAGGCCTATTCATAGTCTGGATCTTCGGTGGTGAGCTGACCACTATGAATAGGCCTTGAGTCTATAGCTTGAGGAAACATGGAAAGATGGATCCTTTTCGATGAGTCCCAGATGCACAGTTCCCTTCTCTCTACACACGGCATCATTCATCTCTTCCGCGACGTTCTGTTAAGAGTGATATAGCGCATGAGAGCCCTCTGCGTTGAGATTGCTGTCACACTCAAGGGCCATGCAGTATTAAGTGCTATCCAGTTAGCAGAGGAGCCGTTTTGCCTTGAACGCGAACCTTCTATTCAGCCAGGTGAATAATTGCATTCACCTGGTGCCCTAGATCTAAATTAGAGGCTGATTAGAAGACTATACAATGAAAAGCAGCAGACGGTGTACGGTATAGTGAGTGCACTGGATTCCCGGAGCACTGCTGCTGTGATGAAAACTCCACACATGTAGGCACGTGGCTTTAGATTAATAATAGGGTCTAAAAAAAGGAACACTTTGAGTAATTTGGGTTCTAAAAGTACCGGAAGGAAAGCTCTGACAGATCGTTATATCAGTGTCACAAACATGGGAGGCCGATGGAAAGTGATCTGTGAAAGATCTGTGTCTCCTTTAACCTATTCTGACCTGAGATCAGATTCTATAAATGTCTTCCACATCCTGACAGTTTTCAGAAAAAGGTTCTTCGATTTTTCAAAAATAGACCTACAAGCTCAGAGCGCGCTATGAGCTTGTAGATCTGCTATTTTTCAATAGCTAAAGCATGACATGATGCTAACACCGAAAGGGGTTCCCACCCAAAATGGGTTATCTCTTTGCCAGATTCAAGTCAAATCAATGTACAGTAGTTGATAAGATTCTCTATGGGAGAATTCAGTTTTTGAATGATTTATTGAAAATTCTCTGTTGTGAATGTGCGACAACTAAAGACCTTCAGAGACAGCTTGACTTGTCTGCTTCCAGGGAAAAAAATTACTGAGTCGAGTTTTTGTGTTGGAAGCCGTTTTAAAAGAGCCTGCAGCATTTACACTCCTGTAGTGTTTCTAGGATAACAACAAAGTTTAGGTGTATACGGCATAGGTGTATATGTCATTGCTTTGGCAATGTAAACGTATGTTTTCTCATGCCAATAAAGCCCTTTGAATTGAATTGAGGTGTATATGTCATTGTATAACCTAGCTCTGGTCCATAGCTCTAATGCCGTCGCATTTAGAGCTATGTCACTGTCGTCGATTTCTGGGGCTCGCAAAAACCCTCATGGAGAAGAATCTTTTCCTTCGGGTGAAAAAATAAATCCCCCCCCCATGCACTACCGGTGTGCAATCTGGTGACGCTATGATCTTCACATTTTAGTCAGGCACACTCTTATGGCTCCTCCGACGGGGTCCTAAAAGGTATTGAGCGGTGTTGTTGCCCCCCCCTAAGGGACAGGAGGCTTTCTGCTTATCTTTCAGTTAGGATTTCATTATCTCAGTTTTGGCCTTTTCAAGGGCACCCCCCCCCCCCTACCCCCCCACCCACTGGGACACTAGACAGACAGTGGACTGAGAGTCCAACCACAGAATGGTAGACAATGTGATAAAGACAAAACCAGATGGCATTCTGTCGTCTTTCATCATTTACAAACCACGCGCACACACACACACGCACAGGCTAAAACAGAGGGATGTTGCTGGCTTCAGAAGTGAACGATATATTGACGAAATATCAACGATATTCTGATATACCACAATATCGTTGCCTTTTTGCGATAGTGATATTGTGCATGTTCACGCACGCTCACGCGCACACACGCGCGCGCGCGCACGCACACACACACACACACACACACACACACACACACACACACACACACACACACACACACACACAGAACGGCTCGCCTCTTGGCGCCACACTGACCGTATAAGCAGAAATACAAATCTGTCTGTTTTAAAATGCATGTACGGCAAAAGATTTTCCTTATCGCTTAAAACTAAAAGAAAAAGGTTTACTTTTATATCATCTAAATAAAACACTGCTATCCTTGGAATCCAGTTTAATTTGTCATACTTTGTCACCACGTTTAACTTTCCTTATCTGCAACTTGCACCATAAAAGGAATCAATTTCTTTAAATACAAGATAGGTGTTATAACCTCCATTATTTTGTTTTCCACTGCAGAATAATGGAAAATACACTTTAGGAAGAACTCTTTCCATTCTGTTATTTTGCACGATTTTATATACGAAGTACATAAAAAAAGAAAAACTAAATCTAGAACGCCGAGCTCACAACAACACGTCGTGATGTTGTCAGCTTGGTGCCTGGCAAGACGCACATGGGACCCACGTTTAAATCATTCTGACCTGAGATCAGATTCATACGAGGTTTCCACTGGACACACACTGGTCTGATTAACCCATTCTGACCTGAGATCAGATTCTAAAAATGTCAGTCGCTCTTCGATTTTTCAAAAATAGCAGATCAAACACAGTCAAACACAGTCATTGTGTGCATGCATGTGTGTGTGTGTGTGTGTGTGTGAGCATGCGGCAGGGTCGTTAGACTCAGCGGGGGATGAGCAAAGTCGTGATGGTTGTATCGGCGATCAGAGGAGCTGTGTGTGTGTTGTTCTGTGTGCCTGTGTGTTTGTGTTTGCGTGTGTGTGTGCGTGTGTGTGTGCGTGTGTGTGTGTTATACAATAACGTGTGGTATCCTATTTTATTGGCTCAATACGGACAGTGTTTGCATACCCGACCGCCTATGACGATGTCATTTATATAATGAATATGTTTGATTGATTATTGTGCCAGTCCGTATAGCAGAAGGTTTATATATTATACACCATAGGATAGATCAAGTCATGTGACAGCATCACCGCCACAAATAGTGCTACAGCGTTATCTAAAATGCACTTCCGCATACCTCACCGTCAGTTACTTGAATTCATGAACCTTTACATGGCTTCCTGAGAGGGAGAGAGAGAGAAAAAAGGAAAGCCGTGCGTGGAATGGAAATCAGTTCAAGATCAAGATTGAAGATTCAAGATCAAGAGTTTACAGACAAAGAAGGACGGTCAGAACTCTGTTGACTGACAAAGAGCTGGCGATATTTATATGCCAGAATAGGCTGTGGAACAAATTAAAATGTAATTAAAAAAAAAAAGCGGGACGGACAAATTGTGGGTGCAATCGCCAGTGTTGGGTATATTACTTTATTTTTGGAATATATTTCTTATTACCTTAATTTTAAAGTAATATATTGTATTACATATTACTGTCTGAGCAAGAGTTAATATTACTATTACATATTACTTTTTTTTAAATACTCAGATTGAACAATTAAATATTTAGTATAATTATAAATTATATATATTGCGTAGACCAGTGGTGAATCATGTTTTTACTCAGTGGTAATTTATTATTATTATTATTTTCTATTTCATGTTTTGAGGGGCGCCTAAAACGAAGGTAATTGTATTTTGGATTTTAGTTAGATTTTTATTTTTGTAAATTCACAAAACTGTTTCAGTTAGTCCAAGTAAAATATATATTAATTGTATTCTTGTATATACTGTATAGGCCTAATGGAGTTCTGGTTGTCCAGAACATTTGGACCCGCTTGTCATACAGGTGAGTCTCCTCACTGGACTCAGTCTAGTCCTTGTCCTTCACTGCTGTGATTGACAGGAGAGATGATCAGAGGAGAAGAGTTTGTACCATTTAGGCTCCAATATGGAACGAAGAATGGGTAGAGTCTCTCAATGAAAGAGCAGCCAGTGAAAGAGTAGAGATGAACTCTGGACTCCACGTCATAAAACGAGACCAGACCCTCCTCATAATCCACAAACACTCCCACTTTCTGGATCTTCTCTCTTACAGGGACGGGGACAGGAGGGCCAGCAAGAGCCAGGTACCCATTTCCATTCCTCAACCATATAATCCAGAAACCATTGTTGGGGCTCACTGGGATTGATTCCTTCCTGTCGATGGACTCTCTGACCACTCCCACAGCCCAGTCAGTCTTCCCAGCAACCTGAACCTCATAGTGAAACCTTCCTGAGGAGAAGCTTTGTTTCCCCAAGACACAGGCGGAATATGAGAACCTCTCTGTGTTGTTTGGGAGATTCTTCTGTATGTTTCCGTCATGCACTTGTTTTCCATCCTCAGACAGGACGAGGCAGGGATGTGCTGTATCAGGGTCCAGAGTTACATCCACCTCATATAGTTGGATCCTCCTCAGCTCAACATCATCCGTCTGCTTCTTCATCTCTTCACTGAGTGTCTTCTCCAGCTGAGCCACAGCTGTCCTCACAGTGACCTTTGTCCAGTCCTTGGTGGGTGGAGGGGTGTTGATGGAGGTGAAGTTCTGGAGGAGGTGGAGGTGGTCTTCAGTGTGTGAGAGCTGCTTCTTCAGCTCAGAGCTTCTCTTCTCCAACTTAGTGATTTCCTGCTGCAGCTCATCGACGAAGCCTTCCGCCTGTTTCTCTGTTGTTTTCTGCTTCTCTTCAATCACACCGATGAGCTCAGCCTGGCTTCTCTCAACACAGCTGATCAGAGCGGTGAAGACCTGCACACTGTCTGCTGTCACTGCTTCTGCATCCTTCCTGCTGAGCTCTACTAAGTGTCTGACCTCCTGAATCTTCACTCGTCTGTCCTGGATCATCTTCTGGATTCCAGCCTCTGCCTTTCTGTCATATTCTCCACTGGCAGACGCCATCTCTACACACTGACGATAACTGGAAATCTATGAACAATACCTATAAAACTGAATAACTAGGAAGTGTCCGGTGAAGTCTGAGCCACTCACACTGTGGAAATCATCTTTTAAATAGAGCTCCTCAAATCATAATAATGACGTCAGCTTTGCCCAAATATATGCAACTATTTAAATGCACTCTGTTGAGCTTCCAACTTGCGCTTTGCACACAAGTTGGCAATATGGAAAAAGTGAAGGTCCGCTAATGGTCTAAACTTATTTGAATTTATAGGAATGGCAAAGAAAATCCAAGATTAAACGTTTACATCATGGGGTTTACATTGTTAGCTTGTTAACCCATTCTGAACGGGAACCCGTTTTGGTGTTAGCATCATGTTATGCTTTAGCTATTGAAAAATAGCAGATCTACAAGCTCATAGCGCGCCACCGAGTGGCGCGCTACGAGCTTGTAGGTCTGCTATTTTTGAAAAATCGAAGAACGACTGACATTTTTAGAATCTGATCTCAGGTCAGAATGGGTTAATCAGACCAGTGTGTGTCCAGTGGGAAACCTCGTATGAATCTGATCTCAGGTCAGAATGGGTTAAGTCAGCCGCTTCCAGTTTTCAAGGGCCTCCCCTGGTCCAACGTGTAGTTAGATGTTCCAACTGACTCCAGTTCAGTCGACATGCACACGCACAACTTCCTTGAAAAACATGGACGCGGATCACTAAACAAGCTATTTAAATGCTCGTTTAACCGTTTAAAGGGTTCGAAAACCACCGACTTAGAAAGGATCTCTCTTAATGACACATCTGAGGCCAAGGTCACCTGACGCACCGGCTAACGACCTTCTCTCCACTCGTCAGGGGAAAGTCTCGTTCAATCGAAAAGGAGATGAATGGAGGGAGGGAAGAAGGGAGGGAGGGAGGGAGGGAGGGAGGGAAGCGATAGAGTGAATGGAAGACGAGGAAATAATTCGAGAGAGGGTGGGGGTGGGGTGGGGACTGGACGAAACAAGACAGGATCCAGAGACAAATAATGTGTTCCTTTTTTGGCAACAAAAAAGGGGGCGAGGCCAAGGAACAGAAGAAAGAAAGAAAGAAAGAAAGAGTGACACAGAGAGAGAGAAGAAAACAGAAAGAAAACAAAGGAAGGAGGAGAGAGAGAGAGAGAGAGAGAGAGAGAGAGAGAGAGAGAGAGAGAAAGAGGCAGAGAGACAGACAGAGACAGAGACACAGACAGA
>NC_137885.1:27085008-27135008 GCF_963924005.1 Protomyctophum bolini
ACGCACGGCCACACTCAAGCAAAATGCCGCTTGCTTTTGGTAAAGTTGTGTTGAGTCGGATCTCATTTCAGAATATGGATTTCGGTGTCACGGTGGGTGGGGAGGGGAGGGTGGGGAGGGGTGGGTGGGGAGGGGTGTGTGGGGAGGGCAGCGCGAGCAAAGTGACGTGAGGAGCGCTTGGCTGAACTGTGAGACCCAACACACGCACGCACGCACGCACGCACGCACGCACGCACGCACGCACGCACGCACGCACGCACGCACGCCAGGACCGCCCGGCCCGGAGGCCATTTCATGGTCCCTGATTCTCATTCGTCATTCAGGGCGTAGAGCTAAATACTGGTAGGCAAATACGCCCCGACACGCCGAGTCTGAACCGATCGAAAGCAATTAGACTTCAACATGAAAAAAAAGGCACAAAAGAAAAGCACACAAACACAAAAACAAGTAAACCCAACAACCTATACTCTTTTTTTGGGGGGGGGGGGATGTGTTCAAGCCTCACACACAAAGGGGAGATAGTTATTTCTTCTTGAAATCTATTTTGCGTTCAAACTTTGTTTTTTACAAACTTAAACTCTACGAACTTTTCGTGCCTGCATGCAGACACTGGTCTAAAAACCCCAAACTACAAGCATTCTGAGCTGAAACTATCCATGGTGATATAATAAAATGATATCAAATGATATAAAATGCAATAAAGGCCTTGGTTATCTCTTTTATAATCAGTCCCGTTAATGCCAGCCCCGACCGATTCTGCCACCGGGTATTAAAACTTGGAAGCCTGTGACATTATTAAATAATAATGTTGAATGGCGCATTTATGTAGTGCCGTTTTCTCCAAAGTGCTTCACAATTAACCCATTCTGAACGGGAACCCATTTTGGTGTTGGCATCATGTTATGCTTTAGCTATTGAAAAATAGCAGATCTACAAGCTCATAGCGCGCCACCGAGTGGCGCGCTATGAGCTTGTAGGTCTGCTATTTTTGAAAAATCGAAAGAACGACTGACATTTTTAGAATCTGATCTCCGGTCAGAATGGGTTAATCAGACCAGTGTGTGTCCAGTGGAAACCTCGTATGAATCTGATCTCAGGTCAGAGTGGGTTAAAGGTGTCGTATATAGACATCTGAGCCGGTGACAAGGTGTGACTCAGCGAACATTTCCACCGCAGTTCAGTTCAGTTCAGTTCGTGTTCGGCATGGAAGGCAGAAAGGGCTGTGAGCTTGTAGATCTGCTATTTTCAGCATTATGCAACGTACGTAAAGTGTAAAATGACTTATACTGGATCTCTTGTCCACTATAGTCCCTTCCTAACATTTTAGTCTTTAGTTTTTATTTGTTTGACGAAAGTGTCAATATATTTAGTCTTACTACAACATGACGTAGCGATATCATCCTGATGACTACAAAACAATACTACAACATGACGTAGCGATATAATCCTGATGACTACAAAACAATGACTACAACATGACGTAGCGATATCATCCTGACGACTACAAAACAATACTACAACATGACGTAGCGATATCATCCTGACGACTACAAAACAATGACTACAACATGACGTAGCGATATCATCCTGACGACTACAAAACAATGACTACAACATGACGTAGCGATATCATCCTGAGGACTACAAAACAATGACTACAACATGACGTAACGATATCATCCTGATGACTACAAAACAATGACTACAACATGACGTAGCGATATCATCCTGATGACTACAAAACAATACTACAACATGACGTAGCGATATCATCCTGATGACTACAAAACAATAACTAGAACTGCACTCTGCCGAGTGCATACTTGCTTGTTGCACACTAGTAGGCCATAAATGGCCTACTAGTGCGCAAGCAGAGCGCGCAAGTACCTTCGACCAGAGACCAGGCTTTCCTCCGAGGTGGTTGAAACTAAAGCCTGGCGAGGCCAGGTTAGACAAGGTGTATAATAACGCAGAACACTCACGCTGAGTCTGTCCCCCGCCGTGCAGAGGTCCCGCGGTAGGAGGTTGTAGGTTGAGATCCTACGGCCGCCGCGTTGCGAGAAAACGTCGTGTTGGTAGCAGTCCATGATGGACAGACGTTCCTCCACGACGCTCCGCCTCCTCTTCAGCGTCTCCTCCTCGTTGGGATCAGCTGGAGAGGGACGAGACGTACTTTATTTATTTGGATTTTTTTACAAATACAGAAAACAGGTAAAACAGATAAAACAAACACAAGCAACAACAACAACAGAATACGTATGCGTGGATATTATGTACTGACACAGAAACATAATATAAAACAAGGATAGACAAATAAAAATACAAATAAATCAAATTTAAAGTTTAAATTAGTTCACACGACCAAACACGCATCATCAACCGTATCATATGTATACTAATACGGAAGCAAAGATTTGAATGTTCAAACGTTTGAACGTAGAACGTTCACTCTGAAAGAATATATATTCAAAGATTTGCACCACATTTTCACGATAAAATAAAAAATAGCAGACCTATACAAGCTCGTAGCGCGGCTTGTAGATCTGCTAGCTAAAGTATAACATAGTGCTTAAAACACCAAAAGCTTTATATTTTATTTTGCGCAAATCTTTGAATATATGCAAACGTTTTTAACTCAAATATTTGCTTCTGGGGGGGGTCCCTGGAACAACATCTTTTAACCCATTCTGACCTGGCACCCATTTTGGTGTTAGCATCATGTTATGCTTTAGCTATTGAAAAATAGCAGATCTACAAGCTCATAGCGCGCCACCGAGTGGCGCGCTACGAGCTTGTAGGTCTGCTATTTTTGAAAAATTCGAAGAACGACTGACATTTTTTGAATCTGATCTCAGATCAGAATGGGTTCATCAGACCAGTGTGTGTCCAGTGGAAACCTCGTACGAAATCTGATCTCAGGTCAGAATGGGATATATATATATATATATATATATCACAGACATGGAATCGAACGGTTTCGTCTGACATAAACAAAAACCTTTCTTTTAGGGATGCACCGAAAGGGAAATTCTTGGCCGAAAACGAATACCGAATATAGGAAACAGTTGGCCGAAAACCGAATACCGAATATCCGAATATGATTCATATTATATATCTTTTTTCCTACCATTGCTGTCATGGCCGTACCTTAAAGCTACCTGATTTATGGCAAAATAAATGGTTATGGCAAAACTTGAACTTCAATATTATTCACTATTATGGGTCCATAAAACATTTATTCAGCTCATTTGAATGCATTAATTCCATACACTATTCGGTGATATATTTTCTGCCTATTCGGGCCGAAACCAAATAGGCCGAAAATGCATTTTTAGCCATTTTCTGCCGAATATTTTCTGCGGCCGAATATTCGGTGCATCACTACTTTCTTTGAGTGGTACCGTGAGAACGTCACAGATGAATTGACTCACTCCACTCGTCTGCACAATAAAGCAGAGCTGCCCCAAAACAAGCTGAAAAAAAAGGAGATACATTAGGTTTCAGCGCTGACATAAAAGACAGCATTGCTTCTAGCCCGGGAGACGAGCAGAGACCTCCTCTGTGGAGAACAAAAAAAGCTCTAGCCTGAGTGCTGACCTGAGTTGCTCTCCGTGGGTTGGTGTTGGTGGCTCAGGGTTCTGTGAGGCGAGCCCAGCGTGATCTCGCTGCTCTCGGCCTCAGTGTCTGAGTCGCTGCTGCTGCTGCTGCTGCCGGGGGGGTACGTGCACACTCTCACCGCGCTCTCGGGGGGGTACGTGCACACTCTCAGGGTCCTGTCCTGTTCACAGAGAGGTAAATGGTAAATGGGTTGGCATTTATATGGCGCCTTCATCCAAGGCGCTTTACATATAGATTGTACATTACATTCACCCATTCATTCACACACACATTTACACACACCGATGGTGGCGGAAACCACGCAAGGCACCAACCAGCCCATCAGGAGCAATCAGGGGTTCAGTGTCTTGCTCAAGGACACTTCGACACTAACTCTGGGGGAGCCCACATGGGTTCGAACTGGGAACCTTATATACGGTTACCATCCAGCCACTCTAGCCCTGAGCCCTGACCCACCGTCAGGGCCAGGGTCAAGGGTTCATTAGACTCTTACCCTGGGTAAATGGAGGTCCCTGGTTCTGTAACTCTTACCCTGGGTAAATGGAGGTCTCTGGTCCTATACTGTAACTCTTACCCTGGGTAAAGGGAGGTCTCTGGTCCTATACTGTAACTCTTACCCTGGGTAAAGGGAGGTCTCTGGTCCTATACTGTAACTCTTACCCTGGGTAAAGGGAGGTCTCTGGTCCTATACTGTAACTCTTACCCTGGGTAAATGGAGGTCTCTGGTCCTATACTGTAACTCTTACCCTGGGTAAATGGAGGTCCCTGGTCCTATACTGTAACTCTTACCCTGGGTAAATGCAGGTCTCTGGTCCTATACTGTAACTCTTACCCTGGGTAAATGGGGGTCCCTGGTCCTATACTGTAACTCTTACCCTGGGTAAATGGAGGTCTCTGGTCCTATACTGTAACTCTTACCCTGGGTAAATGGAGGTCCTGGTCCTATACTGTAACTCTTACCCTGGGTAAATGGGGGTCCCTGGTCCTATACTGTAACTCTTACCCTGGGTAAATGGGGGTCTCTGGTCCTATACTGTAACTCTTACCCTGGGTAAATGGAGGTCTCTGGTCCTATACTGTAACTCTTACCCTGGGTGAGTGGAGGTCTCTGGTCCTGTAACTCTTACCCTGGGTAGATGGAGGTCTCTGGTCCTATACTGTAACTCTTACCCTGGGTAAATGGAGGCCCCTGGTCCTGTAACTCTTACCCTGGGTAAATGGAGGTCTCTGGTCCTATACTGTAACTCTTACCCTGGGTAAATGGAGGTCTCTGGTCCTATACTGTAACTCTTACCCTGGGTAAATGGAGGTCTCTGGTCCTATACTGTAACTCTTACCCTGGGTAAATGGAGCTCCCTGGTCCTGTAACTCTTACCCTGGGTAAATGGAGCTCCCTGGTCCTGTAACTCTTACCCTGGGTAAATGGAGCTCCCTGGTCCTGTAACTCTTACCCTGGGTAAATGTAGGTCCCTGGTCCTGTAACTCTTACCCTGGGTAAATGGAGGTCTCTGGTCCTATACTGTAACTCTTACCCTGGGTAAATGGAGGTCTGGTCCTATACTGTAACTCTTACCCTGGGTAAATGGAGGTCTCTGGTCCTATACTGTAACTCTTACCCTGGGTAAAGGGAGGTCCTGGTCCTATACTGTAACTCTTACCCTGGGTAAAGGGAGGTCTCTGGTCCTATACTGTAACTCTTACCCTGGGTAAATGGAGGTCTCTGGTCCTGTACTGTAACTCTTACCCTGGGTAAATGGGGGTCCCTGGTCCTATACTGTAACTCTTACCCTGGGTAGATGGAGGTCCCTGGTCCTATACTGTAACTCTTACCCTGGGTAAATGGAGGTCTCTGGTCCTATACTGTAACTCTTACCCTGGGTAAATGGAGGTCCCTGGTCCTATACTGTAACTCTTACCCTGGGTAAAAGGAGGTCCCTGGTCCTGTACTGTAACTCTTACCCTGGGTAAATGGAGGTCTCTGGTCCTGTAACTCTTACCCTGGGTAAATGAAGGTCCCTGGTCCTATAACTCTTACCCTGGGTAGATGGAGGTCCCTGGTCCTGTAACTCTTACCCTGGGTAAATGAAGGTCCCTGGTCCTATAACTCTTACCCTGGGTAGATGGAGGTCCCTGGTCCTGTAACTCTTACCCTGGGTAGATGGAGGTCCCTGGTCCTGTAACTCTTACCCTGGGTAGATGGAGGTCCCTGGTCCTGTAACTCTTACCCTGGGTAGATGGAGGTCCCTGGTCCTATACTGTAACTCTTACCCTGGGTAAATGGAGGTCTCTGGTCCTATACTGTAACTCTTACCCTGGGTAAATGGGGGTCCCTGGTCCTATACTGTAACTCTTACCCTGGGTAAAGGGAGGTTCCTGGTCCTATACTGTAACTCTTACCCTGGGTACATGGAGGTCCTTCTTGGTGGTTCTTGCGTCAGTGGAGGAAGGCGTGGCGCTGCATCGTGGTTCACTCTGACTCAGCCTCTTCGAGCGGATCACATCTGTTCCGACAGAGAGGAGACAACATGACGATGTGAGTAATTCGTATAGTACAAACACACACACACACACGGCAGACACGTTTACGCACGCACGGTCGCACGCACGCAGGGTCCCTGGCACAAAATATTTTCTAACGTGGCTCCGCGCTCTGATAGAAAATAGTGTGCATTTTATTTTACATCCCAAAACACAGTTTATAGTTAAGGGACGCCATAAAACAACGACCTCTGCATCCACGGGATGCACTACTGTACTACTGTACTGTTTTTTTATTCTAGTTTATTTTGCTTGCTTTAGTTATAATAATCATCTCTTCTTCTGTTTTCTACATGAATATAACCACATTATAACCATATACAATGAAACGGGAGTTAAATGCTGCAATTTGTAAAAAAAAAAAGACAAAAATATGACTCCTAACGTCGTTGAAGTGGGACTCATAAAATGTCCCTGGGACTCATCTCTAAAAGACCATCCCTGCATCCTGGGACTCATTACATTGAAAACCTATTTACATCACTGCAAGATGGCGAAACAAACTTTTACACTATAGGACAAACAGACAAAACACCCATCTGACAGTAATAATAATAATAATAATAATATCTGACAGTGGCCCTATACAGTAGGACAAACAGACAGAACACCCATCTGACAGCATGGCCCTCGCTCTGTGTTATGGTGTTCCATTAGTCACTCATAGAAACACCAACGCTGCACATCCTGCCCTCTCTCTCCAGACGGCCTCAACGCACAACCATTCATTTGCGACTGAGACGTACTGTACACACTGTACGTGGCAGATGGACAGAGAGAGAGAGAGAGAGAGAGTTGTGTTGTGTTCTATTCAAAGCTCTGTGAAACATTAGCGTCATCCACCCGGAGGTTGTTTGCAGCTCCAGCACGACTCTTTGGCAACGCACAAACAAACAGCAGATTTATGCCGTCGCCTCGACCGGGCCCCCCAAAACGACGTGCGTGTGTGTGTGTGTGTGTGTGTGTGTGTGTCACTGTGTGTGTGTGTGTGTGTGTGTGTGTGTGTGTGTGTGTGTGTCACCGTGTGTGACCAGATTGACATGAATGAACGAGGTAATCAACCACTGTCAATCAAACCAGCATCAGAGACTATTTAACCCATTCTGACCGGGCACCCATTTTGGTGTTGGCATCATGTTATGCTTTACCTATTGAAAAATAGCAGATCTACAAGCTCATATCGCGCCACCGAGTGGCGCGATACGAGCTTGTAGGTCTGCTATTTTTGAAAAATCGAAGAACGACTGACATTTTTTAGAATCTGATCTCAGGTCAGAATGGGTTAATCAGACCAGTGTGTGTCCCGTGGAAACCTCGTATGAATCTGATCTCAGGTCAGAATGGGTTAAACATACAGAAACGGCAGGAATGCAATAAATAATAATCATGGTCAAATGAAGACAGCAGACATTTACTGAATGCAATAATGAACGTATACATTTGTACAAGGACGCACACACTGGCACTACAATGCTGCATAATAATGACAGTTTATTTTTCTTTCTTTTTTTATAGCAGACCGACAAACTCTTGTAGATCTGCTATTTTTCAATAGCTAAAGTATAACATAATGCTTAGTTAAAATGCTTTTTCAATAGCTAAAAGTATAGCATAATGCTTAGTTAAAATGCTTTTTCAATAGCTAAAGTATAGCATAATGCTTAGTTAAAATGCTTTTTCAATAGCTAAAGTATAACATAATGCTTAGTTAAAATGCTTTTTCAATAGCTAAAGTATAACATAATGCTTATAGTTAAAATGCTTTTTCAATAGCTAAAGTATAACATAATGCTTAGTTAAAATGCTTTTTCAATAGCTAAAGTATAACATAATGCTTAGTTAAAATGCTTTTTCAATAGCTAAAGTATAACATAATGCTTAGTTAAAATGCTTTTTCAATAGCTAAAGTAGAACATAATGCTTAGTTAAAATGCTTTTTCAATAGCTAAAGTATAACATAATGCTTAGTTAAAATGCTTTTTCAATAGCTAAAGTATAGCATAATGCTTAGTTAAAATGCTTTTTCAATAGCTAAAGTATAACATAATGCTTAGTTAAAATGCTTTTTAAATAGCTAAAGTATAACATAATGCTTATAGTTAAAATGCTTTTTCAATAGCTAAAGTATAACATAATGCTTAGTTAAAATGCTTTTTCAATAGCTAAAGTATAACATAATGCTTAGTTAAAATGCTTTTTCAATAGCTAAAGTATAACATAATGCTTAGTTAAAATGCTTTTTCAATAGCTAAAGTAGAACATAATGCTTAGTTAAAATGCTTTTTCAATAGCTAAAGTATAGCATAATGCTTAGTTAAAATGCTTTTTCAATAGCTAAAGTAGAACATAATGCTTAGTTAAAATGCTTTTTCAATAGCTAAAGTATAACATAATGCTTAGTTAAAATGCTTTTTCGATAGCTAAAGTATAACATAATGCTTAGTTAAAATACTTTTTCAATAGCTAAAGTATAACATAATGCTTAGTTAAAATGCTTTTTCAATAGCTAAAGTATAACATAATGCTTAGTTAAAATGCTTTTTCAATAGCTAAAGTATAACATAATCCTTAGTTAAAATACTTTTTCAATAGCTAAAGTATAACATAATGCTTAGTTAAAATGCTTTTTCAATAGCTAAAAGTATACCATAATGCTTAGTTAAAATGCTTTTTCAATAGCTAAAAGTATACCATAAAAGGACCACTTCACCACTTTTCAACCTATCTTCATATAATAGGTCCTCACTAATAATCATGAAAAAAATGGTGCAATTTTTTTCTACTCGGTCTGTGTCTCATAGGAGGGCTGTGGGCAGTTCAGAAACCGTCCTCCAGGGACATCATCGATGGGGAATCCAAGCTAATAGAAACTGCAGGCTTTCTAGTCCTGAAAAGTTGCGAAAATGGAAGCCATCGTTCTCACGATAATGAAAATCTAAACATTTGTTTAAAAAATAATCTGTCTAATGATGATGTCACTGGAAGACGGTTTCTAAACTGCCCACAGCCCTCCAATGAGACACAGACTGAGTAGAAAAGAATCGTGCCATTTTATCATGATTATTAGTGAGGACCTATTATAATGGAGATAGGTTGAAAAGTGGTGAAGTGGTCCTTTAACCCATTCTGAACGGGAACCCATTTTGGTATTAGCATCATGTCATCATGTGCTTTAGCTATTGAAAAATAGCAGATCTACAAGCTCATAGCGCGCCACCGAGTGGCGCGCTACGAGCTTGTAGGTCTGCTATTTCTTTTTAAATCGAAGAGCGACTGAGATAGAAGACATTTTTAGAATCTGATCTCAGGTCAGAATGAAAACTGTCAGGATGTAGAAGACATTTTTAGAATCTGATCTCAGGTCAGAATGGGTTAAGAGAAAACTGGCGCGCTGTAGGTATAGTGTAGTGTGAATGCGGTCACTGTTCAGCCACACACCCACCCACTCACGGCTCTCCGTGCTGGTGTGAAAACCGACGCGGCAGCACGGGGGCTTAACCCATTCTGACCGGGAACCCGTTTTGGTGTTAGCATCATGTTATGCTTTAGCCATTGAAAAATAGCAGATCTACAAGCTCATAGCGCGCCACCGAGTGGCGCGCTACGAGCTTGTAGGTCTGCTATTTTTGAAAAATCGAAGAACGACTGACATTTTTTTAGAATCTGATCTCAGGTCAGAATGGGTTATAATCAGACCAGTGTGTGTCCAGTGGAAACCTCGTATGAATCTGATCTCAGGTCAGAATGAGTTAAATGTCCTCGGAGGTGTGATGATCTCTCATCTCAGAGTGCGTCTCTAATAAGTCATCATTCAGATTCAGCCTCCCCGCCCTCTGCTGCTCCGCTGAGCGGAGCGCAGCACAGCAGCCCAGGGGTTAACCCATTCTGACCTGAGATCAGATTCTAAAAAAAATGTCTTCTACATCCTGACAGTTTTCCATTCTGACCCGAGATCAGATTCTAAAAAAAATGTCTTCTACATCCTGACAGTTTTCCATTCTGACCTGAGATCAGATTCTAAAAAATGTCTTCTACATCCTGACAGTTTTCCATTCTGACCTGAGATCAGATTCTAAAAAATGTTTTCTATGTCAAGTCGCTCTTCGATTTTTCAAAAATAGCAGACCTCGCCACTCGGTGGCGCGCTATGAGCTTGTAGATCTGCTATTTTTCAATAGCAATAAAGCATGACATAATGCTATAACACCAAAAGGGGTTTCCGCCCAAAATGGGTTAAAGGCGCTTTATGATCTGATGAATACGCTGACCTGCTCTTTTAATTGCATTAGGCCGCAGTGCTTATATCCCTGGAGGGCTGTGGTGGTTCCGCTGTACTGTACGTGATGATATTCATATCCTATAAGATGACAGTGGGTTGGTTCCCTCACATTGTCATGCCAAGGACCCCTTAAATTGACACTAATTAGCCCCCATTAGAAAAAATATATATGACTGCAGGGACCCCCCATAAGAGAAGATTTTGACGGCTCTAGCAGTGATTCTCAACCATTTTAATTTCAAGGACCCCTTCCCCCAGTTTGACATGCATTATAGGCTATCTACCAGATAGGCTTCCATCTCTGGGGCCCCCAAATTATATTGTATCAAATCAATGCTGATTTAACTCTGAGAGTGTAACTTTGGCAGGAAAAGACTCGCTCACTGTATAGAAAAAATAAGTAAAACTTCTAGCACTGACGAAGGTCTGAGGACCGAAACGTTTGCTTTTTAATTGCACCATGAGCACATGTAGAGCACCATAAGAGCATGATAAAAATAAAAATAAAATTAGTCTTTTCCCGTCAAAGTTTCCCTTATGTTTTTGAGACCACCGCTACCGTAGTCAAGTTTGAAAAAAAAAATGGACGAAGAAAGGCAGTTTTCTCAGTACTCTGAGAGTGTACAAATGGAACCAAATGGGACCCCCTGGAACTCCCTCAAGGACCCCTGGGGGTCCCCGGGACCACGGGGTCCTATATGAAACAACAAGGACAGGATCGGCCAATCTGTCCGAAAATAGCAGGGTTTTAATTTTTTCTCCACAGAATCTCACGCTATTTATTTATTTCGATTATCAATTTCGACATTTTGAACAACATATTTTCAGATGGTGGTCAGCAGCCAAATACTGTATATAATTCTGGGGGGGGTCCTTGACATGAAAGAGGTTGAGCACCACTGACACATAGAAACATAGGTTTTTCAGAAAACTGTTGGGATTTAAATAATTCATTCGATTCATGCAGGGGAGAAAAAAAATCAATGAAAAATGACTTCAGAGCCGAGACGAGGCCCAGTACAGTAAATACATTATTCATATTGTGCAACCTTGAGACGAGAAGAGCGTTTTACTGGCTATCAATGAAAACACTTTGAACTGCGGAGAGGAGTAAAAAAATAAACGTTTCTTAAGACAAACCAATACATGTTAAGCCGTTTAGTCCTGACGTCAACATTTTACAAAATGCCTTTCCATATCAGTGGAGCTCAATATTTCATGTCAAGGACCCCAAAGATTATATGTAATATGCCTCCGACCCCCATCTGAGAATATGTTGTTCCAGGGACCCCCCTCCCGCCCACACAGAAGAAAAGATTTGAGTTAAAAGAATCTGAAATCTGAAAGAATATATATATATTCAAAGATTTGCGCCACATATTCACGATTTTTCCAAAAATAGCTCATATGAGCTCTGCTGTTTTTCAATAGCTAAAATATACCATAATGCTATGAACACCAAAAGGTCTTCCCGCCCAGAATGGATTAAATAAAATAGAGTGCGGCGAGACTAAACACATTAAACTAATTACTGATAATGACCCCATGAGGTTAAATTTGATACGCGGGCTTGAAGAGATGTTTTTACGGCGGGGTGTGTGTGTGTGTGTGTGTGTGTGTGTGTGTGTGTGTGTGTGTGTGTGTGTGTGTGTGTGTGTGTGTGTGTGTGTGTGTGTGTGTGTGTGTGTGTGTGTGTGTGTATGTGTGTGCGCGTGCGTGCGTGTTCCAAAAGTGCCGTCTAACACAACAACAGAACGGAACAGGTAGTGCTCAGCACCGTTCCACCTCCTCCATTGTAAACAATAGGGACTCAATTTCCCAGAAGCCTTTGCACGCTCAGAGAACTCAATTTCCCAGAAGCCTTTGCACGCCCGGAGCACTCAATTTCCAATAACCCTTTGCACGCCCGGAGCACTCAATTTCCCAGAACCCATTGCACGCCCAGAGCCACGGACCGCTTTGCGATGCGATGCGTCTCATATCCCATTCTGTCCGGCGGATTAAAAACTGATTAAAAACGTGGATTAAACAATGAAAACATAACTCGGGCACAACTCGCGAATCGCAGGGAAAAGTGTTCTACAATTAATTAACTCGAGCAACTGGTGTTTAGAAGTCAAATTGCCAAATTAATCGTCCACAGTTTTTTGTATTGACCTGTGCTTTCATTCTACGTACTGTGAAATAAAATGTTCAATCAGGGTATAGGTATACCCTCACAAAAAACATGCAGTAATCCTGGTCTCTAAACTATACCTCCCCCTGGCCAGCCGGGGCGCCTGATGGAGGGGAAAGGAACTGGTTGGAATAACGTGTTCCTTCCACGCGCTATACGTCCAACCAGGGAAACTCCCCCCTGTCAGGTGTAAAGGAGCAACTTGGACACTCAGGCATGAAGGAAGCATGAGTTCAAGTCCGTTGCTCTCCCCTTGTCCCCCATATATGGGGCCTAGGTTGGTGGAGGGTGTGTAGAGCCCAGGATCACATTAGATGATTGACACAGGGGTGAAAAATGGGTTACAAAATCGTGGGATAAAAAAAATAATAAAAAAAATCAATCAATCAATCAATCAATCACTCTCTGACTCACCTGAGGTGGTGGCGGTGGGTTTGGGGAGGCGGCTCTGGCTGCTCAGGAGGAGGGTCTCCGACGTGGGGTCGGACAGGGAGTGGCCCAGGGGGGTCCCAGTGGGGGCCGAGGGGGGGAGGCAAGGCAGGCGACTCTTGGGGAGGACGAGGAGGGAGGAGGAGGAGGAGGAAGGCACTTTGACGTCTGGGTGGAGGTGGAGGTGGGGCGGTGGTGGCGTGGAGGTGGTGGTGGTCGGGTGGTGGAGGCGGTGGGGGGGAGAGGAGGGGGGGGTCTCGGCGGACTTGGGGACGTGGTGGGAGGAGCCACCGCCACCGCGGCTGCCGGCGCCACGGGCGACCGAGTCGGGGAGGGGGAAGGTGCCGATGCCGCTGTCCAGGGTCCTCATCTGACAGCCCCCCGAGCCTAGAGGGGGAGGGGGGAGGGGAGGGGGGGGTGGGGGAGGGAGGGGGAGGGGAGGGAGGGGGTGGGGGGGAGGGGGTGGTCAGGACACGGGGAGGAGGAGAGAGGTGTGATGATGATGTTGGCGATGATGTCACCGCCACGGGAAAAGCAAGGAACAGAGGAACAATCGACGTGGGAAATCGTGGGGCGTGTGTGTGTGTGTGTGTGTGTGTGTGCAACTGTGCATGCGTGTGTGTGTGGGGGGATGTAAAGTAGCTAAGTGCATTATTGTACATTATACTACAGTATTGTAGTGTTGTAGTTTTGAGGTATTGTAGTATTGTAGTTCTGTAGTATTGTAGTTTTGAGGTATTGTAGTTCTGTAGTATTGCAGTTTTGAGGTATTGTAGTTCTGTAGTTCTGTAGTATTGTAGTTCTGTAGTATTGTAGTATTATAGTTTTGAGGTATTGCAGTATTGTAGTTCTGTATAATTGTAGTTCTGTAGTATTGTAGTTCTGTAGTATTGTAGTAGTGTTGTATTATAGTTTTGAGGTATTGCAGTATTGTAGTTCTGTATAATTGTAGTTCTGTAGTATTGTAGTTCTGTAGTATTGTAGTAGTGTTGTATTGTAGTTTTGAGGTATTGTAGTTCTGTAGTATTATAGTTCTGTATAATTGCAGTTCTGTATAATTGTAGTTCTGTAGTATTGTAGTTCTGTAGTATTGTAGTATTGCACTCTGGGATTCCTTGTGAATGAAAAGTGCAATATAAATACAATCCATTATTATTATTATTATTATTGCACTATTGTAGTTTTGAGGTATTGTAGTATATTCCTGTAAGATATTCCTCATTACTCAGTATTGAGGTATTGTAGTATTGTAGTTTTGAGGTGTTTGTACTTTCCTTTGAGTATATTCATCACAAGCTCACAATGTGTCGCAAAGCGACGTATTGGGAGCTTGTAGATCTGCTATTTTCAAAAGATTTTTGTGTGCGTGGTGCGTGTGTGTATGTGTGTGCACGTGCGTGTATGTGTGAATTCACATGCAGTGGAAGGGGTGGTGGGTAAACAGAACACCTTGAGGGCCAATTAATTACGAGAGAGAGAGAGAGAGAGAGAGAGAGAGAGAAAGACAGAGACAAGGAATACATTATTATGTCATGTTGATGACAGCATGTGACGTCGGTCTTGCCAAAATATGGATCAACCATAGCCTATACTGGTAAACTAGAATATGGCCTCCTGGTGGCGCTATAACAGGCCAATGTGAAAAGGGTGGGATATATTCCTCAGCCTAGTAGGAAGTTCGTCTGTGAAAGATTTCATGTAAATTTGCACTTTGAGTTTAGTGAACGATAAGGGGACGTTGCAGGACAACAGAAGTAGCTGTGTGGGGTGGGGAACCACTGGCTAAAAAGGACACTCTGGAAAGTGGAATTGAGTTGTTAAAATCCGAGACAAACAACAGCGAGAGGCAACAGAATGAACAGATGGCGAGTCCATTTAGAATACACAGTTTGCAGCGTCCTGACTTGGGGTGGAACAGATGGTTTGCCATTCAGTTCAATCCCAAAATCCCTGTAAGTGTGAATGATAATGAACGACACTGAGCTAATTACCCAACTCTATAGTACACATTTTTGACTAAGCGACAGGATTCGGGTGGAGAAAAAAAGACATTTCAGTACATTTCTTCACTCTTCAATATTGGAAACAAGCTGTTTGTGTGTTGCTGGCTGCAGTGTTTTAACCCATTTAGGACGGAATCCCCTTTTGGTGGGTTTTTTGTAAGCATTATGTTACACTTAAGCTGTTAAAAACTAGCAGATCTACAAGCTCATAGCGCGAGCTTGAAAAATCGTGAAAATGTGTCCGAAATGTTTGAATATAATTCTTTCAGAGAGCGTTCGTTTTTAGCTCAAATCTTTTGCTTCTGGGGGAACAACATATTTTCAGATGGGGGTCAGCGGCCAAATACATAATTATAATTCCTAGTGGTCATTGACATGAAATAGTTTGAGAACTAGTACTGACACAGAAAACAAAGGATTTTCAAACAAACTATTTTCTACATTCTTCTACAAAACTATTCTATATACATTTTGTAGAATCTATAGCGTCTATAGGTCTAAACGCGTTAAGCCTTGCACTGTGCCGCACTGCGGAGTCACGCACGCGTCGTACCGGCCCTCTCTCACCGCATGGCGGTCCGTCGCCTTCCTTCCCGCGATTGGCCTTGGAAGAGACGGCAGGCGGCTCCTTTTTCAAGGTGTCTTTTAACCCATTCTGAACGGGAACCCATTTTGGTGTTATGGCATCATGTCATGCTTTAGCTATTGAAAAATAGCAGATCTACAAGCTCATAGCGCGCCACCGAGTGGCGCGCTACGAGCTTGTAGGTCTGCTATTTTTTGAAAAATCGAAGAACGACTGATATTTTTTTAGAATCTGATCTCGGGTCAGAATGGGGTTAATCAGACCAGTGTGTGTCCTAGTGGAAACCTGGTATGAATCTGATCTCAGGTCAGAATGGGTTAACATAACATGATGGAGAGATGATACCGTGATATTATGGCATCATGGATGGCCCATAAGCAAAGAAGACGTGATATAATAGAGCTCTGCAGGGAGAAAACCTATAGCCTTTTTTCTATTTTCAAAAGAGGTCGGGTCGATTTCACCTCCTTGCCCGTAAAGTGCCGTCGTCTCCCCCCCCCCCCCCCACACCTCCCCCCCCCCCCCCACGATAGAGGAGAGGACAGCAAAAGAAATGGCTCCCCGTGTCGAGCATTTCCCCCCCGAGCAGCAAATCAAAGTGTTTTTTTAACCCGTTCTGACCTGAGATCAGATTCTAAAAAATGTCTTCTACATCCTGACAGTTTTCCATTCTGACCTGAGATCAGATTATTAAAAAAAATGTCTTCTATGTCAGTCGCTCTTCGATTTTTTTAAAATAGCAGACCTACAAGCTCGTAGCGCGCCACTCGGTGGCGCGCTATGAGCTTGTAGATCTGCTATTTTTCAATAGCTAAAGCACGACATGATGCTAACACCAAAACGGGTTCCCGTTCAGAATGGGTTAACTCTGTGGAATAATAATAAGCATTGTCTTCTCTATTCCACACTCAAAATGATTCACGTATATAGTATACAGTATCTAAAGCTTCCAAAACAAAAACAAAAAAAAGGTTCACTGTGAGGGCAACCGTTAAAATAAATGATATTTATTTATGAAGCCCAAAAAAAGGGCCTAAATATTATCCTCAATAATGCAACGTTCAAAGAACTCATGTACTGTACAGTACTTCACCCATGGGGGGAGGGGGAGGAGGGGGGAGTTCTCCTTGCCGAGAACATTTCATAATTAATGATATTATTTGTATATTATCTGAGAAGCTGCAGTACACAACGTACGTTATTCTGCCTCCAAGATATAGCTTCTCAGATTCTCCAACGAACCGACCGACTCACCTCCAGATGTCAAGGCTATAGAGTATAGATGATGTGTTGAGATGAGAACGATACCAGGTAGTGAACGTAATTCACACGAGTTCTTTGGATTTGGGGAAAATATTGGGTACCAAATAAATAATGTTTTTTTTAATCTATAAAGTAGGGATACACCGAAATTGAAATTCTTGGCCGAAACCGAATAACGAATATAGGAAACAGTTGGCCGAAAACCGAATATCCGAATATATTTAATATTATATATATTTTTGCCTAACATTGCTGTCATTGCCGTACCTTAAAGCTACCTGATTTATGGTTATGGCAAAACTTAACTTCAATAATAATCACTGTTATGGGTCCAGAAAACATTTATTCAGCTCTTTTGAATGCATTAATTGCATACACTATTCGGTGATATATTTTCTGCCTATTTGGGCCGAAACCGAATAGGCCGAAAATGCATTTTTAGCCATTTTCTGCCGAATATTTTCTGCGGACGAATATTCGGTGCATCACTACTATAAAGCCTTACTTAAGAAATGACCTAATTATCTTTGCAGTCCATTATCATCACACCCGTTCCTGATATTAATTCTGAACTGGGTATAAGACTGCCTTTCCATACTATGCCCCCCCCCCCACACACACACATGGAACTGTCTACAATCTCAAAACTTTGCTATTTGCACAAGCTTTTGCTAATGTAACATAATGGTTGTTGTTATTTTACTGTGTTGTTATTTTTCTTATAGATCAATCGTATGTTCCTGTTTGACTATACTATTCTGTTGTATTTTTGCCTGTCTTTGTTTTTAATTTCTTTGTGAGTTTTCTCTGTGAGAAGTGCTATATGAATAAAATGTACTTACTTACAATCAGTCTTAAAGTCTTAAACTTGATTTCACTTGATCGATTTAAATGTCTTGTATGTGTATGGAATAATTTGACATTATAGCTGTACTCGTTCAATCTGAATTATTTATTTTTATTATATATTTTTTCTTGTAATGTATAACTGTGTTCAAATGTTTGTTATGTAGGCTACAGTGTACATCAGGGCGTCATTGTAAAAGAGAGCTGGTTCCCAATTGACTTCCCTGAATAAATAAATAAAATGCAACCTTGACCATCTGGCTTCGTCACTTATAATATAATGTACTGTACAGTAAATAATATGACGCCAACACAAGAGATTGCATAACAAGCCCCCGGCGACTGTACGCACAGATGGAGGGCCATGACGGTCTCTCCAACAGCCCTCGGCTATGATATGAATATATATGATTAAGGATTACTGTGATTAAGGATTACTGTGATTAAGGTATACACTTAGCTCATATTTCATATCACACACACTGTCTGCAGCATATAGCTGTAACGTTCACTATATAGATAGCCCCTTTATTAGTCAGAGCCCCCCCTCTCTGAACGAATAAAGTAATCAATCAAACTAAATCTATATTCAACTATACCCTGGGTTTATTAACCCATTCTGAACGGGAACCCGTTTTGGTGTTATAGCATCATGTCATGCTTTAGCTATTGAAAAATAGCAGATCTACAAGCTCATAGCGCGCCACCGAGTGGCGCGCTACGAGCTTGTAGGTCTGCTATTTTTTTTTACATCGAAGAACGACTGACATTGTTTTAGAATCTGATCTCAGGTCAGAATGGGTTCATCAGACCAGTGTGTGTGTCCCCAGTGGAAACCTCGTATGAATCTGATCTCAGGTCAGAATGGGTTAAAGGTATTGATAGAGTTAATGCCTCCCATATATAAGTCATGCTACATGTACTGGAGAAGGCATTAGGGGGCAAAATGCACAGCTAGACGATAAGTAAGTAATCACAGCTGAGACCTTTAAGCCATTCTGGGCGGGAACCCCTTTTGGTGTTTTTAAAGCATTATTTTATACTTTTAGCTATTGAAAAAATAGCAGATCTACAAGCTCGTAGCGCGGCACCGAGTGCCGCGCTACGAGCTTGTAGGTCTGCTATTGTTTTGAAAAATAAATCGTGAAAATTACAATTACATATAATTCTGGGGCGTCCTTAATGACATGAAATAGTTGGAGAACCACTGACATAGAAACAGCGTTTTTCTGAAAACCGTCAGGATGTGGCGACTGTGGCGCAGGTCGTCCAATGATCCATGGGTCGGTGGTTCGAATCCCGGCTCCTCCTGTCTACATGTCTTGCCCCAAGTGTCCTTGGGCAAGACACTGAACCCCTAATTGCTCCCGATGTGCTGGTTGGTGCCTTGCATGGCTTCCGCCGCAATCGGTGTGTAAATGTGTGTGTGAATGCAGGGTGAATGTAATGCACAATCTATGTAAAGCGCCTTGGATAAAAGGCGCTATATAAATGCACCATTTACCATTTATTTATTAAGGCATCTGTAGAATCGTCTTCAGGTCTAAATGGGTTAACTCACATACAGAGTAGATGTGCTTAGCTGGCAGAAATGTAAAAATGCCATATAGTTAATTAGAATAGAGGAAGGATTAGGCATAAGATCTGCCCCCCGGCCCGGTCCACCACAGGAGGTTCTGTCTCACTGCCGCTTGGAGACGGGCCCCGTGTCAGAACTATTTGGTGAAATAACCCATTCTGGGCGGGAGGGAACCCCTTTTGATGTTTGAAGCATTGTGTTATACTTGAGCTAATGAAAAAATAGCAGATCTACAAGCTCATAGTGCCTGCGCCACGCTATTAGCTTGTACTTGTAGGTCTGCTATTTTTGAAAAATCGTGAAAATGTGGCGCAAATCTTTGAGCATAATTATATTCTTTCACAGCGAACTTTTTAAGTTAAATATTTGATTCTGGGACAACATATTTTCAGATGGGGGTCGGAGGCCAAAATGCAAATCGTTTTTGGGGTCCTTGACGTGAAATTGTTTGAGAACTTCTGACATTTAAAACAGGGTTCAGGGTCAGGATTTAGAAGACATTTTAGAAGACATCGTCCTCAGGTCAAAATGGGATAATTTGACAACTGTGCAACTAATTCACTGATAGTACATTTTCCTTTTCACTGCAGAAGCAAAGAAAAGTTGAAGAAACTGTAAACCCCCTAGAGAGGGAAACGTCTCCAACAGCCCCCCGAACCCTAATTATGTAACGATTAAAAAAATTATTAATACAAAAAACAAACTAAACAAAATGACTTTTACGCCCTAAAGAACTTTTATTGTTACCGCAGAGATGAAAACTCATCTCTGAGCAGTGTTGATTTTTTACAGCAAATTTAGAGTTTTAGTCATAGTCTAATCGAATATATTTCATTTAGATTTAGTCACATTTCAGTCACCTGCAATGTTAGTTTTAGTCGACTACATGTCACAAGATTTTTGTCGACTAAATCTACAGTTGATTTACAAGCTCACAACGTTGTGAGCTTGTAGATCGGCTATTGTCAGCATGCAAACAAGGGTAAAAGTACTTTACTTTTAGGCCACTTATACTGGATCTCTTGTCCACTTGTCCATTTTAGTCTACCGGTAGTTTTGAGTTATTGACGAAATTGTCAATAATATTCTAGTCTTAGTTCTAGTCATCGTAGCTCAGTTTTCATGTAGTTTCCATTCAGTTTTCGTCAGTGACAAAATTTAGTCGACGAACAATTTCCGTCATAGTATTTAGTGGATGAAATAAACACAATGCGGTTGACGGCACAAGGCCTAAAACGTTCCACCGCGTGGTAAAGTGTGACGCAACGAAGCATCCAGTAAACAGCCAATTATGCCAACCTTCCATCATTCTCCAGACGGAACTGCAAACACTGCTGTGTGTGTGTGTGTGTGTGTGTGTGTGTGTGTGTGTGTGTGTGTGTGTGTGTGTGTGTGTATGTGTACACTTAAAGCAGCCGGTAGTGCTCATCATAATTATTGTGAGGCATTATTCATTCAAATTGCCTGCAACTCATTCAAACCCTCAGACTCAAATTTGACGGTTTGACCCCGGCCGTGACACAGCAGCAATCACCGACTAGTGCACACCTCTGTGTGGCCCCAATCATTTATCCACACTTATGGGGTATAATTATTGCAGTGCGGACAAAATCTGTTAATAGACTACAGCACAGCAGTGCCGGTCTTACCTATCATGTGTTCTTGGCGGGTGGGCTCGGGTTCGAGGGCCTCTTCGTTTTCAGCCCTCGGGCTGATCTTCTGAGTCACGATGAAAGTCTGAGGGCGAAATGACAAAACGTTGAACATTAATTCCACGGAAACGGAAGTTCTTTCGATTCCAATTGACATGGTCGTGGTAACGGAATTACCACCACTTTGGACTCAAAACGGGTTCTGCCTAATATGTACTAGTGTGCACGTGTTCTGCCTGGTATGTACTAGTGTGCATGTGTTCTGCCTGGTATGTACTAGTGTGCACGTGTTCTGCCTGGTATGTACTAGTGTGCACGTGTTCTGCCTGGTATGTACTAGTGTGCACGTGTTCTGCCTGGTATGTACTAGTGTGCATGTGTGCTTCCTGGTATGTACTAGTGTGCACGTGTTCTGCCTGGTTTGTACTAGTGTGCACGTGGTCTGCCTGATGTACTAGTGTGCATGTGTTCTGCCTGGTATGTATAGTGTGCATGTGTTCTGCCTGGTATGTACTAGTGTGCACGTGTTCTGCCTGGTATGTACTAGTGTGCACGTGGTCTGCCTGATGTACTAGTGTGCATGTGTTCTGCCTGGTATGTACTAGTGTGCACGTGTTCTGCCTGGTATGTACTAGTGTGCATGTGTTCTGCCTGGTATGTACTAGTGTGCATGTGTTCTGCCTGGTATGTACTAGTGTGCACGTGTTCTGCCTGGTATGTACTAGTGTGCACGTGTTCTGCCTGGTATGTACTAGTGTGCACGTGTTCTGCCTGGTATGTACTAGTGTGCATGTGTTCTGCCTGGTATGTACTAGTGTGCACATGTTCTGCCTGGTATGTACTAGTGTGCACGTGTTCTGCCTGGTATGTACTAGTGTGCATGTGTTCTGCCTGGTATGTACTAGTGTGCATGTGTTCTGCCTGGTATGTACTAGTGTGCATGTGTTCTGCCTGGTATGTACTAGTGTGCATGTGTTCTGCCTGGTATGTACTAGTGTGCACGTGTTCTGCCTGGTATGTACTAGTGTGCACGTGTTCTGCCTGGTATGTACTAGTGTGCACGTGTTCTGCCTGGTATGTACTAGTGTGCACGTGTTCTGCCTGGTATGTACTAGTGTGCACGTGTTCTGCCTGGTATGTACTAGTGTGCACGTGTTCTGCCTGGTATGTACTAGTGTGCATGTGTTCTGCCTGGTATGTACAGTACTAGTGTGCACGTGTTCTGCCTGGTATGTACTAGTGTGCACGTGTTCTGCCTGGTATGTACTAGTGTGCATGTGTTCTGCCTGGTATGTACTAGTGTGCACGTGCGACGTGTCAATGACCAATCTGCGCCGGGCGGTTTCAGAGCACAGGGAACAATCTGCAGTGTAAAATTACGAAGGAAAATAAATTATACCGTATTATTTCTAAATGGGCATTTAAAAACAGTCTGGCAGCGTGCCGATGGATTTCACAGTGTCTTTTGCCAAAGCACACTTTAATTCACTGCAGTTAATGTTACTCCTTTATTAAGTAAGTGTATAATAACCTAATTGATGCGCTCGGCGCTGTGCCGTTCTATGAATTGGTTTATAATAAAATAAGTGCGTTGTGATGGGTTTGATGTATTATAGGCGCACGGTAGCTTATGAGGCACCCGGCCCTTTCACTGGTGTTGCATGTCTGTGGGGGGAAGACACAGGCGAGAGGCATTAGAATGGCCTCTTTGTTAAATTGAGTTCTGTGTGATAAGAGGAGTCCTCTTCAACCACGGCGCTATCAAGGCTCCATCGCCATCGTCCTGGATTAAGTTTCCCCACATAGTGCAGCTGCAGCGAGACGCTCATCTCCCACCATATTCCTCTCTTCTGTCCTCTACTGCCTCATGCTCCGATTATTTTACTTGTGTATAAAGCTCTCAATGGTCTCGCACCTTCCTACCTACATGACTGCCTGCCTAAATATGTCCCAAACCGCCCCCCCTAAGGTCTTCCTCTGCTGGCCTGCTCGCTTTGCCTAAAAAAAAATGGCAACCAAAAAATACGGGGAAGCAGCTTTTTGCTTCTACGGGCCGACGGCATGGAACAAGCTCCCACTGTACCTTCGACAGGCAGCCTCTGTAGACATTTTTAAAGCACAGCTCACTTCTACACCCTTGCTTTTAATTGATCTTTTATTTTTTGTTACTCATGTCCTCACTGTATTGCATTACTGCTTGTTTTTTTATGTCGTTGCCTTGCTTTTCTTATCTTTTTTCTCCATTGCTCTGTGAAGCACTTTGAGCTGCATTTCATGTCATGAAAGGTGCTATACAAATAAAGTTTTATTATTATTATTATTTTTGGTATATTATAGTTTTGTGTCCGTGGCTCAAAAGCAGAATAAACAATGGGCATTTCTGATATAACAGTATTAGCATGTGCAAATAATAACAAGCACGCTTTGACTCGAAGGCTGATTCAGAACTCAGCTAAAAATCAATACTGAACCTTCAGAGGGCGATACAGATAAGAGTGTGCGTGCGTGCGTGCGTGCGTGTGTGTGTGTGTGTGCGTGTGCGTGTGTGTGTGTGAGAGAGAGAGATGGCGAGGAAACATGGTGCAGCTGGGGTCTAACATTGAGTGCCCGTTTGCACTATACCACATTTTGGACACCACATTTTGGTGCCCAAAATCGGACAAATGCAGGGTTTCTATGTGACACCGCGTACGTCTTAAAACGTATGGAAAACACGAATTAAACACTGAAAACGTAACTTGTGTGACTCGTGAATGTGTGTGTGTGTGTGTGTGTGTGTGTGTGGGGGGGGGGGGTGTGTGTGTGTGTGTGGGGGGGGGTGTTACCCACCGCCGTATCAGTGCAGATCTCCATCACGTCGCCTCTCATTTCAGCGGCCAGCGTCGGACCCATGGAGTCACCGCCCTTCACCACCGACCTGCGCACACACACGCACACACAGTCACACACACACACACACAGTCACACGCACACACACACACACACACACACAGATTTGATCAGTTCGACGGCTCTCTGCAGTGACGTCCTCTTTTATCAGAGAGAGAGAGAGAGAGAGAGAGAGAGAGAGAGAGAGAGACAGACAGACAGATAGAGAGAGACAGACAGAGAGACAGATAGAGAGAGAGAGAGAGAGAGAGAGAGAGAGAGAGAGAGAGAGAGAGACAGAGAGAGAGAGAGAGAGAGAGAGAGAGAGAGAGAGAGACGGACAGACAGAGAGAGACAGAGAGAGAGAGAGAGACAGAGAGAGAGACAGAGAGAGAGAGAGAGACAGAGACAGAGAGAGAGAGACAGAGAGAAAGAGACAAAGAGAGAGAGAGAGAGAGAGAGAACCCTGCCTGTCGATACGTCCCATTGACCCCCCCCCCCCCATCCCCCCCACTCCTCTGTCGCTCACAAAAAAATACATGCACGACCGAGCGAGCGCAGTTAAGTTAATTAAGTAAAAGTATCAATGCTTCAATGTAGAAATACTCCGTACCAAGTAAATGTCAAGAAGTACAAGAGTGTGAAAATAGCAGATCTACAAGCTCACAATGCATCGTGAGCTTGTAGATCTGCTATTTTCGTAGGGCCCGAAATGCACAAACTGTACATAGGGCTGACGCTGTTAATGTATGTTTTGTAGTTAAAATGTTAGTGCAGTAAAAGTACAATATATTAGATATTATAGATATATTATATTATAATTATATTATAGAGCTATGTCTAATATAGCGATGCACCTTGCATGATGCACTGGCATGTAGACAGGCAGACACATTGAATGTTAACCCATTTAGGTCTGAGGTCGATTAAATGAAAAGGCTTCTAAATCCTAATTTTTTTCTGAAAAGCCCATATTTCTATGTCAGTGGTGCTCAACCTTTTTCATGTCAAAGACCCCCAGAATTATCTCCATTGGGCCACGGACCCCCCATCTCAAAATATGTAGTTCCAGGGACCCCCCCAAAAGCAAATATATTTTAGTTAAAAATGTTCGTTCTATTCAATGCCACATTTTAACGATTTTTCTAAAATAGCAGACCTATACAAGCTCGTAGCGCACCACTCGGTGCCGCGCTATGAGCTTGTAGATCTGCAATTTTTCAACAGCTAAAGTATAACATAATGTTTAAAACACCAACAGGGGTTCCCGCCCAGAATGGGTTAAACCCCTTGCCGAGGTCCCCTAGGGGAAGAAGCCTTCAGCTAGCGTTGACAGATCATTCGTCTGAAAACGGCTCGCGATAACGACAATGTGCCGGTGGCGACTTGAGTGGCAACCAATCAGTTCGTTGAAGGGTGTGTGTGATGTGTGTGTGTGTGTGTGTGTGTGATGTGTGTGTGTGTGTGTGTGCGCGTGTGTGTGTGTGAAGCGTTCTCCTGACGGAGAAGAAGGTACTTCAAGCAAAACATGACTGGCGGCGTCTTGAGATCCTCGTCTACAAACAGCTGGCGACAACAAACGTCAAATTCATGACGGGTTTAGAGTCTTGAGACCATGTTGTTTGCAGACAGACAGACAGACGGACAGCTGTGATGTTGTTTAGAGACGAGCGAAGGGTCAGCGAAGGGTCATGATATATTTATGATAGCGATGAAACAGATGGGCTCAGAGTGAGAGTGACATTTGGGCAGCATCGTCAAAATCCTCACAACAATGCGTCAAAAAAAAATTGTCATTCGGATTTCACAGTATATAACAAGCGTATATCTTTGTCTTGTCTATGAATCCGTTTGTGGCTTTGGGCCCAGCTACATCTCAGACATGCTGAAGCCATCCAGAACCCTCAGGTCATCTGAGGCTGGCCTGCTGATAGTTCACCCGATAGCTGGAACAAAACATGGTGAAGCAGCATTCCACCATTATGCACCACAAACCTGGAATAGCATTCCAGGTTTAATTAGGAAATCCCCAACCATAGCCATTTTTTAAGTCCAATTTAAAAACGTATTTATTTAACATTGCATATCCCAATTAACTGTGTTTCTATTAAAGGTGGGAGTATCTGTTGTAATGTAATGTAATTGTATCTATTATCTGTATTCATTTTAAAGTGCACTGTTGCACTCTGTTTGTTTTTATTCTGTAAAGCACTTTGAATTGCCTTGAGTATGAAAGGTGCTATATAAAAAAGAATGCCTTTCCTTGCCTATATAGAACTAAAAGGATTCGGTTAATTCATCAAATGTTTGTGAATGAAAATCACACCCGTGTGAAGTAATTAATTAAATAAAAAATGTTACCGAGAAGCATCGTTGGGTCTTACAGGGTTATAATATATAATATATTTTTTTTTACTCTGTCCCAACTCTGTCTGCCCAGTGTCCCCCCCAGTGCCTCCCCCCAGTACCCCATGTTTCCCATGTCAGTGGTTCTCAAACTATTTCATGTCAAGGACCCCCAAAAATTATATGTAATTGGCCGCAGACCCCCCATCTGAGAATAATATGTAGTTCTAGGGACCCCCCTCCCCCCCACACACCCAGAAGCAAAGATTTGAGTTAAAAACATTTTGCTCTACACATTTTCAGGATTTTTCAAAAAAATAGCAGATCTACAAGCTCATAGCACTCATAATAATGCTATAACGCCCTCAAAAATATATATAGTTTATATTATATTTATACACTGACCTGCCCAGAAAGTCCTTCATGAACTGGTCCTTCCCGAAGTAGGCCGTGGTGCAGTGGATCTGCGTGGCGATCTGCCCCATCTGGAGGTTGCACTGGTCCATGATGGAGCTCAGCTTGTTGTTGGCCTCCTGGTTCTGGCTCTGGTTCTGGTTGAGGTTCTGGTTCTCCTCCAGGCCGTCCTTTATACACTCGCTCTTCTTCTTGTCCTTCTTCTTGTCGGACTTGGCCTGCTTGAGGAGCACGGAGCCCATCGTCTTCGAGGAGGAGGACGAGGAGGAGGAGGAGGAGTCGCCTTTCTTGGCGCCGGCGCCACTCAGAGCGGGCAGCTTGCTCCGGCGCAGGCCGAACCAGTTGGCCAGCGAGGGCCCGGTCTTCTGCTTGGTCTGCTCCGTCACCTTCGGTTTAGGTTGAGGTTTATTTATTTAGCATGTAGTACAAAAAATAGACAATAACATATCAAAGAACAAAAATATACAATGCAAGGAAGGGAAGAAGCCAGCTGGCTTATGTATTTGGAATCCTTTCCTGTAGGAAGAGGTCATTGGTTTAAACAGATTAAAAGTTCATAAAGAACAGTACCGTACATAAGTCTACAAGTTGACAAAGGGGGGCAGCTGTGCAGTAAAGAAATAAAAACACAGACTGCACAAAAAACAGAAATAAACAATACAACAACAAACACACATTACAACAATTACACACATGTAATCTACAAAGAGGAAGAAATAAGATATTTCTTTAGATGTTTTTTGAATATTGGCAAGGATAATGAGGATTTAAGTGAAGCATCTAGGTGAGTTCCATAGATGAGGGCCTATAAATTTGAAATGTTTGGAAATGCGACAATAGGGTAATTCAAAATGATCTCTTTGCCTTGTGGGGTAGGAGTGAATGTCAGAAGTAACATGGAAGAAATTGTGAAAAGAAGACGGAATGTCCTTGTATGCATTTTTTGAATTTACCTTCTCCTGCTGCTCCTGCTGGCACTTCTGCAGGTTCTCCTCGATGCCCATCATGACCTTCTCCTCGATGGTGCAGGCCGTCGTTGTCCCCGTCCCCGTGGGACTGAGCGCCTTCTTCTCCTCCACGACGGCGGCTACCACGTCTGGAACCACGTCGTTGTTGGAGACGGCCCCCCAGCTCACGTCCGGTTTCGTGGCTGCTACGTCGGTCAGAAGCAGAGTGGAGTTGGGGTCCGTACGGACGTGAGAGGATGGAGACTGAAACTGCGGATAGGACGTGACCTTGGCCGGCTTCCGGGAGTTCTTATTCGAGCCGATCCGGTCCGTGATGGGTAAGCTACGGGCTTCTTTCTGTTGTGGCTGGGGCGGCGGGGCGATCACCTCCCCCTTCATCGTGCTTTGTTGCGACCATTCCACTTTATTATTGGGCCCCGGTTTAGACGACGTCCTGTCGGGGAGGAGCACGCCGTGGCCGTTGTTGTTGTTGCAGGAGGAGGAGCCCGGCAGGCCTCCGTAGAGGCTCAGCCGGTTCCTGTTGGGACGATGGGCGGGGCTCTCGCTGAAGGACGCCACAGTACCGCCGCAGGGTGGCGCCTCCATGGAGCTCTGCCTGGACAGGGAGTTCCCCCGCTCGCCGGAGTTGGTGATGATCTGAGTTCGGATTTTGCCCGCCGCCGCCAACGACGGCCCGGTGTTGTCCGGCGGCGCCGGTCCCACGTTGGGTTTCTCCGTGTTGTAGTTGGTGCTGAAGCTCTGGCTGCGGGCCTTGGCCCCGTTCATCCCCAGCGCCGGCTTCAGGTGAGGTTTGGTGGTGACGGAGATGGACCTGGAGAAGAGCTTCCCTTTATCGCACGCCTCCCCCCCGGCCCCCCCCTCCTCCTCCTCCAGCAGCGCCCCCGCCTCCCCTTCCAGGAGGACGTCACCGTTCCCCTCCGCCGTGGCGGAGGTCTTCTGGGGCGACGGGGCGATGCCGTAGTCGGGTCGCAGCGGGTTGCTGTCGCACTGGGTGGAGGCGTTGAAGGTCACCGTCGTTTCCCTGGAGGACGCCACAGAGTTGTTGACGTGGTCTTTCTCGTTCTTCTGGCCCGGCGCCAGGGACTGGCCGCTCTTGTGCGCGGGGGGAGACTTCAGGAAGGCTTTGAACCCCGCCATGGGGATGCGAGTCTTTGAGGTCCTTTCTGCAGCGTTCGGGGACGTCACAGCGGAGGTGCAGCCGGCTACAGTAACTACTAGCTTGCTATCCTGCGGCTCCTCCGCGCTACACGGAGGCTGGTCGGCGGAACCAGAGGAGGTCTTGTTGTGTGTCGGCGGGTCGTGGACCGAGCCCCTCTTGCTCACGAACGACGACGAGCCCTGCAGCGAGGTGGGGCCGCGGAGGAGGGCTCCGTAGGGGGGCGGGCCGCTCTTGGAGGCTTTGGGCGGCGGGGGGGCAGCGTGTTCAGACTCCGGAGGAGGAGGAGGAGGAGGAGGACATCCGGAGGAGGAGGAGGAGGAGAGGTAGTGCTTGACGGGCGTCCGCTTGTAAGTGCCTTTGCTCTGGGTCGCGGCGGCGGGGGATTTGGGGAGGAGGAGGTTCTGACCCGCCGTCGTCGACGTCGTCTTGTCGGCCAGCTTCTGAGGTGCGAGGGCCGTCCCGTAACCCGCGTCAAAGTCCACCGCAAAGTCGTGGCCCTTGGCAGGGAGCGTGGCTTGCATATTGTTCGGTACGGGAGGCGGGTGGTAGCTGGGGGGGGGTCCCCTCACAGTGGTGGTCGGCGGTGCTTTGTGTGCCTGAGGAGACCCTCCCCCTCCCTCGTAGTGGGGTCTGATCAGTAAGGAGGTGCTGCGCCCCGGGGGGGGCGGGGGGGGCGACGGAGACCTGAGTTTGTTCTGTTTGTTCCCGGCGGTGGTTTCACAGTGCTGGAGGTCCCGGGTGGGCTGCTCGCCAACGCCAACGATGTCCACCACCACCACGTGCTGCTCCAGATGGAGCCTCCGGGAGGGCAGCGGCGAGCCAGAGGCCACGCCAACGCCGCCAACGCCGCACTTTGAGGCCCAGAGTTTGTTGGCGTTTGTTGGGGCGGCTTTGGGGCTCTGAGCGGCACCTCCCGCCCCCGAGGAGGGTTTGATGTACCTGCAAGAAAAGATTTGAGTTAAAAACGTTTGCTTTGAAAAGAATATATATTCAAAGAGTCGCGCCACATTTTCACGATTTTTCCAAAAATGGGTTCCCAAGTTCATAGCACTCAGTGCCGCGCTATGAGCTTGTAGATCTGTTATTTTTCAACAGCTAAAGCATAACATAATGCTTAAAACAGCAAAAGGGGTTCCCGCCCCGTGTGGGTTGATTAGAATTTCAACCCCTTTGAGACCTGTGACCAGATTCTATTAATACATGTCTTGTAAATCGTGACAGTTTTCTGAAAAGAAAAAAACGATGTTTCTACGTCAGTGGTTCTATGTCAGTGGTTCTCAAACTATTTCATGTCAATAACCGCATTTTATATATGTATTTGGCTGCGGACCCCCATGTGACAATGTCTTGTTCCAGGGACCTCCCAGAAGCAAGCAGATACGAGTAAAAAATGTTCGCTGTGAAATAATATAATATTCAATGATTTTATTTTGTACCCATTTTCACGTTTTTTTCTAAAATAGCAGATCTACAAGCTTGCTATATTTCCAAAGCTAGCCAGGGAGGGTTTGATGTACCTGGACAGTTTGACGGGAGGGGACGAGGGCGATGTTTTCTCCTGGCTCCCGTTGGCCGCGGCGTTGCCGCCCGGTGGTTCAGTGGAGGAACCTTTGGAGACGCGTAGCGGAGACGATGCCGCCGTCGACGACTTGCTCCGCGTGCCGCCGGCGGGTATCCTGGAGCCGTTGGACTTGGAGGCGGTGATGTCACCGATGACGACGGATGACGGGGTGATGGGGTGTGGGCCTCGGTTAGCGCGCGGCGCGCTCTGTAGCGGTTTGATCAGTTTCTTTTGCGGCGTCAGATGTGCCGACGACCGCTCCGCCGCGCTGCCTTCGCTGCTATTGTTGCTGGCTCCTCTGGGAGGAGCCTTGTTGTTGTTGTTACTCGGCTTGCTCTGAAACTCCGACGGCTTTTCCGACGGGGATTCGAGCACGCCGCCGTAGTTCCTCCCGTTGGTGCCTCCTCCTCCTTTCTGACGGGTCGGCCTCTCTTGGGACAGCGGCCGCCGCGTGCAGCCCGCCGCCGCTCTGCTATTTGGAATGTCATTATTCCGAGGCGTCCCGTTGGCGGCGCCTGCAGTGGAAAGTGTCTGAGTGCTCAGTTCAATAGGCTGTCCGTCCGCGTCGAAGATCGCCATGAGGCTTTCCTCAGACCTGGCGAACTGACCCCCCTGACCCCCCGCTGCGGACCCCCCGGACCCCCCCCCGCTGGGGTCCCTGATCAGGCTGAAGGGCCGGGGCCGCCCGTCGGCCGACTGCGTCCGGCCCCCCGGGTCTCTCCTCCAGCAGCGGGTCACCAGCAGCTTGGAGGGCTCCCGGGACGGCCTCCTGGGGGGGGGCTCCAGGGGGTCTTCCGGGGGACCCTCGGGGGGGTCAGCAGCAGGAGGGGGCGGGGGCGGGACGTGGCGCTGGAGTTTGGTGGGTCTGGAGAAGGCCGAGGCCCGCCCCCCCACCCCTCCTCCTCCTCCTCCGAGCCCCCCGGAGAGGAAGCTGCTGATGAAACTCATCAGCCTCTCGGGACGCTCTTTGGAGTCGTAGCCGTTGGCGGGCGGCGGAGGAGGAGGAGGGGGGCGCTTAAAGGCGTCCACGGCGGGCATGCCACCGACCACGCCCCCCCCTACGTCCCCCCCCCCGTCCGTCCCCCCGCTGTCCGGCGGCCCCTCCCAGCTGCACAGGCTCTCCGAGGTGGAGCGCGAGAGCCTGGTCTGACAGCCGGACAACCAGCTGTCTCTGCACGGGACCACGTCCACCGCCGCCGCCGACTCGTCGTCCGCGTCGTCAGAGTCGTACGAGAACCTCTTGACGGCGGCGGCGCCCGCGCCCGCGCCCGCGCCCCCCATCCCGAACCCCAAGGAGACCCCCCCGTGGGGCCGCCCCACATACGCCCCCCCGTGGGTGGGCTTGCAGACCCCCTTGCCCCCGGCCCCCTTGATGCCCAGCGAGTAGATCCCCTCGTTGGAGTCCATGCAGTCCTTCTCCCCCCCCCCGCCGCCGCCGGCCCCCGAGCGGGCCACGCCCCCCCGGGAGGAGGAGGCGGAGGAGCTCCGCCGGTGCTTCCTCCGCTGCAGCTTGCGGAGACCCTCCAGGATGTGGCTCTCCTTATTGGCTCTGCTGCTCCGCGAGGAGGAGGAGGGCTGCGGCGGCGGGATTGGCTCCTCATTGGCCGGGGCGCCGGTGGTGCAGATGTTGCCGGGCGCAGACGAGCCCAGGCTCAGCCTCTTCTCCCACGTCAGAGACGACTGGAGGGACGGAGACACAAACACAGGGGAGAGAAGGAGTCATTTTAACCCATTTAGACCTGAGGACAATTCTACAAATGTGACTAAATCTGACTGAAGGACTGCCATTGGATTTTTTTTTCACGTCATATGAAAGCAGGGAATCATAGCTTCAAATGGACATATTGGTTGTTCAGTTTGACCCACCAGTTTTGGAGATTATGGCTTATAGAGTAAATGTCTTGTAGAAAACAGCGAGTTGAGAAAACAGGCTTGAAAAGGTTCACTTCTGTGGACTCTAACATTACACCTATAGCTACATGTTTAAGCATTTACATGTCGATTTCAGCTCTGACACTTATTTCAGACATGCTCTAGTATGTGAAGTCTGCCTGTGATATTAAATATGTATATTTGTCCGCTGATATGTTGTTCCAGAAGAAAAGACTTTAGTTAAAAACGTTCACTTTGAAAGAATATATATTCAAAGAATCGCGCCACATTTTCACGATTTTTCATAGCACAGCACTCGGTGCCGTAGATCTGTTATATTTCAACAGCTAAAGCATAACATAATGTTTAAAACACCAAAAAGGGGTTCCCGCCCCGTGTGGGTTAATTATAGAATTTCAACCCCTTTGAGACCTGTGACCAGATTCTATTAATACATGTCTTGTAAATCGTGACAGTTTTCTGAAAAGAAAAACGATGTTTCTATGTCAGTGGTTCTCAAACTATTTCATGTCAATGACCGCAAATATTATATATGTATTTGGCCGCGGACCCCCATGTGACAATGTCTTGTTCCAGGGACACCTCCCAGAAGCAAGCAGATATGAGTTAAAAATGTTCACTGTAAATAAAATATAATATTCAATGATTTGTACCCAGTTTCACGTTTTTTTCTAAAATAGCAGATCTACAAGCTTGCTATATTTCAAAAGCTTGTACGTTTTCAAATAAAGGTTAAGAAGTGGTTAAAAGCTATGAGGTGACACAGATGCGTCCTCAGGTCTTAATGGATTCAAGTAATCTTGTTTTTGTAATTATAATAATATAAAAGGAGGCTAGTGTAGTATTATAATAGCATTAACCCATTTAGACCTGAGACCAGATTCTACAAATGTCTTCTAAATCATGAGTTTTCTGAAAACCCCATGATGTCATTCTCAAATATTTTCATGTCAAGGACCCCCAAGATTCTATGTCATTGTAAAAAACATTTTAATATATTTCTTTACATAATAGGTAGGTATAATAGGTACATAACAACTAGTTGACTAGTAAACTAGGCAACTAGACTGGCCTGCTGATAGTTCACCCGATAGCTGGAACAAAACATGGTGAAGCAGCATTCCACCATTATGCACCACAAACCTGGAATAACATTCCAGGTTTCATTAGGAAATCCCCAACCGTAGCCGTTTTTAAGTCAACATTTTTAAACGTATTTATTTAACATAGCATATCCCAGTGATGTCTACTAATAACAGCTATAGGTCTTGCCTGGACTGGAGTATTTGTTGTAATTTATATGCTCCTATATATCTTATTTTAATTGTATCTATTATAATCTGTATTCATTTTAAAGTGCACTGTTGCACTCTGTATTTGTTTTTATTCTGTAAAGCGCTTTGAGTTGCCTTGTGTATGAAAGGAAAGGAAAGGAAAGGTACTATGTTTACCCAGGGTAACTGGACTGAGCTCTAGAACTTGTTTACAGCCAGGCCCTGCTCATAGAACATTTCATGGTAGAGGTTCAATGCCTTGCTCAAAGGGCACTTCATCAGCGGTGGTCATTTTAACGTGCCGGTCCGGGGATATACGAACTATAGCGACCTTCCGATATCAAGACGGCTCCGCAAACCGTTCGGCCACCGCTGCCGCTATGAAAGGTGCTATATAAATAAAATGGCCTTGCCTTGGCTAGTAAAAATCCCTAGAAGTGAAAGAAGCCCATAGCGTATATATATTATAATAATATAATATTATTATTATTATTATTATAGTGTATATATACCATTTTCCCACAGGAGCGTCCGTCGTTCCATGTGTAGGAGCCGCTGGAGTATTCGCTGCAGGCGCTGGACAGGGACAGCTCGCTGCTGCTGCAGCTGTAAGCAGCAGGGGGCGCCGGTGAGGACGACGCGCTCAGACTCCACTGGCTCAGACACCGGGCCGCCGTCATGGCCGCCGCGGTGGTGGTGGTGGGGAGATACGACGAAACCGGTCTGGGCTGGACTTCCTGTGAGAACAACATACACGTAGACAGTGAATACATGAAAGAGTGTTGTTCGTGTAGTTGTTGTTGTTTTTGGCAGCGTTTTTGCAAATGTTTTCTTGTCTTTTGCCGTCGTAATGACACTTGCTGAAAATAGCTGATCTGCGAGCCCACAGCGCGACGCGTTTGTAGATCGGCTATTTTCAGCATGCAACTAATTGTAAAATGACTCATACTGGATCTCTTGTCGACTAGTCCCCTTCCTAACATTTTAGTCTAGTATTTATTTGTTTGGTGAAATTGTCGGTAGTTTTAGTCATTTAGTTGCCATTTAGTTTTCGTCAGTGGAAAAAGGTAGTCGGACGAACATTCTTCGTCTTAGTTTTAGTCGACGAAATCAACACTGCTCTGGAGAGGGAGGTCTGGAGCACTTTGGTGGAGCCGTTGCCCCCCCGCGACCCGGACATGGATAAGCGGTTGAAGTTGGATGGATGAATGGATAGTCCCCCGCCCCGTCTTGGAGCATGCACGCGTGTCTTATCAGCTGACATTCTCCAGGGGAGGGAGGGAGGGAGGGAGGGAGGGGGGGGGCAAAGGTCTAAAGATTGGAGCAAACTCATTTCCAGAACCCAATGCATAATACATAAGATGAGTAATGTACCGCGCCGTTCCGGGGAGTCATTTTTACCGATGACGAGAGTCTCAATCGATGGCTTTTCTTTTCTGGTAACGCGACAGGGATTTATTTCTTTTGGAGCCAATAAGTGATACTCATGTGCTCGATCTGCTTGCTGAGAGAGGGGAAGGGTCAGGTCTCCAAATGGTTGGTCCCCCTTTTTGTATTTTAATATCCGCTAATGATTTCTTGGGGTCAACAATGGCAGCGAGCGTGGTAGGTATACAGTACAGTTCAGCAGCGTGGTACGTGTACAGTATACAGTTCAGCAGCGTGGCAGGTGTACACGACACGAGGAGGTCACAACAGAGCTTGAGAGAAACATCTTCCAACGACTCCCGCACTGAGCTTACATGAGACGACGGGGGGTCCGCCGCCGCGGTCCTGGACAGAAGGAGGCCCGCTTTGCTTCGCTCCGGCTCCAGGAGCAGGTCCGCCGCTGACAGGTCCATGATCCGAGAGTGCAGTTTCTGTAAACACATGGAGGACACGACAAGGTTATAATAGTTAACTAAAACTAACTAAAAAACTAAAACTAGAATTAAAAAAACATTTACTAAACTACAAATATAGTAAATTAAATTCATTCGATTCATTTCCTCATTTCTCCAACAAGTTTTACGGCAGTTTTCAGCACCGTACGGCAGCATGTAGCCACTAAACTAAACCTAAACTAAAACTAAGCATTTTCACCAATTCAACCTATTATAACCTTGGAGGACACACACAGGACTGTAAGCACTTTCAGCACGGCAGTCGTTCCGACTGTATGTTCAAAACATATGTGTTGATTTAGTCGACTATAAGCTATGACGAAAAATGTCCGTCGACTACCTTTTTTCACTGACGAATAAACTAATGAAAACTAAGCTACGATGACTAAAACTATATGAAGCTAGATATATTGACAATTTCGTCAACAAATAAAACTAGACTAATGTTAGGAAGGGACTAGTGGACAAGAGAGAAGTTACACTTGGTTACTCAACGCGTCACAGCACGACGCGTTGTGGGCTTGTAGATCAGCTATTTTCAGCAAGTGTAAAATCAGCCATTTCAACGGCATCAAGGCAAGCCACTAGAAATGTGGAATCTTCTTCATCTGGCCTGTTTACTTTTCGGTTGATTTTGCTGACTTCGAGAGAAGCCCTCTCTCTGGCCCTTAATTTCCAGCGACCCCATGCAGGGCCCTTGCCCCATGCCGGGCCCCAGGGCCCCTGCACCCCAGTCTGTACAACACCAAGTCATTAATATCATCCGTTGGAAATAATTAACGTGAATGAGAAATAATTGCATCGGGGAGCCAGGGATTCCCTCTTAAGTTCATACACCAATTTGTGTCGGTCCGTTCCCCCCCCCCCCCCCCCCGCTCGCTTCCGTTCTTTAACTTTCGCACACCAGAGGGGAAGGATATATATATATATATATATATATATATATAAAAATCCCAAACACATTTTCCACATTATTTAATCTCAGACTCTAATTACAGCTCAGTTCCCGGCGCTCAGATCAACTGAAATTATGCTGAAACAAAGCATTTTTGATCATAATTATATATTATTATTGCCGCATTTCCTTTTCCTATTGCTGCCCAGGGTGTGAGTGTATCACAATGTTCATTCGGGGAGTCATGTGTGAGAATATAATATACTGCGGAATATAATTTCTTCTCCGCCTGCCCCCCACCCCCAATATATCATTATTAGCTCTGGCGACGTTAACCCATTTAGGCCTGTCTTTTTTTTCTGAAAAACCCTCATGTTTCTATATCAGTGGTGCTCAATATTTCATGTCAAGGACCCCAAAAATTATATGTAATATGCCACCGACCCCCCCATCTGAATATATGTTGTTCCAGGGACCAACCCAGAAGCAAAGATTTGAGTTAAAAACTGAAGAAAAAAAAAAGAATATATATTCAAAGATTTGAGGCACATTTTCACGATTTTTCTAAAATAGCAGACCTACAAGCTCGTATAGCGCGCCACTCGGTGGCTCGGTAGCTAAAGCATAACGTAATCCTTTGAAAGACCAAAAGGGGTTCCCGGCCAGAATGGGTTAAAATGAAACTCGTTGCCCTTCTTTGTCGTCCCCCCCACCGCGCTGCGAGACAGAGCCACGCAGAGAGAGTTATTATATAAGAATAGATCTGTTAAGAAAACTGCAACGGCAGTTTTTATAAGACAAAGTCACCTTCAACTATTATTTCACAAGGAAACTTCAGCCAGAAAATAATAAAAACCCAACTATTTCATACAGAAAACCTGACAAATAGCACAATAATGACAATGATAATAAAAAAATTTTTTTAAATCACTTTAATTAATGACTATACATAAAATCATTTGCCATTTTTACTCACACCTATACAGTAAATGGTCATCTTGGACAATTATTGGGCAATTATAATTATTATATAATATTATTTTAAGGGGCAAAAAACGATAAACAGAAAATATTGTGGAGGGCCCAAAGGCTGAACGCAACTCCAATGTCTGCGTGTACAGTACGTGAATAAACAGGCTTCAAAATAATAATCAATGCAGTATTAAGTCCACGGTCCAGGTACAATTAGAAAGTACATATTATTTTCTAATTTCCAAGTAAACTTTCACGCGGCCAGTAGGTCAGCCAAACAGTGTTTTTGGCAGCAAATTTAGATTTTAGTTTTAGTCATAGTCTCTTGAATATAGTTTTCATTTAGTTTTAGTCACATTTTAGTCACCTGAAGTGCTACAAGCTTGTAGATCTGCTATTTTTGAAAAAACGTGAAAATGTGGCTGGTTACGCCTACTTTTTGCTATTAGGCAAAAACAAAAAACAGCCTGCAGACGAAACAGAACGGGCCCACATTTGTCTCTCCTCTCGACTTTCATCATTACACACAGAATAGAGACAGAGAGAGAGACAGAGACAGAGAGAGAGAGTGCTTTTCCGTGTATAGCGTATTATGATTATGATTATGACGACCACATGGACCTTCGGAACGGCCCGTTGATGCTCTTCAGATACGGCTTTACACCGACCGGCGGAACGAGGAAATAAGTGACACATTCTGGCCTTGGACGCTCGCTGAGAGATGCAGCGATTCTGGTGCCCATGGAAACGGACCCCCTGATCCGTTCGCACGCACGCACGCACGCACGCACGCACGCACGCACGCACACACTCACCGCACGCACGCACGCACGAGAGAGAGCTGGGTATACGTGAGAGAGATAAGGTAAAGAACAAGCTTCTATTCTGAGACATTGTAAAAAACATTAACCCATTTTGACCTGGGAACGATTCTGCAAATGTTGTCTAAATCCTGACTGTTTTCTTTGAAAAAGCTGTTTTTCTATGTCAGTCGTTCTCAAAAACGTTCATGTCACTTTTCACGATTCTTCAAAAATAGCAGACTATACAAGCTTGTATATCTGCTATTCTCCAATAGCTAAAGCATAACATAATGCTAACACCAATTTCCCAAAAGGGGTTCCCGGCCAAAATAGGTTAAGCTCAGCAATGACGCGTTCAGAACTGCTTTTATATTCTAAAACCTCGGGCTCTACGGAGCGTGAAGTAACCTGTCAGGTTTAATCTCCCCCATGTCTCCAAAAGGAACTTAATTCTTTGACAGATTCTTCTTTAAAAAATTACCCCTAAAACACATCATTTATTTATTCCATCGCAGCAACTTCTCTTTTATTATGGCCTTAACCTACAACTTGTCTCTCTTTGACATGAACCGTTCGATTTTTGTGTTTCACTGGAACGCTTCCGCCATTTAAAAGTTGGTATAACCAAATGGACCCTTATAGATCTGTAACTCTGTGAGAGTGTAAAATGAAACCAAATGGACCCTTAAACAGGTCCATTTTGGTTTCACCTCACACTCTCAAGAGTTTAATTATTGTTAAAACATCTGCATTACTTCATTTACAAGAAGTCTACACAAACAGAATGTATAGAAAGAATAGTTATTTTGATCAACGTTGTTGCCTGTTATTATATCTCTCCTAACGGTACCACACATAACACAGCATGGAAATGTGGACAAAATGGTATCCAACAACGATAACAAAGTATTCTTTAGTTTTGTGTCTGAGAGGCTATAAAGGGCTGTATTTTGCGTGTCTTAAGTATACCAGGTCTTATTCCCTATAACTTGCCATTTGGCTATTCTGAGTGGCCAAAGAGCATTGATCACGCCTCCAGGTCTTTAGTTTACTCAAGTTATAGGGAAGAAGACCTGGTACTTTAAGGACCACTTCACCACTTTTCAACCTATCTTCATATAATAGGTCCTCACTAATAATCATGATAAAATGGCACGATTTCTTTCTACTCAGTCTGTGTCTCATAGGAGGGCTGTGGGCAGTTTAGAAACCGTCTTCCAGTGACATCATCATTAGGCAGACTTTTTTTTTTAAACAAAAATGTTTAGATTTTCATTATCGTGAGAACGATGGCTTCCATTTTCGCATTGCAACTTTTCAGGACTAGAAAGCCTGCAGTTTCTATTAGCTTGTATTCCCCATCGATTATGTCACTGGAAGACGGTTTCTGAACTGCCCACAGCCCCTCCTATGAGACACAGACTGAGTAAAAAAGAATTGCGCCATTTGTTCATGATTATTTGTGAGGACCTACTATATGAAGATAGGTTGAAAAGTGGTGAAGTGGTCCTTTAAGACACGCAAAAATACAGCCCTAAATCTCATCCGATGGCCTCTCTCCTCCTCTCTCTAGCCAGACATCGCTCAGATGTCCCCTCCTCCTCCTCCTCTCTCTAGCCAGACATCGCTCAGAGCCATCACCACGTCCGCCCCATGCAGGGGACCGTCCAAAACATGGCGAGGGAGTGGGGAGGGGAGGGAGGGGCTTAGGTGTCATGGGGAGAGGAGGGAGGGGAGGGAGGGAGGGAGTGATCTTATCGTATACGGCGCCGGCCGGTGCAGGGTTTCATTTCACCTCCTCAGCATCCTCATCAAGGATTCAGTCGATAATGTCACAAGGCCATGGGGGGTGAGGGGGGGTCGCATATGACGAGTGGGTGTGACAGGACTAGAACAAGCCCCCCCCCTCCCCGGGGAGGGGTGTATACACTTCTTTTCAAGGAGGGTCTCGAACATGAAGGGCAAAGTCACTGCCGTATAGAGGCTCGTCAAAATGCATGATAGTATAGGGTCTGCCTCTCGTCCCCGTGAACTAGACTGAAGAGGTCCTCTCGTCCCCGTGAACTAGACTGAAGAGGTCCTTTGTCCACCATAGTCCACCTTGAGGCTTATAATCAGGAGTTGTACTGTAGTAGCCACAGGATAATCTAAGCGGTGCATATTGCTCTTGTCTTTCATGTCTTTATGTATGTAAATTGTCTTGTTCTTTGTGTTATGTCTAATGTGTGTATATGTGTTCTGCATACTTGGCTGCTGTGTCGCAAGACACATTTCAGTGTGAACTGACAATAAAGTACTATAATATCACATATCCCCATGAACTGACATTGGTCAAAAGGCGGATAGGCACGTGCTAAAAAGGGGCGCACGCGCACGCACACACACACACACACACACACACACACACACCGAGCTCACCTCGCATGTCGGATCTGTGCATGGGAAGCTAAGTCTTATGCCGCTCTTACATACAAAAGAGGAATCCTCACTTGCCAAAGACAGATAGTATGGGGATTTCAGGCAGGGCTTTATATAATTGCTACATTTACTTTAGATATTAAACGTTCTATTTACCTCCTAGAACTTAAGCTTGTGTGTTGTTTATTTATTGTGTCCTTGAGGCTCTGAGGTTGCCTTGCAAAGAGCGACTGTAACAGTAATTGGCAACTGAATTACCATATTATATTATACTGTACATGTCTGTCACACTCCGTAATGCTACGTAAATGATGATCTGGTGTTCTCACTCTCGATATATTCAACACTAAAAAGCGAGAAAAAAAACTTTAAAAAAAGCTTAATTTGGTGTTGTCACTTTCTTACAGTATGATTGTACATAGTATATATTATATTTCATTGTGGATTATTTCCTTGTATGCGTACAGTATGTGACCATTTCTGACCTAGGCTAAGTCATTGGATTTTTTTCCAATTTTAGTTTTCTCATGTCATGTGAAAGCAGGGAATCGTACAAGCTCATAGCGTGCCACCAAGTGGCGCGCTATGAGCTTGTAGGTCTGCTATTTTTGAAAAGTCGTGAAAATGTGGTGGAAATCTTTGAATATATATTTCAGAGCGAACAATTGTAACTAAAATATTTGCTTCTGGGGGGGGGGGGGGGGGGTCCCTGGAACAACATATTTTGAGATGGGGGTCCGTGGCCCCAATAAAGATAATTCTGGGGGTCCTTGACATGAAAAAGGTTGAGCACAACTGACATATAGAAACATGGGTTTTTCAGAAAACTATTAGGATTTAGAAGCCTTTTTTTTTAATCGACCTCAGTCCAAAATGGGTTAAGAGCGTCTGCTAAATGCCTACAATTTAGGCATTTATACCAGACACTATATAGAGTGTGCTACGTCTCCTCGAGTCACCTGAGTTGAGCCTGTGAGGTCGTCGGGCGGGGCTATAGAGGGCAAGTTGCTACGATGGGGCGATGATGGAGTCTGAAGAGAAGAGGTGGCTTTTCAGACCACTTCAAACTCAATATCCACCGGCTGCTGAATAATGACAACCTTGAGACGTTTCATTTTCCACCCCGTCTCAAATAATATGAAAACTGGAAACTCTCTCTCTCTCCATTCTTCACCGTGGTCGTTTTACCCCCGACATGGGGAACATGAAGTGACCATGTGACCAGAACACTACACTTAACACCCCATTACAGTCTCTCTTCAGTGTCTCTTTGCTGCTTCAGTCAATCTCTCTCTCTCTCTCTCTCGCTCTCTCTCCAGCCTTATCGGTCCTTGCACGTCCGTCTTCCTCCCTCTGCCCCTCTTCTCCTGATGGACTGACAGCCCCCCCCTACCCCCCCCTAACCTTATCGTCTGTCAGGCTCCATTTTCCACGTCTCATATTAACGGCATGGGCGTCAGACTCAGATCTCAGTGGCAGGTCTGTCTGTCTGTCTGTGTCTGTGTCTGTCTGTCTGTCTGTCTGTCTGTCTGTCTGTCTGTGCGTCTGTCTGTGCGTCTGTCTGTGTGTCTGTCTGTCTGTCTGTCGGGTGGCGCCGTCTCAAGCATAACGCGGAGCAGACCAATACATATCCTTTTGCGAGATAATTTTGTCGTATCGTCGATTGGCATCGTAATAAAAAAATGGTGAAGAGAACAAAAAGTCTTGTCTGTGTGTGTGTGAGTGTGTGTGTGTGTGTGTAGCTGATTATTCTGCGGTTTAAGCTCGGAAAAAGTCAGAAAGTTAGGTTGATGTATGGCGTCACCACCACCAAGGTTCTCACAAAACTACAGTATGTTCAAAACTCAGCTATGACAGCTAAACTTAAGGACTAAATTAGTGTTGTGAAGTGTATACCTGTAGGAGCAGGTCTGAAGCAGGCTTCACCCTCTGCTGAAACAGGATGCCCTGTTCTACTGTAAGTCTACTGTACCTGTAGGAGCAGGTCTGAAGCAGGCTTCACCCTCTGCTGAAACAGAATGCCCTGTTCTACTGTAAGTCTACTGTACCTGTAGGAGCAGGTCTGAAGCAGGCTTCACCCTCTGCTGAAACAGGATGCCCTGTTCTACTGTAAGTCTACTGTACCTGTAGGAGCAGGTCTGAAGCAGGCTTCACCCTCTGCTGAAACAGAATGCCCTGTTCTACTGTAAGTCTACTGTACCTGTAGGAGCAGGTCTGAAGCAGGCTTCACCCTCTGCTGAAACAGAATGCCCTGTTCTACTGTAAGTCTACTGTACCTGTAGGAGCAGGTCTGAAGCAGGCTTCACCCTCTGCTGAAACAGGATGCCCTGTTCTACTGTAAGTCTACTGTACCTGTAGGAGCAGGTCTGAAGCAGGCTTCACCCTCTGCTGAAACAGAATGCCCTGTTCTACTGTAAGTCTACTGTACCTGTAGGAGCAGGTCTGAAGCAGGCTTCACCCTCTGCTGAAACAGGATGCCATGTTCTACTGTAGTAACTGTACCTGAAGGAGCAGGTCTGAAGCAGGCTTCACCCTCTGCTGAAACAGGATGCCCTGTTCTACTGTAAGTCTACTGTACCTGTAGGAGCAGGTCTGAAGCAGGCTTCACCCTCTGCTGAAACAGGATGCCCTGTTCTACTGTAAGTCTACTGTACCTGTAGGAGCAGGTCTGAAGCAGGCTTCACCCTCTGCTGAAACAGAATGCCCTGTTCTACTGTAAGTCTACTGTACCTGTAGGAGCAGGTCTGAAGCAGGCTTCACCCTCTGCTGAAACAGGATGCCATGTTCTACTGTAGTAACTGTACCTGAAGGAGCAGGTCTGAAGCAGGCTTCACCCTCTGCTGAAACAGAATGCCCATGTTCTACTGTAGTAACTGTACCTGTAGGAGCAGGTCTGAAGCAGGCTTCACCCTCTGCTGAAACAGAATGCCCATGTTCTACTGTAGTAACTGTACCTGTAGGAGCAGGTCTGAAGCAGGCTTCACCCTCTGCTGAAACAGAATGCCCATGTTCTACTGTAGTAACTGTACCTGTAGGAGCAGGTCTGAAGCAGGCTTCACCCTCTGCTGAAACAGAATGCCCATGTTCTACTGTAGTAACTGTACCTGAAGGAGCAGGTCTGAAGCAGGCTTCACCCTCTGCTGAAACAGAATGCCCATGTTCTACTGTAGTAACTGTACCTGTAGGAGCAGGTCTGAAGCAGGCTTCACCCTCTGCTGAAACAGAATGCCCATGTTCTACTGTAGTAACTGTACCTGTAGGAGCAGGTCTGAAGCAGGCTTCACCCTCTGCTGAAACAGAATGCCCATGTTCTACTGTAGTAACTGTACCTGTAGGAGCAGGTCTGAAGCAGGCTTCACTCTCTGCTGAAACAGAATGCCCATGGTCCTGTTCTACTGTAGTTACTGTACCTGTAGGAGCAGGTCTGAAGCAGGCTTCACCCTCTGCTGAAACAGAATGCCCATGTTCTACTGTAGTAACTGTACCTGAAGGAGCAGGTCTGAAGCAGGCTTCACCCTCTGCTGAAACAGAATGCCCATGTTCTACTGTAGTAACTGTACCTGTAGGAGCAGGTCTGAAGCAGGCTTCACCCTCTGCTGAAACAGAATGCCCATGTTCTACTGTAGTAACTGTACCTGTAGGAGCAGGTCTGAAGCAGGCTTCACCCTCTGCTGAAACAGAATGCCCATGTTCTACTGTAGTAACTGTACCTGTAGGAGCAGGTCTGAAGCAGGCTTCACCCTCTGCTGAAACAGAATGCCCATGTTCTACTGTAGTAACTGTACCTGTAGGAGCAGGTCTGAAGCAGGCTTCACCCTCTGCTGAAACAGAATGCCCATGTTCTACTGTAGTAACTGTACCTGTAGGAGCAGGTCTGAAGCAGGCTTCACCCTCTGCTGAAACAGAATGCCCATGTTCTACTGTAGTAACTGTACCTGTAGGAGCAGGTCTGAAGCAGGCTTCACCCTCTGCTGAAACAGAATGCCCATGTTCTACTGTAGTAACTGTACCTGTAGGAGCAGGTCTGAAGCAGGCTTCACCCTCTGCTGAAACAGAATTCCCATGGTCCGGTTCTGCTGCTCCAGGTCAAACACACGGGTCCGTAGCTTCAGACACTCCTCCCTCAGATCCTGAAACACGGGGAACGAAGCGACAATAAATAAATAACTCATCACGACTCAAATGTTTATTCACACAGTGTTTAGGTATTTATTATCATTCTGTGTTTGCTGCTGCTGTACTGTATGTACGTTCCACATAACAAGACAACCAGTATGAAGAATAAATCACAGATTTGAGGCTTTAAATCTTTGCTATATAATCACATTTCTGAGACCGCTTCTAAAAACATGTATTCTATTGCTATAGTTTGATCAGTTCAGATAATAAATACTATAAGTAATAATCTCAAAATAAATCAACCTAATCTTGACGCATCGTTTCGGTGCACGACGTGCTTCCATAGAAGACATGTCAATCAGTCATTTATGGAGTCAAATATGGAAATATATCAAACATATCGGTGCAAAAACCATACAGCTGATGACGGATAATCTAATGACTTTCATAAGAGTTCACACGTGGTCGCTGGGGGAATAATTACCGTATTGTGCCGAATATAAAGACAACTCTGATTATAACGACTATAACCCTTTTTCCAAGACTCGTTTGTGGAAAAAGAACATTGAATGTCAAATAGTCTAGTCTAGTCTAGTCCCCCGATTATAATAGGACCCTGTTTTGTTTTTTTTAGTGGTGCAACCACTCAAAAACAACGTAGTCTATATATTCAGCACAACAGGGTACATTTATTTAGCATTTAGTAATACACCGCTGCAGTGACTCAGAGGTTTGGAGGCGCGGCGAAAAGCGTTTCCATGGAAACAGAAGACAAACCTTTTGGGTGAGAAGCGCCTGGACCACTTGATTGGCAACCTAGAGAGAGAGAGAGAGAGAGACAGAGAGAGAGAGAGAGAGACAAAAAGGAAAAACAGTGAAATCATTATTTGACCACACGCGTGTGGGTGTATCTGAGAGACAGACGGAAACTAAATGTGTGTGTGCTGTGCATGCATAACGTACATACATGTGTGTGTGTGTGCTGTGCATACACACTGTACATGCTCACAGATGTTTGGGCGTGCTGTACTTTTCAAAAGGCCAAAACAACCCGTATAAATCCTAGCATCCCAATTTTGGACATGTCGTTATAGGCAAAAACATAAAAATAAAACGAATTTGAAAAATTTGAAAATAGCCGATCTACAAGCTCACATGTAACGCTGCGACGCGTTGTGGGCTTGTAGATCTGCTATTTTCAACAAGTGTAAAAACTGTCATTAAGACGGCATCAAGGCACCGCCAAAACACATTTTGTTCGACTAAATCAACTGTAGATTTAGTCGACTAAAACTAGATTAACACTAAAACATTCCAGTTGACTAAAATGTGATTAAACTAAATGAAAACTATGGGCTGTATTTTGCGTGTCTTACTTAAGCACCAGGTCTTATTCCCTAACTTGAGTAAACTAAAGACATGGAGGCGTGATCAATGCCATTTGGCTAAAGAGCATTGATCACGCCTCCAGGTCTTTAGTTTACTCAAGTTATAGGGAATAAGACCTGGTACTTAAGACACGCAAAATACAGCCCTATGACGAAAACTAAAATCTAAATCTGCTGCCTAAAAACAACACATGGCTGTAGCTGTACGCTGTATGCGGACAGGGGCTGACGCATATTATTGCGATGCTATGCTTACTATGAGACCTAGCAGATCATGTCTGTATGTCTGTGTGTGTGTCTGTCCCACTTTTGTGCCCATATATGGAGCTGAGTGATTTGTTTGTGATTGATGCAACACACTCCATATTTGGACGTATAGCTGCTTTGGGGACTCCTTATATGGCTATGACTGAGTCATGGTGACATGAGTGTGATGGCATGGTCCAAGATCTGCGTTCGCTTCCCGCGTTTGCGCGGCTTTGCGAACGCAGTGAGCACTTACTATGAGACCTAGCAGATCATGTCTGTCTGTCTGTCTGTCTGTGTGTCTGTCCCGCTATCCAAATATGGAGTGTGTTGCATCAGCAATCACTCAGCTCCATATATGGGCACAAAAGGGGCCAGGTCCTCTCAGCTCCATATATGGGCACAAAAGGGGCCAGGTCCTCTCAGCTCCATATATGGGCACAAAAGGGGCACCATAAGTCCCCAAAGCAGCTATACGTCCAAAACCCAAATATGTACGAGCTGCGTTCGCTTCCCGCGTTTGCGCGCCTTACTCGTACTGTATATACACTATTATACAACACATGGCTGTATGCTGTATGCGGACAGGACAGGGGGCTGACGTCTATCGGGTCAGAGGCGTTGGACTAAAGTGTTGTTGTGCCTGCCCTGCCCCGCGGGCCTCGTCTGGGTGTCCTGGAGAATCACACCTCACAAGTGGAAAACGACTCACGAGGGGAACCACAACGTCCATCGACCGGAGACTCCGATTACCGGCCCATTGATTGGCTCATTAACATGCGGCGGTCGCGGCGAGCGAGCGGTACGAGGCGAGGCCACACTGGAGCTTCTTCTCCGAGGTGTCTATAGCTCTCCCTCCTCTCGCTCTCCCCCCGTTATCGAACCGGCCGAGGAGGAAACGCAGGAAATATGATGAAGTGCAGAGCAGTTAGGAGCAGTATTTAACCCATTTCGGGCGGGGAACCTCCTTTTGGTGTTAGCGTTACGCTATGCTTTTAGCTATTGAAAAATAGCAGATCTACAAGAGTGGCGCGCTACGAGCTTGTAGGTCTGCTATTTTTTTTTTTTAATCGAAGAGCGACTGACATAGAAACATAGCTTTTTGTCAGGATTTTTTTAGAATCTGATCTCACTCAGGTCAAAATGGATTAAATGGAAATGTTTTCCACTTCTGGGCCACACAACAACAAGGGGGGGGGGGGTGGTCGTTCTAACCTTGAGGACCCCATTCTACAAAATAATGTTCTTCAATCTAAATCATGGCAGTTTTCCCAGAAGCAAAAGATTTCAGTTAAAAACCGTTTCGGAAATAAATAGCAGAGATTTATTTACCAAGCTCATACGTAGCAGCACACTGTACGAGCTTGTATACTGTAGATGTGATGTTTTTTTCCAAACAGCTGAAGTTTTAAAATAATAGTAAAATCGAAAAAAAATAAGACCGCCGCCTACACAACCCCCCCCCCCTCCCCTCCCGCCCCTCACCACCTACACAAAAAAAAACAGCAAAGAAAAAAGTTATAAACAAGCACAGCCGGTCTCATTTGAGAATAAGCGTTCCTTGGTCTCCTTCTGTGAGACATATTGTTTTGTCTGCAGTCATTATTATCTGAGTGAGGCGAAGTGGACCTGCCTCGCGCTGGAGGCTGTTAGCCCGTTCTGACCTGAGATCAGATTCTAAAAAACGTCTTCTACATCCTGACAGTTTACCATTCTGACCCGAGATCAGATTCTAAAAACGTCTTCTACATCCCTGACAGTTTTCCATTCTGACCTGAGATCAGATTCTAAAAAATGTCTTCTACATCCCTGACAGTTTACCATTCTGACCCGAGATCAGATTCTAAAAACGTCTTCTACATCCCGACAGTTTTCTGAAAAAAGCTATGTTTCTACGTCAGTCGTTCTTTCGATTTTTCCAAAAAATAGCAGACAACTACAAGCTCATAGCGCGCCACTCGGTGGCGCGCTATGAGCTTGTAGATCTGCTATTTTTCAATAGCTAAAGCATATAGCATAATGCTAACACCAAAAGGTGGTTCCCGTCAAAACTGGGTTAGAGGAGAGAGACGGGCGCGTGGAGGAGCCGTGGACCCCTGTCATCAAAAAACAGCATCATTAGTGAGCCTCGCCTTCAAGGAAAAGCCACTGACAGGATGAACCCACACATCCTCTCCTCGCCGTGCAGGGAGGAGGAGGAGGGTGTGGGTGGGTGGGTGGGGAAAAAAAGTACGGGGCGAGTTGGTAAAGGGGCGACTCGTTTGGTATTCGTAACCCTCCCCCCCCCCCTGCAGCTTTCACAAGTAAGTAAATAAGAGGACCCAGAGAAGCATTATTTGTTGTCGTGCACAAACCGTGGTTCATACAGGGTCGCAGCGTATAACCCATTCTGAACGGGAACCCATGTTGGTGTTAGCATCATGTTATGCTTTAGCTATTGAAAAATAGCAGATCTACAAGCTCATAGCGCGCCACCGAGTGGCGCGCTATGAGCTTGTAGGTCTGCTATTTTTTGAAAAATCGAAGAACGACTGACATTTTTAGAATCTGATCTGAGGTCAGAATGGGTTAATCAGACCAGTGTGTGTCCAGTGGAAACCTCGTATGAATCTGATCTCGGGTCAGAATGGGATAAGCTACTCAGCCGCACCCGTTCTGGGGGATGATTAAAATGTTTACTGTAAAAGTATAAAGTCTGAAAAATTGATTATTATTTTTTCTTCAGCCGTTGTTGTTGTTGCCGAGCAAAGGGGAGGGAGGGAGGGAGGGAGGTGGTGGGAGTCCGATTCTAGTGTCCAGGCGTTGATGTATTTTATATACAGCTTGTGCGCGTGTAGATTTTTGCAAGTCATTAATTATTAGTCTCTTGAGTAGTTTTCATTTAAGTTTTAGTCACATTTTAGTCACCCGGAATGTTTTAGTGTTTAGTCTAGTTTTTGTCGACTAAATGCCATAAGATTTTTGTCGACTAAATGTACAGTTGATTTATTCGAACAAATTTGTTTTGGCGGTGCTTTGATGCCGTCGTAATGACTGATTTTACACTGAAAATAGCCGGTCTACGCGACACGTTGTGAGCTTGTATATCTGCTATTTTCAGCATCCAACCAAGTGAAAAATGACTCATACTGGATCTCTTGTCCACTATAGTCCCTTCCTTTTAGTCTAGTTTTTAGCTGTTGACGAAATCGTCAATATATTTAGCCTTAGCTTTAGTATCATAGCTATAGTTTTCATTTGGTTTCCATTTGTAGGCATGTAACGATATATCGTATATCGCGATATATCGATATTATATCCCGACGATATGTATCGATTTATTAAAAATAAAAATCGAGGGGGGGCTAGTGTGTGATAAGAAATGTCAGCTGTAAATCATATTCCATCATATTCACATGACTTTGGAGAGAAATGAGAGAGTAGAGGCCTGGAGAGGGGAGCTGTATAATGTGACTGTGACTGTAGCCCAGGTGATGGTCGTTATTGATGCTCATTAATACATCAAGCAAGGCAATTATCTTTGCAATGTAGTTAAATAAAAATTGTGAAAAAAGCTTTGGGGGGGGGAAGATAAATCATTAAAAAAAAAAAGAATGGTCATTTTGTCTGGAAAATCATTGTGTTGAAAATATCGTGAAAAATCGTATAGTGAACCTCATATCTTGATACGTATCGTGAGTTGAGTGCATCGTTACAACATGCCTACTCATTTGTGAAAAAAAGGTAGTCCAAACTCACCTCGTCCAGACAGCGCTCGTACTGCTCCCTTTGACTGGCGTTCTCCGAGGCCAGCACACAGTTCTGCTCCTGTAGGTCACGCACAC